>NC_086319.1:113480526-113796597 GCF_036172605.1 Pelobates fuscus | reverse complement strand
GTATGTTTGTGCATTTTTATTTTATTTTTGAAAAATAAAAATGACCATTTCAGTATGTGCAGCACATACATTGTAGGAACCCTCAATCATGACAGGTTTACATGGTCATGGAAATTACCTCCCTTAACGCGGTTACCATAATGTTGAAAGCCACATGAACACCTTGTGTTCAGTGAAGGTCCATCGTAAACCAGTTTCTTACTGGTTCTCTGTGAAAGCTCTATCAAGCAGAGCTGCAAATCTCAGTGTAAATAGTGAATGTGAAGAGCTGTCCCACTCTATGTATTAGAATCTTACAAACTTAAAGGGACACTGCAGTCACTATAACAATTTCATCTCTTTGAATTGGTTATATTGCTGGTATTGTCCCTACATTCAGCGTTGAACCATTTAAGAGCAGTTTAACACTAAATAAAAGTCAATGGCCACCTACAGTACGACCCCTTCTGTAGATGTGGCTAAGGCAAAGATTTTACACTTCCTTGTAGTCATTTGGAGCTCTGATAGGCTAAAAACTGTCAGCTGACACTCTCAATCACAGTTGCCCATTACTGCTCATTCTAATACGTCCTTATTAACCAAAGAAGCACAGATGAAATGGGCTGCTAGGGACTCTTATTTAGCGTTAAAACATAAAACACTAAAAAAAACTGTTTAATGCTGGCACCAGGGGATTCCAGATACCATATCCAGTTTAATGACATGAAGCAGACACAGTGCCTACAGTGTCCCTTTAAATGCATAAAGTCAGTAACCAGACTTTTTTTTACCTATCCAAGACCAACACTTTTATTGCATATACGTTTCCACTTCCTCTAACTGACCAAAGGTAAGCTTTTGGAATGGTCCTGATGGTTGTTGTAATAGGCATATTGTATGCATCAGCGCCCAAGAAACCACCTAAAACCACCAAAACTAACATAAGTGATAAGCAGCATTAAATTTGGTATACTAACAAAATCCATGAATGGGTTCATTATACAATTCAAAAATAAGGACAGCGAGTTAACACCATGTACACACTTTGGATCCATGTTAAAAACATTTAATAACCACAGCATTAGACCGGTGCTCATAATCCACAGAATAACTATATCATAAGATAGTGGGAAATCAAAAGGGAACAAGGTCCACTTACATGCTCTGAGGTGAACATTTTACTTTTGAGCACAATTTATGCACTACACAGTTCGTAATTCATTTCAGGAGCAGATTATGTAACTACAGACTAGCAATATTTAAAGTTCCGGAGTTTGTCATGTTTTATGTGGGTTCCTGTGAGCTGAAATCACGGTGTTCATAATGTTGTTGCGGAGGTTACTTCAGTAATCCCTAACTGCATTTAGCTCTGAGGAGACATTCATTTCATCCTCCAGGACACGTCCTCAGTTTTCTTCCCTCAGGCTGGCCTCTGGGTCTTTCTCCACAATGTGAACAATAAAACAACTCTTAAGGAGCAGAGAAGTTGAGCATGCTGCAAAGTATTAGATCTTCTGTTAAAAGGTGTGAAACGCCAGCAGTCTCATGCTCTGCAGTCGGTAGTTGTGGTTTTACAAAGGCTCTACTTGATATGCAAAATGAAGCTGTGATTTTGACTAAACTTGTATGTTTGAAAAAGGCCAAGCCTAATAAAATAAATACAGTTAACATCTTTGTTAAGCCCATGCACATACAGTTGCTGTATTACAAAGAGCCAGCAGGTTTACTCTACTATTTTTGGGCTGCTGTAACAAAACACTTGTGATCTCTGCAAGTTCGCTTGACACCAAGAAAATGTATTTGTGTCATATGACTGCCTTATTCTCCAGCCAAAATCTCATCTCTTATGTAAAATGTAATTCAAGCCAAGTGAGGAGAACCCAGTTCAACTGCTAGAGAAACAATTCAACATTTGAAAGTCTCACGCACTTGTCATTTAACTATTTGACCACTGAAGGACAGAAGCACATATTTAGATATAAAATACACCAGTTTTTGTTGTTTGTTTTAGGTTGGCCTAGTATTGACAGTAGTTTAAAAACCCTAATGTGTAAATACCCAAAAATAATCTACATCACTAATAATGCCAAACAAAGAAGCCACAAAATTGTCAAGGTTCTTGCACAGTAAAAAGTTAGAAACTATATACACTGAACAAAATTATAAAGCAAAACGTTGTTTTTAACCCCCATTAGATGAACTCAAAGATCTAAGACTTTTTCTATGTACACAAAATGCCTATTTATCTCAAATATTGTTCAGAAATCTGTCTAAATCTGTGTTAGTGAGCACTTCTCCTTTGCCGAGATAATCCATCCACCTCACACTTGTGGCATATCAAGATGCTGATTAGACAGCATTATTATTCGACAGGTGTGCCTTAGGCTGGCCACAATAAAAGGCCACTCTAAGGATCTGGGGGGGGTCCGAACACGAGTCAGTATCTAGTGTGACCATCTCCTTCTCATAGTTGATCAGGTTGTTCATTGTGGCAGGTGGAATGTTGGTCCACTCCTCTTCAATGTGCGGAGTTGCAGGATATTGGCAGGACCTGGAACACGCTGTAGTATACGCCGATCCAGAGCATCCCAACATGCTCAATGGGTGACATGTCCGGTGAGTATTCTGACCATGCAAGAACTGGAATTGTGTACAGTTCTTGCAACATGGGGCTGTGCATTATCATGCTGCAACATGAGGTGATGGTTGTGGATGAATGGCCTCAGGATCTTGTCACGGTACCTCTGTGCATTCAAAATGCCATCAATAAAATGCACCTGTGTTCGTTGTCCATAACATACACCTGCCCATACCATAACCCCACCGCCACCATAGGCCACTCGATCCACAACGTTGACATCAGCAAATCGCTCACCCACACAACGCCATACACGCTGTCTGCCATCTGCCCTGTACAGTGAAAACGGGGATTCATCCGTGAAGAGAACACTTATCCAAAGTGCCAGATGCCATTGAATGTGAGCATTTGCCTGCTCAAGTCGGTTACGACGACGGACTGTAGTCAGGTCGAGACCCTGATGAGGACAACGAGCATGCAAATGAGCGTTACTAAGACGGGGTCTGACAATTTGTGCAGAAATTCTTTGGTTATGCTAACCGATTGTTGCAGCAGATGTCCAGGTGGCTGGTCTCAGGCGATCTTGTAGATAAAGATGCTGGATGTGGAGGTCCTGGACTGGTGTAGTTACACATGGTCTGCGGTTGTGAGGCCAGTTGAATGTACTGCCAAAACATTTTCATAACCCACTAAAAGAAGAGTAATCTGCGTGATCAGTAGATACTTAAAGAGACACTTTGTTACCAAAGCAACTCTCACTGCTCAATTATCTGTCATTTAGGAGTAAAATCACTTTTGTTTATGTCCATGGAGCATATGCCACAACTCCTCTGGCTGTGTCTGACACAGCGTGCATGAAAAACACATGGATTGATGTTCAATCAGATGTTAACTTGCTTTAGATGTTTTTATCTCCTGCTCTGTAAATTGAACTTTATTAACAAACAGGAGGGCTCCTGCAAGGTCCAGCTAGATATTAACAGAGCAGTATATAAGAAATTCTAAATTAAATAGACTGTGCAATAAAGGAAGTTTAAACAATAGATTTAGAAAGGCGGTGTAAGTCACATGCAGGGAGGTGTGCCTAGGGCTGTATAAACAAAGTGCTTTAACTCCTAAATGGCAGGGAATTAAGCAGTGAGATTGCAGAGGCATAGTCTATATACAAAACCAATTAATTAAGCTAAAAGTTGTTTGTGGGACTATAGTGTCCCTTTAAGTAATAAACCACAGTTTTCACTATTACTTCAGGAATTTAGAAGACATGGGACAAAGTAGTCCAATAAGTAGAATAAGGCTGGTGAAAATTAAGACCACTACCTGATTTTTTGAGTTTTGCTCTTTTGTGTCAGACGACAGGGAATTTGAAGAACTGTCTAAAGACGTGGAACTGTCACCTCCAGGTCTCAGCTGACAACATTTCCCAAACACTTTCACTGGAGCGTCACTCACGAGTTTCTGCAGAGACAACATGGAAAAAGAAATATAAGCACTTTAGTTCTGACCAACGAAATAAATGTACGACAAGGCAAAAAAATTAAAAAACCGACTAGAAAAACAATTGTGAAAGGCTGTACTTGAAAGTGGAACAATAACATACACGTTTACAACTTTTTGGTAAAGAGAACTAATAATTTATATGAATAAAAAAAAACAACTTTTCATATCTTGCAGGAAATAACTGATTCTCTGCTAGTAGCAGCTATCGCAATTAATGCAATCCCGGAATCCCCTCCAAAATACAATTTGCTTCTGCGTAAAAAGGGGCACTAAATTCTACATTTCTATTATTTATTTTATTTATTATTGCCATTTATATAGCGCCAACAGATTCCGTAGCGCTTTACAATATTATGAGAGGGGGATTTAACTATAAATAGGACAATTACAAATAAACTTACAGGAACAATAGGTTGAAGAGGACCCTGCTCAAACGAGCTTACATTCTATAGGAGGTGGGGTGTAAAACACATTAGGACAGGAATTTACACTCAAATAAGGTGGGCTGCCCTTTAGGAGAGGGCAAGAGACAGGTATGTGAGGTAAGGGTTAGTCTTGGAGGCCATAAGCTTTCCTAAAGAGATGGGTTTTAAGGCACTTCTTAAAAGATGCAAGACTAGGGGAGAGTCTGATGGCGGTAGGCAGGCTATTCCATAGGAAGGGAGCCGCCCGTGAGAAGTCCTGCAAGCGCGAGTTGGCCGTACGAGTGCGGACAATGGACAGGAGGTGGTCACGGGCAGAACGGAGAGACCGAGAAGGGACATACCTATGGATCTGTGAGGCGATATAAGAGGGGCTAGAGTTGTTCAGTGCTTTATAGGTGTGAGTTAGTACCTTGAATTGACTCCTATAGCATACAGGAAGCCAATGTAAGGACTGGCAGAGGGGTGAGGTGTGAGAGAAACGACTAGAGAGGAAAATCAATCTAGCAGCAGCATTCATTACGGACTGTAAGGGTGCAGTACGGCTATTGGGAAGACCAATCAGGAGAGGGTTACAATAATCCATGCGGGAAATTACTAGAGCATGGACAAGCTCCTTGGTAGTATCTGGTGCAAGAAAGGGGCGGATGCGGGCTATGTTTTTAAGATGGAATCTACAGGATTTGGCAACATGCTGGATGTGAGGCTCAAAGGTGAGACCAGAGTCAAGTATGACGCCAAGACAGCGCGCTTGCAAGGATGGACTAATGTTGGTACCACAAACTTGGAGGGAGAGCGAAAGATGAGGATCAGTATTAGGAGGAGGAAAGACAAGGAGCTCAGTTTTTGAGAGATTGAGTTTCAGAAAGCGGGAGGACATCCAGTCAGAGATGGAAGAAAGGCAAGCAGTGACACGTTGCAGGACGGCAGGGGAGAGGTCCGGGGAGGAGAGATATAGCTGGGTGTCATCAGCGTACAGGTGGTAGTGAAATCCAAAAGAGGTAATAAGTTTGCCAAGAGAGGCAGTATAAAGAGAAAATAGAAGGGGACCAAGGACGGAGCCTTGGGGAACGCCAACTGAGACAGGGCAAGGGGAGGAGGTATCATTAGAAAAAGAGACACTGAATGAGCGTTGGGAGAGATAAGAGGAAAACCATGAGAGGACAGAGTCACAGAGACCAAGCGATTGAAGAGTTTGAAGAAGGAGAGCATGATCAACGGTGTCAAAGGCCGCTGAGAGGTCAAGAAGAATTAGTATGGAGTAGTGGCCTTTGGATTTAGCTGCGATTAGGTCGTTAGTAACTTTGATAAGGGCAGTCTCTGTAGAGTGGAGAGGGCGGAAGCCAGATTGAAGGGGGTCAAGGAGAGAGTTGGAATTGAGGAAATGAGACACACGGGTAAAGACAAGTCTTTCCAGAAGCTTTGAGGAAAAAGGGAGCAGGGATATGGGACGGTAGTTAGAGGGGGTGGATGGGTCGAGGGATGGTTTTTTTAGTATAGGTACTACAGTGGCATGTTTAAGGTCAGCAGGGACGATGCCAGAAGAGAGCGAGCAGTTGAAGATGTGTGTTAGAGAAGGCACGAGACAAGTGGAGAGAGATCTAATAAGGTGAGATGGGACAGGATCGAGCGGGCAAGTGGTGGGGCGAGGGGAGCAAAGAAGAGCAGCCACCTCTTGGTCAGTAGCTGGGGAGAATGTTTGAAGGGTAGGAAAGGCATGATCTATGTGTGATTGAGAAACAGAAAGGCAAGGAGGGGAGAATTCTTTCCTTAGCTGTTCAATCTTGTCAGTGAAGTAAAATGCAAAGTTATCAGCAGTAAGGTTAGTTTTGGGGGTGACCACAGCAGGGCGAAGAAGAGAATTAAAGGTGTGAAAGAGACGCCTGGGGTTGCGGGAACATGAACTAATGAGAGTGGAAAAATAGGACTGTTTGGCAAGGGCAAGGGCTGCACTGTATGAACACAGTATGAATCTATAATGGAGAAAGTCGGATTGGGTACGAGACTTCCTCCAGGAGCGTTCAGCACAACGGGAGCATCTTTGCAGGTAGCGCGTTGATTTAGTATGCCATGGTTGGGGGCGGGTCCTCCTCGAGGTGCTTGTTTGGAGTGGCGCTGCAGCGTTCAAGGCAGATGTAAGAGTAGAGTTATATATGGAGATGGCCTGTGAAGGACAGGAGAGGGAAGGGATGGACAGCAGTTGTGAATCAATGTCAGCTGACAACTGTTGGAGATCAAGAGAATTAAGGTCCCTCCTGAGTTGAGGGGGGTTAGGCTGAGGTTTTTGGGTGAGGGGGTATGTGAGAGCAAATGATAAGAGGTGGTGATCAGAGAGTGGATATGGAGTGTTGCAGATATTAGATACTGTACATGCATAAGTGAAGATTAGGTCAAGGGTATTGCCAGCTACATGGGTGGGAGAATTTGCCCACTGCGATAGCCCGAGGGAGGAAGTCATTGAAAGTAGTTTAGTGGCTGCAGAGGTCAAAGGTGGGTTTATAGGAATATTGAAGTCCCCGAGAATTAGGGATGGAATGTTAGAAGAGAGGAAATAGGGTAGCCAGGCAGCAAAGTGGTCAAGGAAGAGAAGAGGGGAACCAGGGGGACGGTAAATAACAGCAATGTTAGCAGAGAAGGGTTTGAAAAGGCGAATTGAGTGTATTTCAAATGATGGGAAAGAGAGAGAAGGGGGGGTGGGAAGAGGTTTAAAAGAGCAGTGAGGGGAGAGGAGAAACCCAACACCACCACCTTTACATTCAGAGTTTCTTGGGTTGTGGGTAAGTTGGAGACCACCGAAGGACAAAGATGCAGGGGTGGCAGTGTCAGAGGGGGAGAGCCAGGTTTCTGTTATGGCTAGTAAATCTATAGAACGAGAGATGAAGAAGTCATGGACAGCAGTGGATTTAGTTATATTGCAAACAGAGCGTGCGTTCCAGAGGGCAGTATTGAAGGAGGATTTAGAGGAACATGAGATGGGTATGAGATTAGTGTGGATCCTTGGGTTAGTATGTGCTGAGTTTGTTCCGAGGGGGCCGGGGTTAGGAGAGACATCACCAGCAGCTAGAAGCAGAAGGATAGAAAGGAAGTGAAGGTGGGAGTAGGATTTGAAAGTTTTGTAGGAGGGTATGTATGTAGAGAATTTGGGAGGAGTTGGTGGAGATAGGCTGGAAAGGAATGTGTAGAGTGCATGGGATGAATAGAGAGGGGAGGGGAGTAAGGTGGAAGTAATAATTATGGTGTTGCTAGGGACAGGTGAGTGAAAGGATAGGGATATTTTAGTGATGAGAGAAGTTAGTGTTAAAGTGAAAAATAGAAGGGAGAACATTAGAAAAAAATGTGTATTATATAGATATGTAGATCATATATACAAACACACAAATATCAATGAGTGATTAAACCAATGTAAGGATGCAGTGTGTTAAATAAATTCAGGTGAGGAGAGGTTTAGTGATTTGATTGGTGTGTTAAGGAAACCAGCTGATGTGCACTATCTATACGTAAGTTGTCGACCATGGGGTGGGATGGTGTGGGGAGGGTAGGGTGGGCAATCTTCCAGAGCTTTCTACAGCAGAAATCTTATCAATAATGAAAACCCATCTACTTATACAAAATAGCAGATTGTGTAAAAGCCCTTAAAAACATGACTTTTTATAAACTGTATTTAATAAAATTATTTTTTTATATAGAGTTGCTAATATTCAATGGGTTACTGAAGTTGTAAAATGATTGCATGGTACCGGTAGTTTAAAAATAATGTTTCCCTTTTTCTTGATTTCAGATTGCCTTCATGAGACTGAACCTTCCTCCAAAATATCAACAAAACCTTAAAACGTTTATGGCATCTCATTGTACATGTGTGAGATCATCTATGGAATAGAGATGCATAAGCACCATAACCACTACCACGTATGACAGTGGTTATAGTGCAAGGGCTTTTCAAAGTATGACATATGACATATTCTGCCACCTGCATTATGGTAAAATTTTGTGGAAGCATTGCTTGCTCGTATGGTCACGCAAATGTTTTGTGTGTTATGGTCACACACTGCAAGTTTATGCCAAGCAATTCAGCTTGAACACTGCCGGAAGGTGTGTTATAAGATTGTGTGGCCCCTGCAGGCTTATAGCAATGTTCGCACATACACTCTGAGCAACTAGAAAGTAGTGGGTATTTTTCCAATTAGAGGTTTTGCCTTTTAGCTGAAAGCATTAAGATGGATTTATATGGTAGGACTCACATAAGCAATTTGCCTTGACATGGCAATTGAACTTACACTTAATGGAACTCTCCAGTGCCAGGAAAACAAACCCATTTTCCTGGCACTGCAGGATTCTGCAGTTCCCCCCTCCCTCTCACCGCCCATCCCATGTTGCTGAAGGGGTTAAAACCCCTATTTATTGCAGTTTATAAGGGCGATGGGAGTTGGCATCCAGACCCCTCCAATGGGCAGATGGTGCCTGGAGTGTCCCTTTAAAAAGGGACCATTATCCAACTAAAGAAGCCATCAAGTAAAAATGTTCTAGATATATGGGAAATTACTACAACTATCTCCGGTGCCAACATAAGTCCTTCCTGTCCTAAGAAATAGCTCAAATACAGAAAGAAAAGAAACAAGGGAAAATAAATCCACATTGTTGTCTCTTTGGGTAAAACTAATTTTACCAGTTGTATCCAAGAGCAAATACAATCATTAATAAATACATGGCAATGAGTGAACCCCTTTGTTTATAGTATAGTATCACTGCTTGACCCATCCAGTAGCAACACAACAGCCAATAATATCTCCAGTTACGGAGCAGCCAGCTTCCATACCCATTTAGAAAGTTGACAGAACCGTCTAATTTTCAAGATAAATAGAACTTGGCTGCGATAGCATCTATCAGATTCATCCTTGGTTATACAGCCTGTAACCCTAAACATTAAATCTTTCATTTGTTATTCAACTGACCCCAAGCATGAAGGAAAATATTTAGCACGACGAATAAGGTTATAGGATTCCAAACACATATGTGAATCTACATCGAGTTATCATTTAGACTTGCCAAACACCTGTAATGGACCAAAATGTTGGCATTCATCAAGAGACTGACTAAATGAAATGACAACTTTCTTACACAACCATAAATATAAAAAATAAGATAAAGAAACCACTGACGTGTTGCTGTTGCTTTATGAAACATACACATTTCTTTTAGAAATGGATTAAAATACACACTCATCCCATGAATGAGTCTTTTACCACAATTATTCTGAAAAGTCTGACCTTTTGGCAATAAACAGTAAAGTAGTCACGGATGAAATAACCAAAAACAAAACTATAAAAAAAAATATATATATATATAAAAAATAATTATAATTTTAGGTCTGTTAAACAGCAAAACTGTGCTCATGAATAGGGGTGTCACAGTATGTTAATTATTTTGCTAGATCAGTCTTTTTTCAGTATTATTTCACTGATGTAACAATCCCGAGGAGAAAAAAAAATGACATGATTTACTCCTTTTGGCAGAGTTGAAGGACTTTTTTTTCTGATAAACTATTGCTATAGGCCAAAATGTAACCCAAAGTAAAAAAAAAAAAAAAAAAAAAAAAATGAGTAGCTGCAGGTACTAAAGTTAAATGGCCAAGTAGGACACCATGAATTTGTCACATTCAGTGTTACTGTTAAAACGTGTAAGTGTGTATGCTTTACGACTGTGTCTAAATTTATCTCCAATGGAAAAATAACAGTGGAGATTCAATTTACAAAAGATTATCCTATGGCTAAATATTTTAAACATGGGGCAGTGGGATTTCACACAGCTGCTAAGGTTACAGGTTGGTCACAGTCACTTTCAATGTAGCCAAGATTATCAAATAATGCAAAACATGTAGTTAATCTATTAGGTATATTTAAATATGGGGCTCTGCACTGATTAGTGATGGCTGTGTCACCTTTTTTTTTTTTGCTTTATCTATTCTTCAAGGGATACTTTATAGGAAACATTAATCCCATAAATCCACCAATGCCCCATCAACGCCCAAAATGGATACCTATGTTCTACTGCAAGGTTAGATTTTATAAAGGAAGGAGTTACGGTCTTTCATCATCTTAATTAACTGTTTTAAAGCAGCACAGCCACTTTTAAACAAGATACATGGGATATTTACACACACAACACAGTTTTTGCTACTACCCACACATGGGCTTTGTTTATATGTAATCGGCCACCAATACATGTGCCTGGTAATGCTTTTTTATACAGTTGGCACAGTGGAATTGTTGCCAAATATGGCTTTTTGAAACACGTTTCCTACACAAATGTGTTTTCTGCCTCTACAGTATCAGACACTGCAAACAGGGTGGAGACTGTGGGAGACAGTCATATGATCCTAGTTTAGACTCGTGAGCTACAATTGCAATTTATCTCTGACCCAACAAAGTTTCTGGCAATGCTCAGCAAACACATGACACACACCACATTAACTGCTGGCTAGTAGCAATTTTAACATACAAGACCACATTGGCCATATTCTAAGTTCCTCTGCTACCATCCCCATTTGAACAAATGCTATTGCTTAAGCCTTAAAGTTTGAGACTGAAGAAAAATAAATAAATAAGGGAAGGGGGGAAAAAAAACAAAAGCAAAAACTATGTTTTAAGGACTTCATTTTCTCTCTTTGTAAACTTAGTTATTCTGACCAATCTTTTGCAATTTGGCACAGTTTGCCATTTAGTGGATTTAGCCCAGGATGCTATTTCTGCATTAAACTATTAATACGCTTAAAGCAGAAAAAAAATCCATGTCGCTGATTTAGAACGGATTTGACTTACTGCGGCTTTCTCCATGTTGATTCTTCCTATTTTGTCCGTAAAACAGATGGATTGTAAGCAAACAGTGGATATACCACCATGCACATTACGCAGGAGCAATAGACATGGATAACAGTAGCGTAAACCACACATGCACTACACTCCTGCTTTGCGCGGTTGTAAAATGTAAACACCGTGTTTCATGACTTTTTCCTTCAGCACACATCTGCTAGGCGGAAACCATAACCTCCATCATGGGTGACATTGAGAATAAACTCTGTGTCCAAGCTAATACCCTCATGGGTGAAGCTGCCATGTTTGCTTTGTTCCCACTAAAATGTTATGTATATTGTGATCAAAAATCTCTTAAAATACTTAATCCCTTTAACCATGAGAAATCCATGGATTTGTGTTTTATGTAGATTTTAAGATTTTTTTTCATGCATTATACAGATGGCAAAACAAGAAAGGAACACTACAAGCACCATCACCACTACATCTCTCCGTAGTGGTTCTGGTGCACCCAATTTTTAACAGCAAGACTCTTTAACTGGGGTCCTCTTGCGTGCTACTCCCCTTGCCAGGAACTTCTGATAGTGTTCCTAAGCTAAAACCAGAGGTGCAGTGGCATCCAGTGAACTCCAGGTAAAAAATAAAATAAAATAAGAAGTCAAACCACAATGTAAGTGAACCAGGTAACTCTGGCATCATAACCACTACAGCACAATGTAGCATTGGAGTGTTACTTTCATTTTTGCCACGTACACAATGCAAGTTTAAAAAAATAATAATTGTATGTATTAACGAGAGTATTTTACTTAACCCCTTAAGGACACATGACATGTCTGACATGTCATGATTCCCTTTTATTCCAGAAGGGGTTAAATAACATGTATTAACTGGGATACTGCTGCACAGAACAAGACGGTACGCAAAATGCACATTAAATGAAAATTGCTCTAATTCATCATTGATCTAGTGCTCGACTAAGCATTATATGTTGCTACAATCTAGTACATCATACAGAATCAACAAAAATGGTGTGCATGTATGGATGTACACTCTCTGATCAGTGGCACTTTTGCCCAGCCTCCATCACAGCATATTCTGCAGCCTCTCTAAATTATCATAGGAGCCATTAGTGCAAACAGATCACTTAACCTACGTAAAATTATGAATTTTGGCTAGTCCAGAACAATCCAAGTTATTGAAGTGTAACTCAATTAATAAAAAGTGGACGGGGCCCGGTGTCAAACCAGGCTTTTGTGCAGAGAACAAAAAAAAAAAAAGTAATTTGTGATAATAAATATGAGCAGTAAGTGCTTTATCCACAGACTGTATTTATCATCTGGTGGGTTAAGCAGGTGCAAACTGAACTGCACACATTGCATTAAATGCTCCATAAATCACCAAGCCCCCATGATCCCTGATTCCACTTAATGCCTAAATGTTTGCAGTTAGGAGCCTGACATAGAGAAGGGCCACGAATAGACATTTAAAACATCCAGAAACCGATTCCCAATTAGAAACAATGTAAACAGATCAATAACAGGCACCAATTATAGTTGAGGTATATTTCTAGCACCAAAACCACGTTGCTTCTTGTATATGTTATGTGTATGAATGTTTCCTGGTCTTGTCTGCCTGCTCATAGTGCCTTATAACTACAGCAAATTCCTTAAGTAACTGCAGTTATACGCTCTCTATATCGACTATGCAAGTACTTTTGCCATCCTGAGAGGCTGACCAGTCAGGGTTTGGCGTGAGCTGTGGGTCAGTTGTCCTCTTTCTACAGCAGAAGGCCAACAGCTGAACTATAAATTTCACAAACACATTGAGCCCACATATCCTATGTGTGTACTGGGCTTATACAATAAACACAGCACTGCCACAAAGAGGTATGAACGCATCAAGATTGACTAGCATTTAGCATTTTCTCATCTAGTCAATACACACTGAAATGCAACATTTATATCAAATTTGGGAATGGCAAGTATCTTAAGTGTTTTAATTTTTTTCTAAATGTATTTATTTATAACACTGACATGGTTATTCACTAAACTGAAAATTGTCAGAAACTCAAAGTGAATCTCAAAATATTAGCTCAAGTAGTTCAAACGGAAGCTTGGTTGACTTGAAGATATTTTTACAGTTTGGCTATTTATTTTCTTAAAGGGACACTATAGTCACCAAAACAACTACAGCTTAATGTAGTTGTTCTGGTAAGTACAATAGCTCCCTTCAGGCATTTTCATGTAAACACTGCCTTTTCATAGAAAAAGCAGTGTTTACATTGCCCCTAGGGACACCTCCAAGTGGACACTCCTTAGATGGCCACTGGATGGGCTTCCTGGCTCAGGGCTGCACAGTAGGCAGCTCTGCCGTTCAGCGTCCCCACGCTCTGCATGGAGACGCTGAATTTTCCTCATAGAGATGCATTGATTCAATGCATCTCTATGAGGAGATCCTGATTGGCCAAAACTTAATTTGGTCCCGCTCCCGTACCGATTTTAGCCAATCTAATGCCTTCCCTATGGGAAAGAATTGGATAAAAACCGCCCATTTTGATGATGTCACACAGCGCTGGAAATAAGATGAGTTTTAAACTTTTATATGGGGGCAAGCCACCTAAGTGGTGGGTTTAACACTATAGGGTCAGGAATACATGTTGTTGTTGTTCCTGACCCTATAGTGACCCTATAAATTTGAAATTTGCTTTGAAATCCCAACAATTCACACTGAAGTGAACACCTTGTTAATCTAGATGATGCTGTAGAAAAGAATTTGTCATTTGAAGCCTGGATAGAAAAATATCTAGAACAGGGCTTCAAAAGATTTTAATTATCCTTTCCAGCCTTTGTTATCAGGTTATAAAGAGTAATTAGCTTGCCTGAAATATATATTTCCATCAAATAATGCACAGCCCTCCGTGTGAGCAGAAAATAGCCCTAAAGAATCCAAACCAGTCTAGGATGGATACAAATAAGCAGAGTATCTGGAAACGAAGTCTAGGTTATAAATAAGCACTTAAGAGTAGATTTAGTAAAGTCAGGCAGAAGGCGATCAAGTGTCTTGACAAGGTCACAAGGTGTGATCTCCCACTTTGGAGGCAAACGCATAAAGCATATAGCTGTTCCGCCTCCCAGCCAGGCACATGATCTTTAGTGTAAAATAGTTGAACTCAAGCTGCGATGCAGTCAGCATGTTCAGAATACCATATGTCAGCAACTTCCAAGTCACAAATCACACAAAAAAAAATGTTTGAACATGAACATTAGGGAGTGTCCATGTGTTCTATATATTAAACTCCTATACACGCATAGTAGTCATTCCTTGAAGTTATTTTAGAAAAATGTTGGCAGAAGCCAAATAATGCAGCGTTTATTAAAACACTGACCAATACACAGAAACAAAGTTGCAAAAACACATACGATATTAAAGGAACACTCCAAGCCCGCTGCAGTGGTTGTGGTACAAGCAGTGACCTGATGCCCTCCCAAGTAAGTAGTCAAGTAGTTTGTGAATGATCTGACAAGTTACATGAGGTACGAGGGGTATCGGTCCCAGTGCTCTTACAGCTGAGTGAGCGTAGTCAATATTTAGCCCTTCAGCATTAAGCTAGCTCAATGTAGAGCTCTTCTGGCTTAAAAAAAAAAAAAAAAGTGGTGATGGGTGCTGGTCAAACACCAAGTTAGTTGCCAAATAACGACTACTTATCCTCGGAGTGTGTCAGAACACTCCCAATACTATAAGCTCTATAAGCTATATAGCGGGCTGAAGTGGTTATGGTATTTGGAGTGTCCCTTTATGGATACAACAGCTGTTTGAAACAAAGGTACATTACATTATTCACACACACACACAAAAATAATACAACAAAGGTGACATTTGGCTTGAGAGTCATATATATGACAACCCCGGTTTCAGCTCCCACTTTTATGGTCACATTATATAAAAGAGGTCTGTGGAATTTAGAACCTAGGCTAGGTGTTAAATATGAAGAAATCATCACTTTGTGAAAACAATCCTTTCGGTGAAAATAAAATGTGGCATCAACAAATTGCAGGTTACATTGAAAAAAAAATCAAAATATTGAAAAGTGGAGCGATTTACAAATTATGATAGGTCCCTCTCCCACATGCACCAAAATTTGCAAAGAAAAAGAAAGGGAATACTTATATTATTCACTGAATGATGTTCCAATTCATGCCCGGCATGTAAAAAAATATAGAAACAGAAGGATCATAGAACAGATCTGTATGGCTTGCTAGAGAGCCTCTTAGGTACTATTCAAAGTACAGATGATGGCTTAATTAAGTTTTTATATAAAACAATTTATTGCTAGTGTAACAATTCCAATGATACAAAAAATTAAAAATAAGTATAAAATTAAATATAAAATTCAATGCATAGCATATCACTGCTTAGTTGACATTCTTGAAGCAGGTAGTGCTTTATATACAGACAAAACAAATTACTGTTAGACACATAAGGAAAAAGGCAGGTTGGCTGCTTACTAGATGGAGTGGTGAGTAAAACGGTATATATTCCCGTTACTCACAAACAGGCTTTCCCGCACTGGGAGATGTCTCCTGAGTTGGGGGGTAAGTGGAGTTCCTTTTGCTGTAGTCCGGGGGATATGCCAGCGATCAGCTGTTGCTTTTTCAAAAATCCCGGTTAGTTGATAGGCTCCGCCCCTTCCCAAAATACTTCCGTGTTCGTCTACGCGTTTCTCCGTTCACAGACGGCTTCGTCAGGACGTAAATTTGTTAAGTCCCTCCTCACTCTCAAGGGTTTTATACGAAAAGTCTTTCATCCCATTGGTGTATTCCACCTGCTTCAATCTGCATATGTGGGACGTCCAGAGAGCCTCCAGATCGGCAAGCTAAACATGCCTGCTTGTCTTTCATTTGGAATGGGCAGCCCACATTTGCAAGATCGATATGCATATGGTTATTTAGCAGATATATATACCTATACACAATATGGATAATAACTTTACTCCATTGCAACATCACAAAACATATGTATAAAATCAAATTATATCCACACTCATTTTCTTTGAAGCCTAATTTTAGAAATACACATGGAAAGAAAAAGAGAGAATATATGTTAGTGTATATATATTATTCTCAATTGTATACACATATCTTATAATCTTCCTCTTAACTATACTTGAAATGTTATTTAAAGTGATAGTGACATTTTTAAAGTGATAGTGACATTTTATTGCTTAAGGCTAAATACAGACTCAGAGCGGATATTTGAATCTTATTTATGTATAAGTATTTAAAGAGAGAGTAATTCCAAAATTATACATGTATCCAGAACAGAAACTTTGAAATGAGAAATTACAAAATCAGTTTTAAAATTATAAAAATTACCAAATTATAAAAAATGACAGATTTCGAAGTCGTTATTCATTCCATTAGGAATGAGAGTGTTTAGTTCAAATATCCATCTCATTTCTGTACGGCCTAAATTCTGAATCAAACTGCCTCCTCTCCAATTCTTATTAATCTGTTGGATCCCCATAAACTTTAAGAGGGAGGGGTCTGAGTTATGAAACTCCTCAAAGTGTAGAGAAACTTGATGTAATTGATATTTTCTCTTGATGTTATATACATGTTCACATATTCTTACTCGTAGTTGTCTAGTTGTACGGCCTATGTACCTCAAACCACATGGGCAGGTTAGCATATAGATTACATTCTGTGTTTGGCAAGTTATAAGTTCTTTTATCCTATACATCTTTCCATTGACTGTGAAGTCTTTAATGGTTTGTTTTCCACTATTTGTATTGCGACAGGCATTACAGTACCCACATCCGAAGAATCCCTTTAGTTGGTTAATGAAATTCGGTTTAATTTGATTTTTATTCGGGATCCTTTCCGTTAGAATTCTTTTTACATTTTTCACACCTCTGTGTACTATTTTTGGGATAGGAGGTAGAAACTTTGACAGAACGGGATCTTTTAATAGCCAATGCCAGTGTTCAGAAATAATTCTTCTGACTTGGTTGTTTTGTGGCCCTGAAAACTGACAGATAAAAGGGACTTCATTCCCTTCTCCCTTGTCTGTTGTCTGGGCCTTATATTTCAATAGGTTACTCCTACTTAGGTTCTGTGTATCTTCTACAGCTTTACATAGAATATTGTCATGATAGCCCCTCTCCTTAAAGTCAGTCAAAATCCGTTGGCTTTGATGTACAAAAACATTCTCGTCCGTACAGTTCCTTTTTATTCTGGTTAGTTGCCCCTTTGGAATGTTAGTAAGCCAGGGGCTAAAATGACAGCTACTCATTTCTATGTAACTATTTACATCGATGGACTTAAAAAAGGATATGGTCTTAATATTCCCTGTCTCTATATACACAGTGAGGTCCAGAAAATTGACCTCTTTGTCACTATAGTCAAAAGATAAACTGATCCCCCATTGATTAGAATTGACATGTTGAATAAATGATTTGAGAAGTTCTTCTCCTCCTCGCCAGATGAAAAACAGATCATCAATGTAACGCTTGTATAGCACCAAGTTCGACTCCCAGCCACTCTCATTCCCAAAATATAGGGATTCCCAACGAGACATAAAGAGGTTCGCGTAGCTGGGAGCGAACTTGGTGCCCATGGCAGTGCCACATGTTTGCAGATAAAAGTCTTGGTCAAACCAAAAAAAGTTGTTACACAGAATGAACTCAATAGACTCCAAAATAAACTGAATTTGATTATTAGGGTATGAAGATTTATGTTCCAAATTATATCTTATAGCTTGGATGCCCAATTTGTGGTCTATATTAGTATATAGAGCAGTTACGTCCGCTGTAACTAGGAGCCAGTCATTATCCCATTTGATTTCTTGCACTGCCTGTAGGATGCTGGTTGTGTCCTTCAGGTATGATGGACACGTTTTTACTAGAGGTTGTAGTAGATGGTCTACATATTCCGATAATCTACACGATTGGACTTACCATGAACCAGACTTTAATTTGCACACTTTGAATTAACCTCTTTCAATGGAATAATAATGGAACTTCAACTTGGTTCAAACATAAGCTATTCTGTTATTCCCTATATCTACCCAGCATTGTACTACGCATTTTATGGAAATATGAAAGGCTGAGTAGAGAATACTAGGCATAGAAACTACAACTTTGAGGTTTACTCTGCTTTTTCTAGATGCCATATTACAGCACATACTATACAAGGTCTCTGTGTACAATGAATTTGAATACAATGAAGTGCTGACCCTTGTGATGAGACCAGAGGTGCACAAACGCTGCTGTGTATGTAATAACAGGAACCACAACATTGACGAGAACAAAATAGAATGCCTAGCCAACATTACATGATCATACCCTGCTCATGTTGGCTTTCTAAAAAAAAAAAAAAATGAAAAATCAATGAAATGCTATGGAACTTACAGAAACCAACAAGTCATCTGTCTTGCGCTTGATGCTGGAGTCAAACAAGACATTTCTTCCTCGTTTCTCACAGTCTTGAGAAACAATCAGGCGGATCTGGCTTGGATCAAATTCATGAGAAGGCCAACTGTGGAGAAAAGATAGTGATGATTATTTATCACAAAATAATCTTTATTCATGGTCATATAAAATTATTATTATTTTTAACCATTCTAATAGTCTAAGCTTGTTTAAAAGTTTACCATCGACTTTACACATAATAAAAATAAAGATATACATTTTTATTTTTTTTAAAGTTCATTTTAATGACCGACATCTTTAATACCGGCTAGATCAACCAGTGTCACTCTAGATGTTTGCACCCTGTAATGTAGTCACTAACAAGGAAACATCTTTGAAGTATTTTTCATCAGGACTCTTGGATCTGGTCAATGCGGTGACTCTGCTAACATTACGGTAGTGCAGTGACATCATGCACTTACTTTGCAAAATGCCCCAAATTCAACACAAGTTAATATGCCCAGTGGCACTCACACACAGCAACCTGGCAAAACTGATTGTCAGCACATGGGAAATGCTTGTTATCTTGACAACCTTGAAATAAAATTAGTACAGTTGCCTTGCTATAACACCCTGGCAGCGGAGTTCAAAATCTGCAGACACCGCTTGGCACTGCTGCTAATAATCAACAGCATCAAAGGAAGTTCTGCTTGCAAATCTGTTATTATTATTATTATTATTGCCATTTATATAGCGCCAACAGATTCCGTAGCGCTTTACAATATTATGAGAGGGGGATTTAACTATAAATAGGACAATTACAAATAAACTTACAGGAACAATAGGTTGAAGAGGACCCTGCTCAAACGAGCTTACATTCTGTTGAGTAACAAAGTATTCCGTTGTGAGTGATGAAGGGCTCTAGAACGGTGTTTAGCTGGGTACTTGCACCCCTTCTTTACAGTTGTACATGCTGGCAGCATGGTGCCCATATTACTTGGTTTAGGTACTGTGCTACTTCCAATACATAGGACTTAATGGAGGCCCCAGAAGTCTATTCCCACCAGAATACCTTAACTCTGTCCATTCCAATAGCATCTGGTAACACTGGATATATGTCTGCTGACAACAATGAGATGGAGAAAAATGTGTCATGGACAGCATGTTGCTAACAATCCTAGAGAAGTGCAGTGCTAACTGGGTTGACGTGACAAACCATCTCCAAGTGTCCTTAAAGAACTGCAGACATCCACTGACAGAAAACTTTGGCAGTAAGGGAAAGATAGCCCCTCTCCCCTTTGAGGAACACCAAGTCCTCTATAGTTCAAGCATTTCCAAGGAGTGCATGGGTTGAAAAGGATCCCCTAGTGAGGTGTAGACATCCGCCTAGTGGATTCTCCTGTATCCTGCTTGGCAACATACCAAGTATTCGCTCTCTTAGGTCGTCCAATGATGACCACACGTGATACAGGCACTAATAGGCACAGTTATCACAGTGATTGTTACCTAGTTTAGGAAGGTCACCACACCTGCAAAATCTGCATGAAGTTGCCCTGTTTATTTCAGTAAGAGTTTCAATGAATTCACCTTCCATCTGGGAATATAAACAGAACTGAGGATTTTAGAACAGGGGGGCAAAGATGAAAAAGCACGCTGAACCATTGCATTATGGATTTACTCATCTTCTCTGGATGAGAGGGACTTTATCTCATATAATGACTCATGGGTTCTTACCATGTAAGGAGGGAAATATGTTGTTTAATGTACTGGTATTGCTCACTCAATCACTGCTTTTACCATTTCACCCTTGTTTGCACTACATCCCCCAATGATAACAATTTCAGCCATAGGAGCTAAAATTTACCAACTATGTGTGGACATCTAGCAGCCTTACATACATACATACATACATACATACATACATACAAGGCTTTAAACAAATTCCCACCCAAATGTTGTCTTTACCAGGCTACTACTAGAATATTTCCTGGGTGACTACTTGTATCCACTGGTATTACAGGATCTCCATGATGCCCCTATCTAAATTAAACATTGAACATGAATGTGTGAAATCCAGAGACAAGTCCAGGAGTATTTCCAGAGATTCTAGTGCTGATAATAATATGAGGATACAAAATAATATGAGGATACAAAATGCTTCCACAGGGAAGCAGTGGATCTGCACTACTAACCAAATAAGCAAGTACCAGAATATTATTTGTGCTGCTATAGTAGTACAATCACATAGTAACATCGGACGGACTAAATGGAGTGGGAGATACACAGAGATACACAGAGTTGGCATACAATGTAAAATTCACTTTGTCATGGTTATTCAGTAAACTGAGGATTCAGAGAATAATAGACTGTGAGACATGTCAAGGATTTCCCGAATGGAGAGAACAGTTTTATTTTAAGAGAGAAACCAAATATTGATTTCCCCGAAATTACTTTCAAGTATGTGGAAGTATCCTATTTTTTTCAAGCACTGGTACGTGAAGCATTACTACCATTTCTCTCTCACATATAACTATTTATAAAATGTACGCAGTTAGTCTATTTTTGTACATAGCAGCAGCTTATCTCAATTGCATGCTGGTCACGATGTTAGCACACACACACACATATATATATATATATATATATATATATATATCTACACACACACACACACACACACACACACACAAACACATTCACTACATTATATATTCAGCTCAGTGGGCATTGCTCATTTGCATTATCTTTCGCTATATCTCGCTATATCTCCAATTTATTAGGCGAGTGGTGGCACACATGACAAAGCAGAAGATAGCACCTCCAACAGACAAAAATAAAGAAATAAGTCATTTAAATTTTGCAATTTTTTGAGATGACATAGCCAATGCAAGGTTGAAAAAAATAAAACTGCTATTTTGACTGGTGAAATCAGTACTTGCGCTGTATAAAATCAACAGTTTATGCATCCAACATTAAAAGGGACTCTCAAACACCTAAATCACTTCAAGAAGTTTTCAGGCTTCTGGTGGCTGTCAAGACAACCGGACACTAGGGGTTTTGGACTAAGATAGATTCAATAATGGACTATTTTACTTCAGGCATCAGCATCTTAAGTATGCCTACATCAGATTCTGGGTGTGTGTTTTGTGATTGAGTAGCACTGGATTGGCAGAATGTGGTGATTGACTATGGTGAAGTATTTGACTGAACAAAAAAAACATCAATCTTGAAGATATCAGAAAACAACTAGATTGAGGAACATCAAAGTTTAAAGATGATGTATACATTTTTTTATTTAATTTTAATATTTGTTTTTAAGCGCTACAGGTGACTTAAAAACATTTTGCTGTAGTTTGGATTTTACAGATGAAATAATGTACATTTAAAACACACAAATAAAAGGTCAACACAAATTACATTTTAAAAGTAATCTCAACAAAAAGTGATTTCTTTCTAGTTTGAAGGCTTCATCAAAATCTCCTCTGATTGGAAAAAAAAAATCATCACTGGGCCTATGGATACATCTCTATATACAATCGAAAGCGACAGAGAACATCATTGGGCAGTTAGGAAATAAACACACAGATGAAAAATTCCATTGTTACCATGCAAATTACCCAGCTATTTTACACGCCCCAGAATTTGAGAGATAGATAGATATATATATATATATATATATATATATATATATATATATATATATATCTAGACACACAAACCATATAGATATAGAAAGTGACATGAAAATTTTAATATGAACTCAAAGTTTAGAAAGAAAATGCGATAAATATATAGGGCAAATAAAAAGCATGTATATTTTAATTAAAGATGTGTAATTAAAGTGACAGTAATAAGAACAAATTAATTAAAGTAGAATTTTTTTTTTATCATTATAAATTTGGTTTAGACCTGTGCCACACAATACCTACACAGAGACTGCTGTAGACTATTTATAAACATTTTTCTTTAAATTATTAAGATAAAAATAGAAATACAAGGTTTATCTGATCAGTAAAATAAGCAACGTTTATTGTAGACAATGAACAAGAAAATACATTTTTTAAAAGTAGAATTAGGTAACTTTTACAGGTACCTGGACTGCATCTTGCTCCTCTCTGCAGCTTTGCCGTTTGCAGAAACTCTTTATAAGTAAGAAAACAAAAAAATAAACAAACTAACAAATAAAAGAGAGAGGGATAGTAAGAGCCTCTGGGAGAAAAGCGCACAGGCCCACCCAGCTTTTAAAAATAGCAATAAACCATGCTCGGCTCAAAGCACAAGGCTGTCAGGTGATGCACGGAGAGATGTAATTGGGATAATACACTGTCCATGCTGTGTTTCAGACTGGCTAGTATTAGCCACACCAGAATAGCCACCTCTGAGCTTTCGGCTGCCAAAGGCAAAGTCTGTGCTTTTGCATCAGGATCCATTTAACCAGCTTTGAATCTTAAGAGGCTGCAAAACAGCCCTGCTCTCCTTTAAAACACGGTGGCTTTTGCTTTCTTCTATGGCAAAAAGAGTGGCCACCCAGAGACTAATTATCAGTGAAGGGCACTCTACGATGACAGTTCTGTGTGCCAGGCAAGTTTATCTCTCTTCTTAAATAAAGCTCATATGTCTTCAACCACCTGACTACGGTCTCTTGGCAACTGTGGCTGTGCACCTCTTCAGCCAAAAAGTGTCAGACAGCAAAACACGAAGGGAGGAGGGGGGTCTGCAAAATGAAGATGCCTTCGCTGTAATTCTGTCCCTGCTGCCTATTCTGCACCACCCGAGGTGACATTCTTGGGAGCGGCAGGATTCCTGTGTGCAAAGCTGTGATCCAGACTAATGGTGAAGGAGGCACTAACAGCCATGTGACATGGAACTGTCAGTGCTTGCCACCTGGATCTGCAGCACATGTGCCAACCAATCCCAGAGATGCTTTCAATTAATGTGCAGCTATAAATTAGACAAGGCAGCTGTCAGAATACAGTTACTAAGTACAACAATACTGGAGGGTATTGTACGACTCGTTTTCCTCACCATCAATTTACGAAGATTTGAACTTGTGTGTTTATTTCCCACATTTAAAAATAATAATAATAATAATAATAATAATAAAGGTTATTCGGACATTTAAGAGGAACAGTGAATGCAATATAACATGTGCTAGGAATTAAAGGGGTATTACATACACCCACACAGATAAACTAGGTAACAGTTCTGCTGTGTGAGTTCATTTTACTATTGTGTTTTAACTCACTCTTTTAGCTCCGTACCTGCAGAATATATTTTTTTTATTTCATCATGCAAAAAAAATGTACATTGGTTTAAAAGTGCTGCATTGACTTATCAATAGAGCTGAACTACAACTCCCATAAAACCTTGCAACATCCATGGTCTATGAATGTGTGAGGTGTTTAAGAAGATGGTGAATACGTTTTACAAGGTAATCCTATAAATATAAATATATATATATATATATATATATATATATATATATATATATATATACACACACACACACACACACACACACACACAACATAACAAGAAAAAACACTAAGGGAGCAGAGAGATTTCATAAACTACATCCTGGCTTGGGTGACGCCTCAGTGCAGAAGATTAAAACAAGTGGATTTTAAGCAAATACAAAAATGAAAAAGTCAGCTCCAGCATATAGTGTTTATTTAACAGCACCCTAGGCTAGACAAACACTTTATAGTTGCCTGTGTCTAACAAATTTTAACATAATGCTATGTTAACAGTATTAATGTTAATAATGCCTTCTACTTGAGCACCATTAGATTCATATTTTGTGCATGTAGGTGATGATTGGTTTGGCAGCGAACCACTCACGACATGAAACTCATTTTTTCAGAAGAACAAATCATCATATGGAACTGCTCGAAATTGCATTCGACCACATTCTAATGTGATACAGATAGAGCACTGCAATCACATGATGCTCTGACCTCTATCCCTGTTTGCTAGAAAAAGAGGAAGTCTTGTTGTTTATATAGTTGCTAAAATTTTTGTAAAGCCACAAGATATACAGTAAGAATACAGGAGAAAGCAGAGTGACAGGGAGTTATACACCCCACCACTATTCTAGCCTACCCTCATCAGAATCACAGAGCATCATCAAAACACTGAATGGAGTCACAGAAAGAAAAGAAAAAAAAAAAAAATTCTTTTAATTTCACCTGATCAGTGAACACAGGCAATGACATTATGTCACCATTCACTGCGAAATAGTATTTTCTACACGCACAGTTGAGCAAGTCCTTCCTGTGAACTACAAACCACATTTAAAAAAAAAAATAAAAAAAAATAGCCGTGTAGTAAAAATAATTAATAAAAAAAATGAAAAAGGAAATTATGAAAGTCACTTTGTGAGACATGATGTTAGTACAACAAATTAAAGTATTGTAAACACAGACCAAAATGCAGATCTTCATTCTGTACAAGTTAAAGATGCCTTGTTTTAGGTAGACATGCAAAATGGATAATACAGAATATCTGCTACTTTCCCCAGTTCAATTATTTTTGTGGAAAGACACGCAATAATTTGCTAGTAAAGGCATGTATATATTATGGTTTACAATAGATTGCATCAGGATATATACCTCCACTTACGTTACAATTGCCTAACGCAAGCTACCAGTTAGGAAACCTGCACTTTAACTGACAATCATTAAAATAGTAAATGTAAAAGTTCATCCAACAATATTAAGTCATTGAAAATCTTATCCAACCATATTAACCCCTTAATGACAACTTCTGGAATAAAAGGGAACCATGACGGAACATTTCCGTCATGTGTCCTTAAGGGGTTAAATTGAGGCCTATGTTGCAGCTGTAATACCCACGAAGAGTATATTTGGGCTATATTAAGCTGTAGATTTTTATTGTGTATAAGTAATTATATTAGGAGGGAATTTGGAAATTTGGATAGAATACACTTGTCAAGATTGCAGTTTTATGGTAACTGTCACTGACCTTGTATTTTAATAAAAAGTAGATGTTTATTGACTTTTTGAAGAATTTACAAGCACTCACTGAAGAGGCATAGAAATAGAGTCCTTAAATGTGTCCTGAGCTTAGTGAAGCCCAGAGTCTAAATTGGGAGATGATGTCCTTTTATTTACTGAACAAGTAAAATATGTCCTAGATTATTGCAATTTGTTTTCCCATTACTCTGCTGTAAAACTCAAAATGAGCCACTGGCCCAAAAACAAATATACATAATACCAGCTGGCACTGAAAGACAATGGGACATTTCTCTTGGTATGCCGAGGGAAACATTTAGCAGTGTTTTTACAGCTTCACAAATCAAGCAAATTTCTCTTGTCCTCCACAAGTATTTTAAAGATATCCGCTAGCTTTGAAATAGCAGCAATCTTAATTGAAATACCAGAAATTAAAAAATAAAATATATATATTATATACATACACATATTTATACCATACAGTAACACACACACACAGTAAATTTGTAGGGGCTACAGTGGGCATTCATTTTTTTAATTTTTTTTTAAATTAAAAAAAAAACAAAAACCTTCTTGAGAACGAATTTATCTCTGGATCAACAAGCTGTCAAAACATACTTGCTAGAATAACTGAATAACCTGCTTTGAAAAAGAAAAGGGAAAAAAACAAACTGATAAAACATCATCTTTAGTCGGAGTTTAGGGGGGGTTTTTTTGGTTTGTTTTTCTACTGTAAAGAATCCCTGCCTACTTCGGACGTGAAATCCCCTTTCTTCAAGTCTCAATGGATGACTTATTGTAGTTTGTACAATGTTCTTAATAAAAAGTCACCAGAAAGCAGTTTGTACTGTCCTTATATACAGTATGTTTGTAGAATGTTATCATATACCTTCTGAGACCTTTTCAAAAGTAAACAATAGCAACTTTTTGCCTTCCATCAGAATCTTCCATTCACCTTACATGTTAAATAAATGTTGCGGCTTCTTTAAAAAAACATTCATCATTGCTCTGCATTTTTCAGTTAGAATCCTACTGCTATCTTAGCTTGCACTTCCCACCCATGCAAGCCTATATCCTTACCTTATAGGCTATTCCTCATCTAAAAATGTATAATTTTACAACTTGATAAATTCTAACAACTATTTTAAAGGGACACTATAGACACCAGAACATCTACAGCTTACCGAATTTGTTCTGGTGAGTGGAATCATTAACTTCAGGCTTTTTGTGCTGTAAACATTGTCTTTTCAGAGAAAATGCAGTGTTTACATTACAGCCTAGTGATAACTTCACTGGCCACTCCTCAGATAGCTGTTAGAGATCCTTCCTGGGTCATGGCTGCCTAAAATGCATCCAAACATTCAGTGTCAACTCCCTCTGCATGCAGACACTGAACTTTCCTCAGAGATTCATTGATTCAATTCATCTCTATGAGGAGATGCTGATTGGCCAGGGCTGTGTTTGAATTTTGCTGACTGCCCCTGCTCTGTCTCCTTGTCAGTCTCAGCCAATCCTATGGGGAAGCACTGTGATTGGATCAGGCCACCACTTCTGATGACGTCAGCAGATAGCTTGCTATTTTGAGGCAAACAGCATGCAGATTTACAGCTTCAGGCTTGAATACAAGTAAGATTTGGTATATTTAGGGAGGCATGAAGGGCCCAGGGGGGCTAGATGGTGGTTTTAACACTATAGGAATACATGTTTGTGATCCTGACCCTATAGTGTTCCTTTAAAGGAATTTATCACAATCGCCGTTATTAAATATGGACATTCATCTTATTTAGATTCAAACATTATGATAGCACATAAAAAATATGTGGGTATTACAACATGTTTGTGCCCAATTTGGTTAGTTTAATTAAACTACTGTAGATTTATTCTGAAATTCTTTTGTTGGCTGGTGTAATTCGAAGAATTAGAGTAAGTTAATAAAAAAAACCAGAGCAAGCATTTCATTACATTTAATCACACAGACTGCCCATGCAAGAGAGCTTCCGTAACCGCTCTGTATGGACAAATCTGATTCGCTTTTCCCTATGTAGAACAAGTAATGTTTTCCATGGAGCGTTATTGAAAAAGTTCGAGCTACCCGTTGAGTTTTACTAAGTTTTTAGTTGTTTTTTTTTTACAGTAAAGTGAATTGTGGTGAAATATTCACATCTCAAGACAACTCAGGGAAGAAAAAGTACATACAATTCCATAAGGATACATAGCAAATTCAAATTTCCTTTTTTGACACAGTGATTCTATTCCAGAGATTTTACATAAAGATGCATCTAAATCCATGATCACCAAGTTATGTGGATGAAATTTGTACCATGAAATGTCAACTGCTATTAATATTAACAAATTAACCTGCTTTGGCTTCTTGTGTGTATGACGGGCTTACACTTGTGACTGGATCAAGTTTAATAATACGAGTTTATGCCAAAGTACGGTTTGCCACTATCTTTAAAAGCCATGCCTGTGTAAATAGGAAGGCATTTTATTACTGAAAAAGAACAAGACATGTTCTTACTGTGTCAATGATAATGAACTTAGAGCACTGGATCTCTTTAGTATAACGTCAGAATAACTTTACTTTAACCATTTGGGCGAGTTATCTTCATATATATGAAAAATCATATATTTGCACATTGTATGAAAATGTATAGTTAACATTACAAAACTAATTTAGCAGTCCTATATGGACTATCAATATAACATCTCAAATAATAACTGTAAACAATTGAAACGATTGAATTATTATCTCTACACATGACTGGGATATTAGATTAAATGTATTACATTGTTGGTCAGTGTATAAAAATACACACTCTGCAAACCTCCTGTCCATGGGTTTCACAACATCTAGCACATGACTGCATTCACAAACAGCCAGGTATCCATTATCCAGGTAAGCCAGGTAAGCTCTTGACAAAGGCGAAAGATTAAGCGCCGAAACGCGCGTTGAGCAAACGCCGGGACCACTCGGTCCGAGATTCTTTTTAGGGATCTATCTATTTAACACCAAGTACTTAGAAACTTTTCTAAAATAATGATAGGAATCGCTGTTTAGCTAGCATTAGTTAGTCTAGGGACCTTTGGGGTCCGAGTTTCTATTTGAACTACGTGTGCAGTAGCTATAGGGGAACTTATGCCGCTGAAATATAGACTTTAAGGCTCAGCCAGTTTTTGCTATTATAGCACTTAGACAATCTACTATAGTCCTTATCTTATTTAATGTAGGCAGGAAGCTCCCCTATTAGCTTAACTGGTTTATATACCAATCCTCTTAAGGTTTTGCTTGGCTCCTTGTGGGGTTGTTTACCCACCATTCTGCCCTTTAGACTTAGACTTTGGATTTCTGTCTCTGTCCTGTGCGTTCCCTAGTAACGTACTTTTGGGGAAAGGATACTGGGAGCCTATGATGATTTTTTCTTTACAGGCTTTCATCACTACAGCATCACTTCATGGGATGCCAAGCTTTACCCTCCATTTACAGCTAGTGGGCTACCCATATTAGGGGTCCACGGTTCGCTTTTTCTACTTAGGAGGGACGCATGTTAAACAGCTCTATTATTTAGGGGCCAGTTTTCAGGACACTGGTCTAAATCACACAAATCTCTCTGAGTACAACACCCTATTGCTCTGCACACCTTGCCAAGGGGGGTTTTATGTTGTTATTCCTCTCTAGCGACTTTGCTATTTTGCAATCCTTATTAGGGTGACACCACTGTCTTTCCCTAGATACAGATTTATAGCTACTTATAGCGTTCGAAACAGTGTTGCAATCTATACAATTGTATTTTGATAACAAGGTTCGCTGTGAGGTTACCTCTCGATAGAGGATCCCTATTCCGCTCACTGTATATACACTTTTTTTGTACACTGTATATACACTTTTAAATGAATTTAATTTGATTTATTTTCCTTCACTTTATATTTTATTGAGTGTTTTTTTTTCCCTACAAGGGACTAATAAATATTTATTATTTTTCATATTTTGCATATATGTCCCCTACTGGCAACTCCTAGCCAATACTATGGACTATTCTATTCAGGGGTATTGAGACTGACGGTTGGGAGGACCTGTTCTGTAATCCCTCTCTGTCAGCCTTTCCTTTTTTCCATATTTAAATCCCACGGGTTATGCCCATATACCCTGCAACCCCTACCAACCCCAATGTAGGATTGTATCTATTTATTTATTTATTCTCTTCCATTGGTGGCTGTGTCTTTTCTCTAGGTATCCATTATCCCCCAAACAGAAAACAGTCATCTATGTATGTGCCCATTAACCACTTCATGGCAAATAATGTGATACTACTGCCATGCAATCACATGATTTGATTATTTGCTTGTCCAGAAGTGAATTAAAGAATTATTGCCAATTTGCTAGTGCTTCATTAAGAAAATGTCAACAGGTTCTGCAGCTGTGCTCAATGGAATATGTAATACTATTTGTTAAACTAGGATTTCCTTTTGACAAAGAAGGGGTTGACAATAGGGAAGTCTTTTGTATAAATCAATTTTTTAAAGGCCCTAAGAATGCAATTTATCAGTATTCCAATAGTAGAACATTTAGAAATTAAATTGATCAGATTAAAGGAACACTAGTCACCTAAATTACTTTAGCTAAATAAAGCAGTTTTCGTGTATAGATCATTCCCCTGCAATTTCACTGCTCAATTCACTGTCATTTAGGAGTTAAATCACTTTGTTTCTGTTTATGCAGCTCTAGCCACACCTCCCCTGGCTATGATTGACAGAGCCTGCATGAAAAAAAAACTGGTTTCACTTTCAAACAGATGTAATTTACCTTAGATAATTGTATCTCAATCTCTAAATTGAACTTTAACCCCTTAAGGACACAGCTTCAGAAGCTGGACATACCCTTAATTTTTGCATTTTTTGCTGTTTGTGTTCAACTGCAATTTGCATCTCTCTCATTTATTGTACCAACACATATGATATGCCGTTTTTTAGACAACAAAAAGGGCTTTAATTTGATGTGACCTATACATGTATAAATTCTCATTTATTACAAAAAAAATGCAAAATAATGTGGGAAAAAACAAAAAAAAAAACGCTTTTTTCCCCACGTTTTGGCAATAATAATGTGTGCATAATATGTACAGCTTAGGAAAAGTAATTCAAAATCAATTCATTTATGTGTCTTGATTTACCAAGTTCATAATATGTGTAGGATTTCAGTTTATTTTGAAAGTTACAGGTCACAAACTACAAGGTCTAAAATAAAATTTCAATGTGAAACAATTTTAGAAGTTGGTATGTTTGTCTTGGAAGTTTAATACCCATTACAGGAAACAAAATTGCCACACAAAAGTATATATTTATATAAAGTAGACATCACAGGCTATTTACCTAAGGTTAGTTTGACACTTTTTGCGTAGCCATTTCACCGCCAATCTCTGCTAAATATTGGAGTAAAATTGTGTTTTTTCTCTATTTTGGCATATTCACATATAACTAGGTTTTCGTAATGTGTATTTCGTAAATCTAGTGTGTGCTATCCCTGTACAGAACCCCATATTGTGTTCAGCTACATCTGCTGAGTACAACGATACCCCCATTGTATACCTTTGCCGCTATTCTGTGAAGCTACAGTGCCATATAGGAGACCATGCTATTTCAGTTTCTATAGTTGGTATTTTCATAGATGGTCATATGTCTGAATTTGTGGCATTATAGCCATCTGACTCTTCAAATAACCCCATAAAGGCCTTCCATTTGAGAAAGCAGACACTCCAGGGTATGTTATTAGGCATATATTATACCTTAACTTGCCACCATGTTTTCACCAATTTATTTCAAATTTTGTGGTGAGAAAAAAAAAAAAAATTTTACATACATGTTGCATTTTTGCTGGGTATTTCTTACATTTGATAAGTGCCACTGTCATAAATTCCCCCTAAGTATGCTCAGTTACCTCTTCTGAGTAAAACAATATGCCCAATGTATGACCCAGACACTATTTTGTGAAGTTACAGTGCTGTGAAAGAGATGTGATAAGTTCAGGTTTTTAAGTGTGAATTTACATGGAGAGTTTGAATGGGTCCGTATTCTATTTTTAAATATGTTAGCAGGCTGCTTTATCCAATTACACCAAAAAGGCATACTATTTCTTAAAGAAGACGCCCAAGGGTATTTCAAATGGCAAATTTTGAACCTTAGCGTGGGATAATTTTTCCGCTTGTATCAAGTGCAGTGGTAAAAAGCATTTTTTTCTGCCTTTTTGACACACAGTGAGTTTGTACTGTATATTTTGCAAACCTTATGTGTGCTATGGCTTTATAATACTTTATATGTTGCTCAGCTATGTTGTCTGAGTACAGCAATACCCCCATATGTACCTTTGCCAGTTATATGGGGACGTTGAAGGGGCACATTTTAGACACAGCCATTGCAGGTTTTGTCAAACTTTGAATTTTTACGCTGTGTTGTTACCCCACTTTGAAGTTTTTTAGCAGGCTATATATTCCAACTATCCCATAAAAGCATACTATTTCTTAAAGAAGACATCCCAGGGTATTTCAAAAGGCATATTTTGAACCTTAGTGGGGGATCATTTTTCTGCTAGCTTGTACCAAGTGTAGTGGTAATAAGCATTTTTTCTGCTTTTTTGACACACACCGTGAGTTTGTACTGTGTATTTTGCAAACCTTATGTGTGCTACAGCTATATAATACTTCCTATCTTGCTCAGCTGTGTCATCTGAGCACAGCAATACCCCCATATGTACCTTTGCCATGTATATGCGGACATTGAAGGGGCACATTTGAGACACAGCCATTTAAGTTTTTTCAAACTTTACATTTTTACGCTGTGTCCATACCCCACTTTGGAGGTTTGTTTGTAGGTTAATTATTCCAGCTACCCCATAAAGGCATACCATTTCTTAAAGAAGACACCCTAGGGTATTTCAAAAGATGTATTTTGAACCTTAGCGTGAAATCATTTTTCCGCTAGCTTGTACCAAGTGTAGTGGTAATAAGCATTTTTTACTGCCTTTTTAACACACACAATGAGTTTGTACTGTATATTTTGCAAAGCTTATGTGTGCTACGGCTATATAATACTTCCTATCTTGCTCAGTTATGTCGTCTGAGCACAGCAATATCCCCATATGTACCTTTGCCAGGTATATGCGGACATTGAAGGGGCACATTTGAGACACAGCCATTTAAGTTTTTTCAAACTTTACATTTTTACGCTGTGTCCATACCCCACTTTGGAGGTTTGTTTGTAGGTTAATTATTCCAGTTACCCCATAAAGGCATACCATTTCTTAAAGAAGACACCCTAGGGTATTTCAAAAGATGTATTTTAACTCTTAGCGTGAAATTATTTTTCCGCTAGCTTATACCAAGTGTAGTGGTAATACGCTTTTTATATGCCTTTTTGACAAACTCAATGAGTTTGTAAAATATATTTTGCAAACCTTATATGTGTTACAGCAATATAATACATCATATGTTGCTCCGCTATGTCATCTGAGTACAGCAATACCCCCGTATGTACCTTTACCAGGTATATGACAACGTTGAAGGGGCACATTTGCACACAGCCATTCAAGGAAGAATTTTTACGCTGGGTCCATGCCCCACTTTGGAATTTTTTTTAATAGGTTGTGTTTTCCGTTTACTTCACAAAGGCATACCATTTCCTAAAGAAGACACCCCAGGGTGTTTCAAAAGGCATATTTGAAACATTACCGCGGTATCATTTTTTCGCTAGCCTGTACCAAGTGTAGCGGTAATACGCATTTTCCCCCTTTTTAAAACATTTTTTTAACTTTTTAAAAGTTTTTTTTACTTTTAAAAAGTTTTATTTAGCTTTTGACAACTTATTTTACTATTTTAAAACTTTGTTTAAACTTTTGAAAAGTTTTTTTTAACTTATTGTTTTTTTTTTTTACTTTTAACCCCTAACTAGCCTAACCGTAAATCCCCAAATTTCCCACTAACTTCTACCCACCTTAGCTAAATAAATAAATATTTTAAAATATTTAAACGAATTAAATACATTTAACCCCTGAGGATTAAAAAAAATAAAAGTTAACCCTCAGGGGTTAAAAGAAAAAAATCAGATCACAGTGAAATACATGCAGGCAGTGATCAAAGGGCAGGGAAGGGGTTAAATTTTATTTGAAAGAGGTGAGGGGGGGTGGGATTTTGTAACTAACTTTTTTTTTTACAGCCAGAGAGAAAGATCAGCACCGATCTGTCTCTCTGCTGTTCACAGCTCACAGGGAGCTGCAGGGAAACAGATCGGGTTTCACTGCAGCACGTGTGATCACTCTGACTCCCGATCAGAGCGATCACATGGGCTGAATCAGTGAAACAGCCCATGGTAGTGTGCCTCCGATAGGGAGACACACTAAAGGAAGATTAACCCCACGATTGCCGCGATTGTGGCAATCAGGGGTTAATTTTCATTTTGGACGGAAATTTTCCGTCCAGCGTCCTTAAGGGGAGTGCTGCAATGACGGAAAATTTCCGTCATGCGTCCTTAAGGGGTTAATCACATACAGGAGGCTCTTGCAGGGTCTAGCAAGCTATTACCATAGCAGGGGATAAGAAAATCTTAATTAAACAGAACTTGTAATAAAGAAAGCCTAAATAGGGCTCTCTTTACATGAAGTGTTTATGGAAGGCTGTGCAAGTCACATGCAGGGAGGTGTGACTAGGGTTCATAAACAAAGGGATTTAACTCCTAAATGGCACAGGATTGAGCAGTGAGGCTGCAGGGGCATGTTCTATACACCAAAACTGCTTCATTAAGCTAAAGTTGTTCAGGTGACTATAGTGTCCCTTTAATAATCTACAAATAAGAAAAGTCATGTTATTTTATGAAAAAAATAAAATAAATAATAACTAAGGAAATATATGCTTGATAACCCCCATCAGCATTAATACTGTTTATTAATAATAATAATAATAATAATAATAATAATAATAATAATAGCATTTAAAGAAAAAAAATCTCTATACAGAAAGTGACAATAGGTTATCTGTAAAGAGTGTAATGATTGCCAATTGAGTGTACAAAATCAAATTGTTTTTGAACAGTTTGACATTTAACACAGTGTGCATGGCCCGATCTACATCTACATTACTACTACTACCGAAGAACTGTAAAAAAGCGTTGGCTCATTGTCTAAGACAGCCTGCTAATTGTGTAGCTGATGAGTAGTAGTTGCACCCAGTTATTCCAGTTACCCCATAAAGGCATACCATTTCTTAAAGAAGACACCCTAGGGTATTTCAAAAGATGTATTTTAACTCTTAGCGTGAAATTATTTTTCCGCTAGCTTATACCAAGTGTAGTGGTAATACGCTTTTTATATGCCTTTTTGACAAACTCAATGAGTTTGTAAAATATATTTTGCAAACCTTATATGTGTTACAGCAATATAATACATCATATGTTGCTCCGCTATGTCATCTGAGTACAGCAATACCCCCGTATGTACCTTTACCAGGTATATGACAACGTTGAATGGGATCTCATTCCTTACACAGAGGGGATGACAGGGAACAGCGGTAGGGTAGGGATTATAATACTTGTAGGGTTCCTTTAATGTGATTGTTATTTTTACGCATACAGCATTCTGACATTGTACCACAATCAGTATAGATTTTACTCTAGCACTACAATGCAAGGGATGCATTCCCGTATATTTAGATTTGTTAAACCACTTTCGATCAGTTTGACAAACTCTCACTTCTCCTTTACCCATCCAAATTCTTGGGCAGTATGAGAACACAGTGTTGCCAGGGGCTTGAGACAACAATGAAAAGAATGATGTGCCCACATTGTACAAGAACCTAATGAGGAAGCAAGATTTCCTCACTAGAACATTTAAAAGCAAATGGGGCCCACAGCTTGCTAGCATCACAACACAATCAGCAGTAAGTATGAACGCAAGCAAGGTTCATGTAAAATGCCTATATATATATATATATATACACATACACACACACACACACCACTATATGTGTGTATATATAAATATATATATATATATATATATATATATATATATATATATATATACACACACACACAATGTTATTGCTGTATCAATAATGAACATTAAACATACTGTATCTCTATAGTATAATGCCAGAATTACAATACACACACACGTACATACACAATTTTTTCTTTTTACATGTATCCTTTGTAATGAAGACTTGCTCCAGAAAAATCAATCAATAGAAGATAAATACAAAAAGAAAAGTCCTGCCCAGGAGTGATGGGAGTGAGCGCAGGACTTTTCTTTTTGTATTCACTATTTGTATCACACAGCCAGGTTACAATGCTGCCACCCATCCCATGTGTTTCCTCTAAAAGGTTAATAAGTATATAGGGGTGTATATAAAAAATATACATTTCTGTCTCATTAGAGATATCTTTGCCAAAAGCTCAAGGAAACAAGGTGAGGGGTTAGAGTAGGACCCGTCTAAGTGGGTCTGCCTTGACGTGGCAGGCGGGCATTGCCTCCAATGGCCATTGAAGTAACTAAATGACCTCCATTTGTTTAAATATACGTAGGGATTAAGGAGAGAGCGCAGGTAACTTTTTTTTTTCTTTAATCAATAGAAGATGATATCCGTTTGTGCGATTTGTTTTTTATTTCAATACTCCTGGTACCTTAAAATTAAACCAATACTATTGGATCAAAAAAGCACAGATTACATTCTACTCATGGACCTTAAAATTTGACAGCAATGATTAAGATGTTACAAAATATATTGGTATGCCAGTCACATGAAAATTACGTCATTTACTTGATGAATTGAGCAAATAAACACACTGTACTGACAAATCTAGTGAGTTCCTCAATAATGATTACTACACAGCCAGAAGTATATGTATGTCACACCCAACATAGGCGAAAGAAGCTCAAAGTTATTATCTATGGAATTTGTCATTAGGCTATGAACAGCTTCCTATTCTGGATGACATGTGACCTGTTAAGTTGGATGTTGATTCATTCAGTCATGAGACACCAATTGTGCGTGAGTAAATGAGGACACAAAGATCTACACATCAAAGAAACAGGAAAAGACAGTTCTTCCAGTTTCTTTTTTGATAAGGTCAGACAGGACAGGGAAGTGTAGTATACAAATAAATAATAAATGGATATTAAAAATAGAAAAGGTTTCTTTACTCTGCATACCGAATGCTTTAATTGCGTTACTTAGATACAAAAGCCAATAAAAGCACATGGGTCTACTGAAAGTGTTGTTTCAGGCTTATTAATTAAAGGAACACTATAGTGTTGCTCTGCCCCACCCACCTCGCAGCCCCCCACAGCGGAAAGTAAAAGGTTAATAACTAAAATAACTATTTTATCACTTAACCAATTCCAGTGTGGCTGGAGCACTTCTCCGACGATACCAGCACGCATTAGGCCTTCCCCATAACACCAATGCACAAATTACTATAAACGTTATCTTATATATGTGCTGCAGCATGTGTGGGTATAGGGGATGTACTGAGTTTGGGCATATGGCATTCATCGTGAGTATTTAGGAAATGTACTTTACATGTGTAGGGGATGTAGTGTGTGTTCAGTGAATATAATTTGTGTGTATAGTGGATGCATTGAGTGTGAATTTATGTGGTGGGACAGGTAGGAGCTCTATTGTGTAGGGAGGGTGAGAGGGGTTTGGTATTATGTATTTTTACTAAAGTATAATCCCCCCTTCCTGCATTTTATATTTGACCAAGGAGGAGAGACACAGCGCTCCCTGGTGTTCAGGACTCTAGCATATTGTTTACCCCACATTTAGTGGTAAAAATTAAAATAAAAATTGTCCCCTATAGTTTTAAAAATACGCTAAAGTAAATACATTATGCCATACGGACACTTTTCATTTGGCAATGTTGTCACAAATCTCTGCTAATGTGATCAAGCTGTTGGAGCATAATATAAGCCTTGATCACATCTGATGACACCGTGCAGCCTAGTGAACGCAAAAGTTTGGCCACAGTAATAAAGAGCGGTTTGTAATGCTCACACTGTAGCATGGCACACAGCTTACCCAGTTTGAAGCTACTAATTTGGTCCCAGATGACAGAAAAGACTGCCAGTTTAAAAAAAAATAATAATACGGTAATAATAATAATAATAATAATAATAATAATAATAATAATAATAATAATTACCAGGGCATACACATTACAAGGAAACAAAAAAAAACTGAAAGAAAGAACTTTTCTATTGTTATTTTTTATCATATATACCTTTATAGTCCTGTGATACTGGCACTGTATCTCTATATCGTATAAGGCAGAACATGTTCGACACAAATACACAATAAAAGCTAAAATTATAATAAAAATGTAGACTACAAGAGTAAAGACTTCACAAAAACGCTACTTCCCTATTGAGTAAGAAAATTATGGTGAATTCCAGAAACTAGACTTCCTGTAATGGAGATTAAAAATGGTAACGCCATAACCATTTTCTAAAAATAAAAAAACTCTTCATTTTAGTTTAAACGAGAAGAAACACCAGACTAGTAATACACTTCCTCCTTTGCCTTGTGCTTCAGTTACAAATATGTGGGTTGTATCTGTAAGAAACAGAAAGTAGCCACAAATGCGACCTTTTTTTACCGGACAAGTATCGGTTGAAAAGAGAATAATTCACAACAAACTGGAAGGTACACACACAGTTCGATGAGATCACTATAAATGCATCACTTAGCAATAATATGTACACATTCACCTAGCCAACCAAGGTTTATATTTTGGCGTAAGGAAAAAAAAAACAGGATAAAAAAAATAAAGAAACAAATACTATTACACAATTGTGTTTGTTCCTTTTTATGTATTTTGCTGCAAGGAATATTTGACTAAATCGTGATTAAACACACAAATTACTTTTTTGCTTGTTGGATTGTTTAACATTGCTTGCACTTATAACCCTAACATTTTTTTAATCACATGGCATTCACACATTTTAATTAATTTGAAGAGGAATTAAATATATTAAGATTTGGTGTAAATTCCTAATATTTATAATTGATGGTTTATAGTGGTGTATACTTGTGGGGATGCACAAAGGTAGTAGTGATTCTATTTGGTTTATATTGAGCAGGTTTTAGTTGCATGTTTTATTGAAGGAAATAACAAATGAGAAAAAATATATACCTGCCTATTAAAAGGCCTTTGTACCGTACCAAAACATTGCTGTGATTGTTATTTGATTACTAATACTAAATGCTCTGTATTTGAAAGCAAGATTCAGGAATGCACTATTTTCTCCTCTAGTTAAGTATAATGTGATTCAACAGTAGCACCCAGACATTGTAAGGAGGGCCACATTTCTAAACTTTCAAAAAAAAAAAAAAAAAAGCCGTCAAAGTTATGTTTTAGATTGGTGCCAATAGAAACCCTTTCTGGTTGATATTCACTTTATTATTGATACACTGGTCTAACATTAAAGAACCAACACAAGCTGGGAAGAACAACAGACGATTATATGTTTCTCCATACCAGTTTTTCTGTGTTTTAATTAATATTCTCTTTAATTAACAACGACATTTGGAAATACTGTTACTGAAGTGTAAACCATGATTAGACATATACAATTCACATAACTTCCTTACGCAATTACTGGAATGGTTTTGTGCGACCAAATGCTTCCTAATGCTTTAGGGACCTGCAAGTCTCATGATAACATGATGATATTTTCTCTTTTCTGTTCACAACAAAATAAAACATTTGATATGATGATATATATAGATAGATATATATATATATATATATATATATATATATATATATATATATATAAATAAAAAAAGAGCCAAAACAAAAAAATCCGACACATTTCAATTTGATTTCTAAAACTTAGAAGGAATAAAAATTATGGGAAAAGGGAATTGTAGATTACAAATTGAAATTCATAGAGTCTTCAACCAACAGTGACCTAAAATTCAAAGCAACAGAAAATGATGCAATTTAGTATCTCTCAAATAAGGATCACCTGCAAGTACATCCGCTAGGTTTTCAATTTTAATTACACTAGAGCAGCACTGAAAGCACATTTCTTGCTTTAAGACTGTTTGCCTCTTTCACAACATTCAAGTGAAGTGCGCACAGAGCATAAGGAAAAAAAAAAAAAACAATATTCCTCACCAATGACCGGGTATAAAGTGAAGATGCGCCCCTTTTAAAAACTTCTAATATTCATGATAGCAGGGGTTTCAGATGGAAGCAGTCCCTTTTTTTTTTTTTTAGCTCGTCCCCCACCCCTTATATTCATTATTTGTTGGGTATCTTCCTTCTGACCAGCCCTGTTGTAAAGTGAATGACATTATGTAATAGCAATGTGAATCAGATTTCGGCACACGTTGATAAGATTCTCGATACCTGGAACTATGCCAGGTTTTGTACCATATAGCAGCTATTCTAAAAAGAAACACCCAGAGGGAAAACAACTTTTTTACAGCTTATTCCAATTAATGGTTGAACTAGGGAGTTGTAAATAAGGTAAGCCACAAAGGCAAACAAACAAAGTATTACTAATGTTAACCACACTATAAACTACGCACGGTGTGAAGGTAAAGACCTTTCATTCAAGGAAGCAACGCTACAGAGAGTCTGATAAGAGATTCAAAATATTTACACTTTGTAAGGCACGATGTTGCTATACATCTAGAAAGTGCAGGAACTTCAGAAGAATTATTTTATATAGTGCAAAATCTTTACACACATCAACAATGCATAAAACCACCATACATTTTCAGAGCCAGAGTATTACATTTTCACTTTTAGTTGTTTTTTTTAAATTATGTATATTGTTTGTTTTTTTGTTTGTTTTTTTTGTTATTTAAAAAAAAAAAAAAAAATTGCACATATTTATCTGGCTGAGCAGCTAAGTTGGGTCAGACTCTACTGCTATCTGACCAACAGCTGCTCAACAGAACTTGTGCAGTGAAAGATGATATATTATCTACAAATGGGTGAATGATGTGGGGACTTACAACAATCACGGAGGAAATTGAAAATAATAGATTTCTGCAGATAAAATGCTAAAATGATATCTGCTAGAAATCTGTTTTTACAATGTACTGAGGGCATGGTGTTCTAAAAGTATGATGGATACCTGAAGGCGCGTTCTTATTTACAAATGAGAGTATCAGCCATTTTGATTGCCATCTACATACACGACGGCTTCAGGTGTTTCTACTGAAACACCTGACTATTATGAATTTCGAAATTATCTGAAGAACTGATAGTACTGAAGCATATCGGGGCTAGTTTGCAAAGACATTTAGGAAAAATTTGAGTCAGAAACTCAGAATTGATATTTTGATAAACATATCCATTGAAGAATAAAATAAGATTTTGGTTCTCTTAAACAGATGCACAATTGTAAAATGCCTGGATGGCGTATCTATCCATATATTTAAAATAAAAAGTACATTCAAAAAAGAAACAAAAGCAGAGTTCAGAGCAATGGGAAAGTCTACAGTAATTTCAAAATGTCACATTTTTAGTAATGTCTTTCCATTCCTCTTTATGCCGTTCTGTAAATGAAAGTCCTACATACGGATATAGTGATATACGAAAACTGTAGGCCCATAGGATTTCAGTCAGGCATCTGACAGCCAATGACACCTCACATCTAACAAGGCAGAAATGATTCATATGTAAATAGGAAGAAGTGTGGTTTAGCCCAGAGGGTTTCATTCAGTATCTTCTGTGTAAAGTATTCCTGACCTTACCACATGTATTAAATTCAAGCTACACCAAAATAACCAATGGCAACCTAAGTTATGATATCGAAAGCATGGAGAATGGGACAGGGCTTGGATGTGTGAGGTTTTGCTAAAGCGCCAGTATATCTCCCATCTTTCCTTCTTTTAGTGGACGATTAATACTTTGCATATGCTGTAAGTGAATCAAGTTTACTTGACAGGTTGGAATCTGAAAAACACTGTTTAATTGTTGTTTGATGCACCATACAACGCAAAAGATTTACACAACCAGATTGTGATGCCTTGATATTGCCCCTTCCTCCCTTTCCTTTTGTTTGGTACCATTTACCTACTTTTGAAAATATTCAATTAAGATTTAAATATGAAAAATTAAAAATTAAAAACCAAGACTAAGAAAAGCTCATGTGACAGAAGTCCAGACTGAAATATGACCGTGCAAAGTCAGATCTTCAATTTTTGGAGCCGTGCATACTATGTAGTAGCCCACATTTTTCAAATGTATATCATCTAACAGCTCTGACATTTCAGTATAAATGCAAGTGCAATATAAGGGCAATTTTTTGTAAAACTGAGAACTGGCAGGTCTGCTTATACATCAGCTAGGGAAGGGAATTGGAGGACGATGAATGGTTGAGATCTGTGTCACTTCCATTTTCCTGTAGACATCACTATAACATTGGATGCTTATATATGTTTTATTTTCAAACACTTTCTTTTTTTTTAAATAAAGTGTTTGTTTGTACATTGCATAGCTAAACAGCTGTTTACACAAAAGTACAGCAAAATAAATTGACATGTGTCAAACTAAATTTCTGCACAAAAATGTGTTAAATTGAAATAAAAGATGCTGAAGTACTATTGTCTAAATTATATTTCCACCTTAGAGGGTTTAATGAGAAAGATGTGAGAGACATTATATACAAAAAAAAAAAAAAAAAAAGGAAGAAGAAACATGCAACTACAGCAGTAATGAGTTAAGAAGCCTTCAAATCAGAACTCCTCCGTGGCTTAGCCAGGCTTGTCATGACAGGAGATGAAAACAGCCACCATGGCTGCCACTCAGTCTATGCCCACCAAGGGCAGGACACAGTCCCACAAAATATTAAAATAGCACTACTGTGCAGTCTCCATTCCTTCCTAGGGTGGCTGTTAAGCTTCTAAAAAGAAGCAAACCTATCACAATCCCTTAAAGTAAGGAATGTGACTCATCACATGCAGAAGGGAACTGCAGCTTGACAATTAGGATATTTTTAGTACATAAGAAAAAAACATCTTCCAATTTCCTTCCTTTCTACTCAAGTGAAAAAAAATAATATGTATTAGCAACCAGTCATGAATGATCGAAGCATGAGAAACAAGCAGAGTAAGTATAAGGCAGTTACATAAAATAACGAAGAGAAAAAAAAAAAAATGTTCCTTCCCTGCTGAGAATTGTTTCTGCTTTACTGATTAACTGATTTAAAAGAAGTTAAATGAATGTTGAGTTGTCCTCTTTAATAGCGAGGTGTTGAACACCCTCTAAAAAGTAATAATAAATGTCAGCTTATCATTATTAGTTAAATGTGACGTCAATCTAGTCTATGAAAGTGCAGGTTTTCCTCTGATATTATTTCAAGTCAATGTCAACTAACTTAAAAACACCATGTGCAGTGTGTGGGTAGCGATCTGAAACAGTCTCAGAGTTCAGATCAGATGCCTTGTGGTTCTAGTGAATTACAGAATTTAAAACAAGCATGCTAAAACCAGAAAATGTGACACCAAAAAGGTGGGCAGCAGGGATTTTCCTTCTGCTTCACTGCTTACTTTAATCACGCATACAGCATTATCAATAAACCTGTGAATTCCCCTTCCACTGTTATGCATGCATAGCTCACGATAGACCCCGAAGGCTTAAAAAGAGAATAGAAAGAATGCAGAGTATTTGAATGGGTAATTTGAATAAAGATGATGTCAATTCATCTTAATATACCAGTAAATATTTCAGATGAGTAACTAAAAAAACCCCAAACATAGCTAACAACAAACTGCCATTAGGAAAATCAGTCTACTATTACTTGAAACCAATGCGTTCCATTTTGTACAACATATTCAAGCACGTTTATTCCGTTATTATAAAAAGAGGTTTAAAGGTTAGCACTTCAGCTCCAGGAGCCAATGTCGCTGCTGAAGTCTCGCGCATGCACAAACTATAAGAATAAATCTAGAAGGAAAATGATCACCATTTTTTTCAATTCAGATTTTTACCCCCATGATGCCAGATATTTAGTTTTTTATTCTAAATGCTTTTAGGGTGCCAATCTGGTCAGATATCTCATCCAGCTATAGGTTTCTCATAAACCACCGCTCAGTATTATCACTGTAAGTATATAAAACACAACTGCTCAAGCAAGAATATGGAAGTTGTACTGTCCTTGCACATCAGAACTACAAGGAGAAGTCAGTCTGTATCTATGCATTTAATATTATAGAAATTTACAGATCACAAATTATCCCAGTTAAAAGTTGAAGAGATCAAGGCAAGCAACAAGAGACTTTCAGAAACGTCAAGTTAGGATGAGATCTGATTTTTTTGCCTTTAAGAAACTGTTCAGGATATTTTATACAGCTGATGACATAAGAGGGAATCAGGAGAGGAGTCAACAGCTATGGATTAAAAGATTTGCTCCTTGATCTTCAAGGCACATCAATCCAAATTTACCTTGATATTATGGTTAAACACCCATGTGGGATCCCTTTTCCCCACACATGAAGAGAATTCTAAACACAAAAGAACAACAAAGGTGAAACAAACAATAAGTACGTTCGTGGAATAGGAAGAAAAGTTCCAGAAAACTTTTCCATATAAAGTCTCTAAAAGTCAATTGGAGAACTAAACTTAAATGAGAGGTATTGAGGTGTAAGACTATAGCTACCATCTCCTTTATAACTTCTAGAAGTTATGGTATAAGGTCAGTTACTTTGATAAAACATTGTAAAGCTCTATAATACTTTCAAATAAGGATGGTTCTTCAAAAAAAAAATATATATATATATATATATATATATATATAATCTCAACAATATAAGGGAAAGGTTCATTCCCAAAGTCCCAAACGCATTTCAACAGATGGTGTCTTCAGTGGGATAATTGTGGGCTCCTCTCCTCCCATTTTTATAAATTTTTCATCAATGAAATCAGAATTTGGTGGTGGAATGTATTATCTGTGCCAATTCCATTAGTAAAAAAGGTATAAAAATGGGAAGAGAGGAGCCTACCATTATCCAACTAAAGAAGCCATCAAGTAAAATGCATTTTGAACGTATGCACCATATTCCCTTATATTGTTGAGCTGTGCTTTTATATATGCTTTGTTTTTTGCAATTTGAGTTTTATCAGGCAATACAATGTATAGAATGTACCGCATACGGTAAATTTAAGATGGTTAACAATAATATTATAATCTTTGTAAATTTAGTAGGATCATAGTTACACAGCTGAAAAGAGACTTGCGTCCATCAAGTTCAGCCTTCCTCACATATGCTTTTGCAGTTGATACAAAGAAGGCAAAAAAAAAAAAAAAAAATAGTTTGAAGCGCTTCCAATTTTGCAACAAACTAGGAAAAAATTCCTTCTTGACCCTAAAATAGCAGTCAGATGTCTCCTTGGATCAAGCAGCTATTAACCCACCAATTAGAAATTATATCCCTGTATGTTATGTTTTTGCAAGTATTTATCCAATTGCAGTTTAATCATCTGTATAGACTCTGACAAAACCACCTCTTCAGGCAGAGAATTACATATCGTTGTTGCTCTAACTGTAAAAAAATAAACACTTTTCTTTGCCTTAGATGAAATCGCCTTTCTTCCAGCCTAAATGTGTGACCTTGTGTCCTATGTATAGCCCGGTTTCTGAATAGATTTCCAGATAAAGGTTTGTACTGGCCTCGAATATATTTGTATAACGTTATCATATCCCCTCTCAGGCTCCGTTTTTCCAAACTAAACAGATTTAAATTTTTTAACCTTTCTTCGTAACTAAAATGCTCCATTCCTTTTATCAATTGTGTAGCTCGTCTCTGCACTTTTTCTAGTGCCATGATATCTTTCTTTAGAACAGGTGCCCAAAATTGCACAGCATATTTAAGGTGTGGTCTTACCAGCGATTTATAAAGAGTCAAAATTATATTTTCATCCCGAGAATTTATGCCCCTATTTATACGACAAAACCTTACCGGCCTTACCAACTGCAGATTGACATTGCATATTGCCGTTTCATTTGTTGTCCATAACAATTCCCAAATCCTTCTCGTGTGTGGTTATCCCTAATTTACTACCATGTAGGGTGTAAATTGCTTGTACATTCTTAACCCCGAAGTGCAAAACTTTGCATTTCTCTACAAGATGTTACATTTTGACCTGTGATATGTCTACAATCTTAAGTTGCCCCCATCAGAATTCATTGTTAACCCATCTTTCAATAAGGGGGGATAAAAAAATGTAATACGAAAACCAAGCAGGGAAGGGTAGTTAAGGTAGGGGGAAACAGAAGGATATTTGAAAAAAACCTTTGTTCAAAGAATTTCACATTAAACAAGCTGTACTATAGGGGAAAGAAGCAGGGGGAGCTGGGAGAGGGGTCCTGTGCATACCATTGTGAGTAATGTCTTGTGAGATAGAAAAATTCCTACTTACATAAGTTTCAAGAAAGGTCTGGGTATGTCTAAAGTTAATAGGGAGAGTAGGAAAACTTTAGAACTATGTTTTAGCCTGTAACCTCGTGGGCCAGGTTGGCTATATCTTTCCAAAATTCCATTATTGAATGACATGACCACCTTATGTGACGCATTGACCCAGTGTCTGGCATCTCCAGCATTAGTTGCTTACATTTGGGTAGATTTTCACCAATATAGTGGGTACCATAAACCATCTATATAGTAATTCGTGTGTGGTCTCAAAGTGTGAAGCACTGAGTTATGTCTCAGCCCAAGTCTCTATTGCAGCCCTCCATGTACCATCAAGGCGGTTTAGTGGTGTTCACAGTAGTGCTTGTGTAACATGCTGAGAGGGTTTTGCGAGTTGGGAGCTGGTGTAATCACATCTTTTCTAATGAGGTTAAATTAGGTTAGTATTGGTTAATTGAGTGGTTAAGAGGTTTGGACCAGTAGCTAATAGAGCTTTCATTAGTAAGAATGAGAAGGTGATGCTAGATGGAAGAGAATATGTGGACTGCAAGTCCGGCCATGAGTGTAGGCCGTGTGCTGAATGTAGTTGGTATAGATGGGAGATTCCATGTTGATGCCAAGTTTGGTAATTGAATGATTATAAATGTGAAATGAGCTTATTGGAGAATATTTTATGCTTTTGGTTTTATTGATTTAATAATCAAATACATGTTTTATTCATCCCTACTCAGAGGAATCATCCTTCTTTGAAAGTATGACAAGCTGACTGAGTTTTATCAAACGTACCTGGCCTGATACCAAAACCTCCAGAAGTTATAAAGGACAAATACATCTACCATCTCTATACCTGTCATTTAAGTTTGGTACTCAAATTTGCTTTAAAAACTATACGTGAAAGAACATTCATTGACTTTTCTGAAAATTTCTTCATATTCTACAAAAGGTATTAGTTATTGTTTGCTTTACCTATGTTGTTATTTTGTGTTTATAGCCATTTAGATAAATGACTAGAAGACTTGGAGGCAAAGCTGGAACTCTGCCAAAAAAAGTGGCACCTCCAAACCCACCTTCAAGTCATTCAAACATTGAAATGCATACACACAGTATATATTTTTTCCTGGAAAACATTCTATCTAATTATTAAGTCTTAAACTTCACACAGGGTTAAATTTTTTGTTTACATATCATAAAACTGGTTACAAATACATGTCTGTTCGTCCACCCATTGTAAAGCGCTGCGGAATTTGACGGCGCTATATAAGTGGCATAATAATAATAAAACAGTTCATGTGTATCCTTGGTCAGCTGTTGGACAAGAAGAGTGGGATATTTTTTATTCCTTTGATGCTTATACACACAGGATTTATATAAACAACACAGGTAAGAGAGTACTGTACCAGTATAGGATGATACAATGTTTACAAATGTACAGTAAAAGATCATACCACACAACATAGGTATTACATCAACAGGTTTGTAGATGATACATTATGTATAATATAAACCCTCCTGTCTCGTAGGTGGTCAGCAGCCTAGTTCACTGATGGCTATAACTGCGGACGATGTGCCGCCATAGGCCGGGCTAAATACCCAGAGCCATAGTGGAGCTACGTCTAGGTGCATGGGATCCCGTGTAACGCCCTACCTGTATGGACATCGGGTTATTTGCAAGAGTTCCCAGCACCGGGCTGGAGTAGAGGACTATAGTAAGAAAGAAAAAAGCGAGAAAGAAAGGAAAGGGAAAGATCTAAGCAGGTGGTTTACCCCTGTGTTGGTGGAGTTGGTGAGTGGTGGTGTTGGAGTCAGTCCATGTGGGTTCAATTGGTTGCAGACGGTAATGTGAGAAGGGGCCTACCCAGTCTCCATTCGCCCTCCGTCATGGGTCTGAAGCATCATGGACTACAGTTACGAGGGTATAGCTTGGCCTCCCAACCATTCTTCCCATTTGCTCCATTGGTTCTACTGGAACACTGATGAGCCAACTTTTCGTACTGGTCGTTAAGAGACACCTGTTGAACCACCTCACCTGGTTGAGTTGCAACATGTAAATGATTTGTGTATCGTGAAGGCGCAAGACCTGGCACCGTCCAGTATCACTTAGCCCAAATCTTTCCCCCACTCTTTGGTATACTTAGGCATGGGGTGTTTGGTATGCCACAGTAACGTGTCATAGCAAACTGATATAACCTTCCTTTTCGGTATAGTACCTGTGCACATTTTTTCTATAATGGACATGGTTTGCACTGTGGGCAGGGTGGAGTATCTAGGTTGGTTCATTTTCTTCAGTAGGGATTTCAATTGTAGGTATTGAACAAAGCCCGTCTGGGGTAGATCATCTTTCGATCTGAGTTGGGAGTAAGCTGTCAAGCTTTCTCCGCTCCAGATTTGGTGGTGAAATTTTAGTCCCCTATTTTCCTACCGCCTGCTATCAAAAGTAGGGATAAAGTATTTTTTTTTTTTTTGAATTTGACAATTTTTATTTTTGTTGTTAACGGGGGGGGATACAGAAAGGAAAAAGGGGTTAGGCATACTTGAGACATTATTGACCATTGACATGTGTTAAGTTTAATAAGCATTATATATACAACTGTACAAAGTAAGGTGAAATCATTATTAGTTGGCAGCCTAGTTTCACAAGATGAGTAGGCCTGTCAGGTTTGGTTAGAGTTGGTGTATGTTAGCGGGTCTCGGTGAGTGGAGGGCAGGATGTTATCCCATGCCTTACTTATTATTGTATGCCATTGTAAGTTCGCTTATGTGTGGACGGGAGGGGGGAGAGGAGTGGAGGTAAAAGCAAAGAGGGTGTGGGTAGGGGTGAGGGGTAACAACAGAGTGTGAGAGTGCATAGCTAGCTACGTGGCGTGTCGTGCTTGTGATTGACTATGTGTCGGATATGTGTTTCGTGGTGCCCTGGGATGTGGTGACGTAGTTCCAGTCAAGGAAATTATGTGCTTGGTTCAGGAGTGAGTAGTTCTTATACGTTAAGAGGTTCAAGTTGGGTGTTGTCCCATAGTTCCCATGCTTTTTGCCAGTAGATGTTTCCCTGTTTTCTCTTCCGTGCCAGAATTTCATAGGTTTTGGTATTGTTTATCACTGTGATGCATTGGTTTATCGTCGGAATGCTTGTTTTCTTCCATTGGCGACTAATGAGTATAAGAGCAGCAATTATGATGTGGTACGTTAAGTATCGAAGGTGCAGGTGTGGCATTTGTGGCAGTAGGAGGAGTAAAAAAGTCTCTGGCGAGGCGTCGAGGCGAACTCCGGTGCAGTGTTGTATTAGGTTTGCGACTTGGGCCCAGAAACTGCCGGGATAAAGTATTTTAAGCATCAAATTGGCATTCTTAGCTAAATCAGACTCCAGGAGGAGAACTTGTCTTTGTGTTCATCCCATGCCCTTAACATCGCAGACTTAGTGGGTAGTGTGGTATGCATTTTTGGTCGTAAGGTCTTTGGTACCCAAAATAAGTAAGATACCACTGCCAAAGGCCAGTGGGATTCAATCTCCACCCACGGGGGTTTGGTCTTGGTGTCCTGTGCCCCGGTGACATGATTGAGGAGTGTAGCTGTGTAATAGGCGCGGATGTCTGGTCTACCCAATCCCCTGTCTCCCATTTTACTTGTGGCCGTGGATTTTGGGATCCGAGATTTGCGGCAGCCGGTAATAAACCTGTAAATGTGTCTTTGCAGTTGCATGAAATAGGACCTTGGGACATCTACAGGCAGGGAACGAAACAACAACAGTCGTTTATGGAGTAGCATCATTTTAAAGGCTGCCATTCGGCCCAACCAAGATAAAAACTTGTCTTTCCATTTGTCCATACATGAGGTGATTTCAGAGGCTACTTAAAGGTAGTTGGTATTAACGATGGCATCTAGGCTTTTAATCAGTTTTATGCCCAGGTAAACTATGTGGTCATCTCTCCAATCGAAGTCGTGGTGTTCTTTGAGGCAGTGTATTGTTTTTTGGTCAAGATTAATTGGCATTGCCTGTGTTTTAGTCGTGTTTAACTGGTTGTATTAAAATTTACTATATTCTCTCAAAAACATCTGTGAGTGCACAAAGGAATGTTTCAAGTTCAGTGATGGGGAGGATGACATTGTCTGCAAAGAGACTGAGTTTGTGCTCTGTCTGCCCTATGTGGACCCCTTGTATTGCCATATTAGCTCTAATTTGAGTCGCCAAGGGCTCGAGTGCCAGGGATAATGTATTTTGATGTTGGAAAGACATGACATTTACAGTGTAAGGGCAAGGAGCCATTTGGTTTGCGTACTTGAATGTGTAACACTAAAAATAAATAATAATGCTGACGCATTCTGTATGTCACTGTATTACATAGTACATATCTACACACAATGCCACCATAAACATGAAAGCGATAGACAGCGATGAGAACACTATGTCTAAGGTTTGTGGTTCTCAAATGTCTTATAATTATGATCTAAGAAGCATAGCTTGGCGCAAGCAAACAAGAATGTGCTGAATATCAGCTGTCTGTTGAGTCTTCCCAGCTGTAGCAGCACCTTTAATTATGCCAAAGTCGAACTACTCTACAAATGTTAAAACCATGCTTTACTACAGAAACAGTCAAAAATTGAACATCACTTATTATGGTAATGTTTGTGTGTGTGTGTGTGTGTGTTTTTTTTTTTTGGGGGGGGGGGAGGGTTTATTCCACAATAATCAATGGCCATTCATTAAAAGTTCCCTACACTATTTATTAGTATGACAACAGTATGCTTTAATTTTAAGGGTCACTGAGCACCATTACCCAATTTACCTTACTAAAAGTACTTATGAAATAGTTAAGGGGCAAAAACCCTGTTATTGCACCCGTTTTTACAAATGTTTAATTTCACAGAATAATACTTTTTTGTGGTATTAGGTTGCCTACCTTGGCAGTTAGCCAGCCAGCCAGCTGGAATACTTTCTTTCTATCCGGAAATATACATTTCGTAATTTATGTCACCGCACACAATGTGAGTTTTCTGTGCCATATTAATTGAACATCCAAATAAAATCATTAAAGGTAACCTAACTTTACAGCAAGGAATGTTAAAGAGTTATTCCAAAAACAACAAAACAAAAGTGAGAAAAAAAAAAAAAAAAACAACTTGTGCCCACTTCAAACCCCGAAAAAAACATATCTGTAATCTCATTCCAAGGCCAAGTTCTCCCTGCAGCCTGATCTTCATCTGGTGACATTATTGTCCTTTACTAAGGGGAAAGGTATGTTCTGGAAGACTGCCATTGGTTTTCTGTAACCAGAATGCTATGCTTGCTGACGACAGATGCCCAATATGCCAGAATTCACATTTACCAGCCCGGAACTCTTGGTCCACATTAGTTAATGAAGCTCTTGGAGGATGAGTTACACAGTCTGCTTCTATCAGCTGCCTGTGCAGCACACAATGAATTTGCACCACTGTATAACTGTATTAAAGGGACTCTCCAGCCAACCCGTTTTACTCACCTGGTTCCAGCGCCGGGAGCCTCGTGAAGCCGCGCCCCCTATTTCGTCAAAATGACGAAACAGGCGGGCACGAGCAGGGAGCAATCAGGTTCTTCCATTTGGAAGCGTCATTGCTTCATTGTGCGCATGCGCGGCTTCGCCACACATGCGCACATACTTCATAGGACGGCATTCATGCCGCCCTATGAAGTCCGGAGCGCACTACCGCGCATGTGCACGGCCGCGAGCTGAGCTGACTGACAGCTCAGCTCGCGGTCTTTGCCCGCCCCCTCTCCGACAGGCTGGAGAGAAGGCGCGCACACAGTGCCTTCTCTCTCCTGCACACGTCAGACGTATCTTAATACGTCTGACATGTACAAGGCCTTTTTAGGGCCCTACATGATAGGAAGTCCCTCTGGTGGCCGTCTGAGTGACGGCCACTGGAGGTATTCCTATCAATCAATGTAAACACTGTATTTTCTCTGAAAATACAGTGTTTACATTAGATTGCCTACAGGGAGCTATAGATCTCACCTGAACAAATACATTAAGCTGTAGTTGTTCAGGTGACTATAGTGTCCCTTTAAACCCTCTATAGAAATGACCCATATTAGCTAAATTGCGCATGATCTTGACGCAGTGAATACAATACTGAAATAAAATATTATCCAGCTTTGTCCATCTTCTCCATAGATTGGTGTCATGTGAGGACATTTCACAACAAATAGTTTTATTTAATAATAAAAATTAAAAAAAAATTTAAATTAAAAGGGGGGGGGGGAATAATATAAAAAGGATTTAATACAGGATTGTTTTCTGCACTGATAATACTCTGCAAACACAAAATGCTAAATAGCATAATTTATCTAGTCTGCCCTAAAGGGGTAAAAGCCACGGTTCTCCTTTGATTAATAAAATATTTATACAGTAATGTAAAACTATGCTCACACACACGATTCCTGAAAGAAAATGTCACATATTATAGAGATGCAAATTATTTAATGAGGATTGATGCCACTGAAACATAGTTTATCCTACTATGCAACTCCCGAAAAATACAGTGTAAATTCTAAATTGTACGTTACTGGTGCCAAAGTCTACATTGCATACTGTACTTTAAATATTTTACGTGGCATGCCCTATGAATTATAAACACCAAGCAGCTAGATTCAAATGGACTTCAAAAATACACGTGAACAAAAGTAAACATACCCATGATTGTAAACTGTAACATATCCTATATTTGCTAAAACCATCGACTGTTAGAACCTTTGTAGCTCAATAAGAGTAATCTCTCCACAATACTCAACACTCACTGATACAGGTTTTCAGTATTTATTTTCCATCTAAGCCAGTAAAAGTTGTGCCAAGTAAAGTATATCACACATCAGCCTTTTTACTTTAATACTGTGATTATTAAATTACCACATTATCAAACATCAACATACAGATACTGAAGTAACATATTGGAAACACTTATTTGTCTGCCTGGGCATCATGGAAAAACAAAGCTCACAAAAGATGGAGTCCCCAAGATTTACCAATTGGTGACCAAAATTTGGATTTTCAACTGTTGTAGTCTTACGGCTCCCATAATGCTTTGCCGGCCTTCAGTCAGACAAAGAATTAAGTAGAAGTTCTACAACCGCAGGAGATCTTCTGTTTGACCACTACTGTCTGCATCAATCTCCACTGAGTGTGTTTTGAATTGCAGGCCTCCTGTATTATTGGACTACAACTCACATAATTGTCTCTACATAACTTTGCAAAAATAAACAAACATGGACTTTGCAGTCCCGTAACATCTGAGGACGCAATTCAACAACTTAAATTTTATTTTATTTCAAGAGAGATATATATATATATATATATGAAATAAATATAAAATGACACGATACATACTAAATATGTCCAATGTAAAATCGGCACACTTACAAATGTAAATATAAAGTTAAATATAACCAATGTAAATGTCTTAAGGTAAATACAGCAATGAGTCCTGTCAAACCTATGGTCAGAATACTAACAGACAGTACTTATACACAAGTTCAGGACTAGGCAACCGTTGACACTCCAGATGTTACAGCCACAAAGCACTGGCAAAGATAAAGTCCACAACATCTGTAGTGCTGAAGTTTGCCTACCCCTGCTGAAGTTTGCCTAGCTTTATCCATCTCTAAGTGGCACACCAGGTATCCAGCTGCCTTCCATAAAGATGGATTACAACTCACCTGATCAGCCATAAGCAACAGCTGTAAACACCATTTATTTAAAATAAATAATGCTTCAATCATGTCCAGCAGGCAGTGAGGACACCCCAGCCGTCTTGGACTACATTTCCCATGATGCACAGCTAAACTGTCAACTGTTTTCTGAACAATAATATGTCAAAGAGTTTGCCAAGTAAATAAATGCATTAAACGATGGAGATACAAAGCATCAAGAAACCTCCACTAGAGTTAAAAAAATAATAACTAAAACATAACATAAGGCATGTACAACAAGTAATGCTGTAAGCACAATACCTGAACACATAGTCGTCCCTGGGGTCTCTGCTGGGAGAGAGCTGCCCATTTCTTTTGTTGAAAAGCTTTTGGAAGAGAGTGGGTGGCATGGTGTAGGAAATACCCAAAAGCTGGGTGTTATTAACTCCTTGTGCGAGGCATTGAGCCTGGCACCCTGCTCCCACCGCACAGCTAGTGCTGCCAACCTGACTCCATCAGTGTCACGGTCATATGACTGACTCACAGGCAAACCCTGCATAGACAGTCTGCTGCTAACTGGGCGGGGCCAAGAATACATCACTCCCAGGTCTGCCAGCCACTTCCTGGACTGACAGGGGAGAGAGAGAGAGACATTACAATGCTACTTTGTGATTGGTCGATTTCTCTATAAAGCTCCGCCCCGTAGAACGAAGCAGGTTTTTGTTGTGTTCTAGTGTCGAATGTGCGTGAGCGCACGATCTTAGTGAGTCACGTGAGGTGGGGAGATGGAGGGCCTCCAGCAGGGAGGTCACATGACCATGAGTCTTGCTCAGCCCAGTGAGCAAGCGGTCTTTGTTTAGAACGGTGTTTCCTTGTGTGTGGGTGGAAGTCTCAGTGGAAATGCCTTGTTCTGAGGTATCACTTAGTTTCCTTACACTCCATGCCCGATTTTGTTTTCGTCTACACTCATAAAAGAGAAAAAAAAATACTATAAGGGTAAATCCTTACATACTCTGAACTGTAAGGAATTCAAAGTGAATTTAGGGAAAAGTAGTTAAAGTGGACAAATTCCCAGTCCGCTATCTACCTCTAAGATCAGTCCAAGACATTGTGCTGCCTGGGTCCAATGATGAAATGCGTATTTGTTAGTGACAATGTGGGGGTGTTTGTGTTAGTTACAGAGAGGAGGCAGTGTGTGCTGGTGACAGAAGGGCAGTGTATGATGTGACTGTGTGTGTGGGTGACAGCGAGGGGGCTGTATGTGTCTGTTGGTTACAGTGTGTGGGCTGACCATGGGAGGGGCAGAGTGTGTGTGTTGGGGGCAGTGTGAAGGTGGGCCAAGGGGTGGGAGGCTGTGACATACCTTTGTTTTTAAAATCATAAATTAGCTCTCTGGTCGGCAGCTCCACAAGATGCAGAGCTGCAGACCATGTGATAGACGTCTTGCAACGTTCTGGGAGCTCGCAAGACCTCTATCATATGGTTAGCAGCTCTGCACATGGTGGAGTCACTGGGCTCTTTCTCAGGCAGACTGATTTAAGGGTCCAGCGGCTTGCCCTCCTGGTCAGGGGCGTCACTGAGGGGGGGCCCTACATCATGCAGTGCCCCCCCCCCCCCCCCAATTGAAATTGAAGTCGGGAGCACTGAGGGGGCCCCTACATCATGCAGTGCCCCCCCCAATTGAAATTGAAGTCGGGAGCACTGAGGGGGGCCCCTACATCATGCAGTGCACCCCCCCCCAATTGAAATTGAAGTCGGGAGCACTGAGTCTCCCTTCACAAGGCGCAGCAGCACTGTCACTGCACTCTTTTCCCACGAGCGGCCAGAGGGGGCACTGTGCTGGGAGGAATTTCTCCTGGATCACAGAGAGCAGCGCAGGGGAGAGACAAGCAGAGGAAGCTTAGCTCTGCACAGGCATCCAGGCAGCTGCTGGTAAGTGTAAGTCTGTGTGGGTGGAGCTCAGTCTGTGTGGGTGGGGCTTAGTTTGTGTGTATGGGTCAGTCTGTGTTTGTATGCAGGGCCGGCGTTTCCTAAAGGCCAAGTAGGCGGCCGCCTAGGGCGGTTGCTTAAGGGGCGGAGTCAGCCCTGACTTTATATTCAAGTTTGCTCCACGGCTGTCCCTCCATTATTTTGAGTGTGTAGCCGGCCATGTTACTTACATTGCTGCTCACTAGCGCCTGGTAGAACACCGGTCCGGCGGCACCCACGTCAGCCCTCAGAGCCAGGCCCCCTCCCAGGCATCCAATGCTGAAGCAGCGCGAGGGCGCTTAAAGGAACGCTATAGTCACCTAAATTACTTTAGCTAAATAAAGCAGTTTTAGTGTAGATCATTCCCCTGCAATTTCACTGCTCAATTCACTGTCATTTAGGAGTTAAGTCACTTTGTTTCTGTTTATGCAGCCCTAGTCACACCTCCACTGGCTATGATTGACACAGCCTGCATGAAGTAAAAACTGGTTTTACTTTCAAACAGATGTAATTTACCTTATAATAATTTACCTTATAATAATTTATCTCAATCTCTAAATTGAACTTTAATCACATACAGGAGGCTCTTGCAGGGTCTAGTAAGCTATTAAAATAGCAGGGGATAAGAAAATCTTAATTAAACAGAACTTGCAATAAAGAAAGCCTAATTAGGGCTCTCTTTACAGGAAGTGTTTATGGAAGGCTGTGCAAGTCACATGCAGGAAGGTGTGACTAGGGTTCATAAACAAAGGGATTTAACTCCTAATGGCAGAGGATTGAGCAGTGAGACTGCAGGGGCATGTTCTATACACCAAAACGGCTTCATTAAGCTAAAGTTGTTTAGGTCACTATAGTGTCCCTTTAAATTGCTCGCTCCTGCCCCTTCCACTGTACGTGGGGGCAAGTGGGCTAGGGAGGATAGCAGAGGCGGGGCTACAAGGCTCAGGCAACATAGGAAATGCAATGGAGGTAAGATGTGTGTCAGAGAATGTGTGTTAGTCTGCTTCAGTCAGTATGTTTGTGTATGTCAGTCTGTATCGGTCAGTGTGTGTCTGCATGGGTCAGTGTGTGTCTGCATGGGTCATTGTATGTCTGTATGGGTCAGTGTGTGGGTCAATGTTTGTGTCTGCATGGTTCATTATGTGTGTCTCTGCATGGATCAGTGTGTGTATATGGGTCAGTGGATGTTTATACTTGAGTCAGCGTGTGTATTAGCCTGCATGAATGGGGGCAGCAAAATATTTTTTGCCTATGGGCGGCAAAATTGCTTGCACCGGCCCTGTGTGTATGAGTCAGTCTGTGTAAGTGCTTAAGCTCCAAGAGAGAGATACCTCTCGTCTTGTGACCTCCCCTGTACCCGATAGATAGGCAGCATTCTCAACCACCACGGATCTGATTGTGCCACCCATTCCCTGCAAGGTAAGATCAGGGAAAGGGGAATGTTCTTTTTTTTTTCTTCTATCCCACTCTCTACACCTCTTGAACACTGTACACCCCCACCAACACAGAGTACACCTTTGCATACACACACAGTGCTCCCCTCAAACTTATCTATTCACCTACATGCACACTTCTTCCCCACATACCTTCACCCCCACACATACATACATGCTTCACCCCATTACAAACCTAACCTTGTGTGTGTGTGTGTATAGATATATTGTTTATTATATATATATATATATATATATATATATATATATATATATATATGTGTGTGTGTGTGTGTGTGAAAATAAAAACAGTGGTAAACCGCGCCAAAAATATTCAAATAATCATATCATACATACATATCGTTCTTGAGTGATACAGCATGTAGAAACCTCAAAACAGATCTAATCTAATGCATAGAGTTCTTATGTAGAACATGAACTTGGAAGTAGTGAGGGGACTGCCTAGCAGAGTAAAAAGTGGTGAATGTATAGAAGTGTCCCTAACCCGGTGTAAATAAGTGTCTAAAACTATGACCGGGCACCAGTGATTCTCGGTAGGGTAGAAGGGCACTTCTAGCGGATGGCCCGATTGCTTAGTTTTGGAATGCCTGAGCGATAAAATATAGTGATCGTTCACCTTTTTTAAGTCTTTAATGGTGAGGCACAGATGTCTGATTGGGTTGTTATCGTGAACTCCCTAGGCCTCAAGAACCCATAGAATGCTAAGTACGTTGTGGTTTTTAAGACCAAATTGGTATGAGCGTCAAATGGTTGTGTTTCCAGCATGTCCGATAAAGCCTGGAATTAGATGTTCCTGTGTAGTGTGGTGATCTAATTTATTGATGCCTTTCAGTATGTTCTTTATAGGGTAAGCAGTAAGAAAAGGAGCGTGGTTTCGTATAGTGGTCATGATGTCGTGTTGTACTCCTGATAGATGGAGTTTGATTGTGTTGATGAAAGTTTAAGATGAAGGTAGCAAAATGTGGCAAATGGTACCATAGTTTGGATCGAATAATTGTGAATGTTAAATTCTACAGTGAACCGCTTAAAATGACCTTAGCTCTATTATAGGTTTTCCTAGTGTTTACGGATAATGCAGCCTTTGCCAGTTTCCTGCCATGTGCCAATAGCTGGATCAGTCCAGGATTAAGTTGTTGAATTCCGAGGTATGGGTTGGGTACTTGTTGGCCGATGGGTGAAGAATGAAGAATTCCTGAACTTTGCAACGAGATAAGGCATCAGCGGCAGTGTTATTGTAGCCTGGTATATGTTTGCTGAAGAGGAAAAACTGGTATGTGGCAGCCAACCAGGTCAGCCTGCAAATTAACCTCAAAATGGTCAATGAAGATGACCGACACTTATTAATTATATCACAGGCCGCCATGTTGTCAGTATAACATTTACCTGCCATACCTGACCATGAGTTGCCCCATGTAAATGCAGCCGCTACTATCGGGTAGATTTCGAATAATGCGGACGTTTTTGTGAAAAGAAGGCAGTTTGAGCGTCTCCTTCGGCCAGTAATCTCTCAACCAGTGATTGTTGTAAATTGCTGGGAACCCGGTGTTAGCAGCTGCATCTGTCCAAAAAACTGGGGATTGGTCAGAGGAATGAACATCGAGCTCCTATTCCAGTGTGCGAGGAACTCTTGTCACATGACCAGATCTGCCATAGCCGGAAGATATAAACGAATAGTACTGCCATCAGGCAGACCTGATAATAGGCGCAGCAGTCTAGATATAAAGACTCTAGTATGTGCCCTAAAGCATATAGAACACACGTGCAGTAATCTGCAGGCACTGAAACTATACACTCCTGCATTAAAATTGTTGCAGACTTGTGCCTTGCCCAGGAAAAAAAATGGGTCGTCAGAGCTTATCTTTTAATGTGTACTGGGGTAATTCCGTGGGTACAAAAAAAAAACAACAATGTGTAAGCGCTATGAAATAAAACAAAATACAGACAGTATGGCAGCACTTAAACCAGTGATACACAATAATGTACACAAAAATTGATAGTTACCAAGAAAAGCGCACTAAATTAGTCAGTAGATATAAAAAGAGACAAATAATAGTGCAGACTATCTGGACTAACATAAAAGTAAAAAACGCAGATCCTATGGGAGGTGGCTCTATCTGAGCCGAGCTGACATTTTCCAATTTTGTCAGTATCATTTATGGACTGCAGAGACGACAAAATGGTGTCTAAAATTCCTTTTAAATTTGAGTTGTGCCCCTGTGAGCTCGTACCCAACCCATAATCTGCAGGATGAGCTGAAAGCAGTTCAGAAGAGTTCAGTTTTCCTTGCCGTGGCTGGGAAGGGTTCTTGAAACTCATTTGGCCTAACAGGGGTACTAGGTCTAGGGGGTGTGCTAGGGGGGATGATTCTTTGCCTATGTTGGTCTCCTGGGACATACTGCAAAACAACAACAAGGTCTGATTAACATATCCCTGGTAAGCTTTGTAGAACTGGCTTTCTAACTAGTGCTGAAGCGAAAAACTATCTACTCCGTGACAGGTGAGGCTCTGCTAGTTGCCAAGCGGCAGGAGAGAGGCCCTATCTATGATTTGGGCCGTGGGGCTCGAGCCACTAACGTGGTGGAGGGGTGTTGGCCTCTCGGTGACGGTAAAGATTCAAAAACGTGTGGCTGTGACAGGTGAGGCCCTAACTATAAACCCAACAGGTGGGTGAATGCAATACTCTAACTATGATTTGGGCTGAGGGGCGAAATCTCCTTATTGAGATTGGGGAGTTGGCCTTGCGGGACCAGCTATTAGAAATATGACTAAACAGCCAGTTCTCTAACCCTGGACGGGGGCTTGATGAAGGGGCGATATGAACAAGAATTCTGAAATGTACCTAGCCAACCACAAATTGTGATTTCTAGTAACAAAGATTCCCTATGAGACCTAAAACATAAAATAAAAAAAAAAACACCTAAGTACTGTATAGTGAGAGTTCCTTAATAATATTGCTGACAGTTATATCTTTGTGACCGGGACCCGAGCATTCTAGAAAAATATAGAATTGTTACTATATTCCTGAAAGGAATTCCCATGGTGATGCCATGATATTTAGGAGTTGTATTAGCAGAGGGAAAGGAGGAAGTTGAACAAAAGGTATGTGTGACTTAAGAGACCAGCAGAGGAGTGGACATAGAATATGATCGTATATTAACAGGTAGTGAAAGTTTAAGATAAGATCGTATGATTGGTCGAGTAATGCCGTGGCCTATCGAGGCAAGACGGGAATCAAGCCCCCAGTCCCTGTTCCCCCTTCTTATGGACGAAGCGTGTCAGTGTTCAGGCTAATAGAGAGAGAGAAATTCAACCTTTTTTTTTCTTCCTTTTTTTTTTGTACCTGTCTGTAAAGCAGGAGCAAATAAACGAACAGTCAATACAGGCCTATATGGTAGAATAAAATTAAGGTATAGAATGGGCAACAATTGGTAAAATATCCTCATAATTGCCTGATGAAATGCCATACATAAGCCATGAAAGTAACCCCTTTTTAAGTGCATATATGACATGCCAACGCATATTTAACCATGACTATGTAGTTCTAATGCACGTAAGGATGTTAGAATACCTTAATTACTAAGAATAACGTACCAAGTAGAATAATTACCCTGCTCCTGACATAAACCTATATGGATGGTAACTTGTAATGTTACTTAACCTTATCGTCTAATACCCAGGCTTGTTTTGAAATATGTTGGGGAAAACCTGAGCATGGTCAGCTAGCCAGATTAGGTACAATTATAGTAAATAAAAAAAAAAAAAAACTAAATTAGCAACCAGACTAGGCATAGGCACGAATTAGCAAGGTATGCAAAAGGTAGCTATAAACAAAAGGACATTGTACAGTAAATGTAATAACCGAAATCGTTTGCATGATTTGTTCGAACACAAGTAGGGAGAGACATGGCCGAACGGCGGGAATAGCCCGAACGTGGCTATCCTCGCCTGTTACCTGAGGATCTGTTCATGTCGTTTTGAGCAAGAGGTGATTTGTCTGTAATTTCGTGTGAAACCCCACGAACGGAGTTGTGTTGCAACTCCAAGGACGCTGAAACAGGAGGTAACTTCAAACAGAGGCTGGAACCGGAAGTGCAGGTTGCCGAGGAAACGGGTGAACTGAATGCCATGGCGAAGGTATGAAGGGGGGAGTAGGGTTTTATAAGAACGCTAACTCTTCCCACAAATACAGGCCTGCGGCCTATAAACATATTTATATATATATATATATATTTATATATATATATATATATATATATATATACACATGCACACAATGCAACCCCAATATACTTACACTCACAATGCAGCCCCTATATGCACACGCACACGCTTTACAGTCCCTTTCAGCACACACACAATCTCAAAAGCTCCTATACATGAGCATGTGCTCACACTACAGCCCCTCGTTACACATAGTACACCATAAACAGCCTCCTTTATACACACACTTCACCACTGCCCCTTCTAAACACCATGGAACCGCTTCCATGCTCCCTGCAGCGGCCCGGCTTAAATGTTTCTTTTGCAGCTTAGCAAAGAGATGACAAATGCCAGACCTGGAATTTGTTGAGCTTTGGTATACTATGGTATACATAGTGATATAAGCCACTCCCATACCAAGTCCCAGTATAATAGTCAGCACCTCCCTTCACACTTCGTCTTTCTTTAAACACATTAAAACAAGCAAGAAACAGGAACCAATGAATTAGTCCAACCACACAAAAACATTGCAATTAAATCCAGTTGGAGTCCAACCAGGCAACCATCCATCAAGCCGTAACAAACCAGGAACAGGAATTCGCCAACTGAGGGGATCCCGTCAAAGGATAAGCATCAGGAATCCATGGAACGAATCCGAATCAGGCTGGGAAAAGATAAATGAACAGAAGCCACATGGTTACTTCGGTCTTTGCAACTTACTGTAAACGTAAAGCATAAGCAGCACCTTCTTATCAAACAATCATGAAAAAACCTTGAACAACCTCACGCTCAAAACATACTGACAACCAAAGCATTAGTGTACTAACCTTATTAAACAACTAACATAACAGGGAGGGAAGATGTAAACAAATTCAGAAATATACATAGGGTGGGACAATACTCACCTCTGTGTCTTTCATAAAATCATGACTTTTCGTCATGTAATAGCAAAATCATGTAATGTTATAACGACATGCAAGTTCAAAGGTGACTGACGAACGTGGATCCTGAAACGGACGGAATTGGGCTGAAATAACAGTCTAACATAAGCAGTATTGATACCGGAGAAACTGACGGAAGCCAAGCACAGAGAGATGGACACAGGTTTCTTCAGGAAGGAAGAGATCTTTATTCGATTCACCGACCGGGACTCAGAGGGACTAATGTCACCAAAAACAGCTAAAATCTGAGCCCTGATCATACAGTGTAGGTCCCTTATATAGGCATATAGCTCCTCCTATAATCAGTTCAACCTACATGTACTCTAACCCAATCAACAGAATAGAGACTAAATTCCTGTTTGATCACATGGCTTGCCCAGCACAATGGAGGAGGGGAATACTCGTATATCCTGTATTCCTGCACATGCTCCGTACACTACTGATTGTATCGTTGCCACGTGCAACCAACCGACCTATACATCAGCATATGCACGTGCACATACCACGTGGCAATCTCGGCCTACTAAATTTATTTTTACCGAGATTCCACCACAGTATAACTAGAAATCTCTAGAGACAAAAATGTTGTTACTTAACTGACTGTGGAGCAGCAAGAGGAAATGTGAAGGGAGATGCTGACTATTAAACTAGTACTTATGGGAGTGGCTTATATCCAGGGGAGGGCTGGCAGCCTTAGGACATGGGGCAAATCCAGTCAAGTGGCCCATTTCACCACTGAATCCGCTCACCACCCATGCCCACCTTTTCCTGGTTATATAATGTATATTAATGTTATGCTAATTAGTAGCTCTTTGACATACCCAATCTGCGGCACCATTACGCAGCAGCACTCTTACCTTTCTGAAACTTAGTTTTAGAAGCTGGTTCCTGCTGGGGGACCTGAAGATCTAGGATAGGTTTTAACCCATGAAGTAAAAATAGGGGGCGGAGCCTAACCGCTGAAACGAACGGACGCACACTGCAGAAGCTCCGATCGACAATCGAGAAAAAAAAAACCTAAAAACTGAATATTTCAATCCTAAAGACAACCACACAACCAGGGGAACTATCCTGACCTCATGGGACGAAAAAATAAAAAACTAGGGGCGGACAAACCTGCTCCAGGGCTGACGATAGGAGACATGTGGCGGCAAGCACGCAGCATGGGAGAATCCAATATGGCGGCCCTCCACGGAGGCTGCTCGGATTTCTACTCGGACGACTACTCTGAAGGTGCAGAGGAGGATTTCCTCCCACCACCAGCCCCTAAACAGCCGGCGAAACCTAATAATCCCACAGCGGACAAAGATGCTGACCTGGTTACTACCGGGGTACTGAAGGCACTGCTAGCCGACCTACAGAGGAATATCCTCACGGACGTCACTGCACTGAGGGGAGAGCTGCAGGGCCTGACAGGCCGCATAACAACACTGGAGGCCTCCTCCCAAGATCACCAGCAGCACATATCCTCCCTTCAGATGGCCGTACAAGACTTACAACGCCAAAACTTATTATATGAAAGGCGTTTTGCTGCCCAAGAGGATAGCAGAAGGAGCTGTAATCTAAAGGTCAGAGGGGTCCCAGATGACCTGCCAGAGAAGGAATTACCTCAAACGTTGAAAAAAATGCTGACGGCCATACAACCCGCCAGCCAAGCTAAACCCATCACTCCCACGGACTTTTTCAGAATCCCCAAACCTTCCGGGGCCCCGGCCACAGCCACCAAAGATACCATCCTCACCTTCCAAAACAGGAAGGACAAATCGGCGATCCTCGCCACACTCCGAGGCAAGACCCCACTACAGTTTGAAGGCATGAGCCTGACATTCTACGCTGACCTGTCCGGGGCTACACTGGCATGGCGCAGGTCACTCCGTCCCTTCACAACCTTGCTTCAGCGAAATAATATAAGGTACCGCTGGCGACCCACCCAAACACTCCTCGTTCAACAAGGAGACAAAACACACTAAATCCACGATGCTCAAGAAGCAGCCAACCTCCTACAAACCCTGGGCCTGCCACAGGTTACATAGACCCAGGTGAGTGCCCAAGAGCCTACCTCCCCAAACCGCAACTGGGACCCGGCACGAATCCCCGCATTTGTGCCGATAAATAATACACCGGACGCCTACGCCTCGATCACCACTTGAATGGAGAGGCATAGGCAATCCCACTCACCTGCATAGAGCAGTGAACTACCTTTCAGAGCTCAACACTCTTGGACGCACCACTTGTCCAATATCCAATTGCGGAAACCTGATCCTCTGTCCACCGAACTACAAACAACACCTTTTTATGTGGGCATCGGCCTCCACGGAACAACGCAGCTTACCCGAAAACCAGTGAGCTCCAACTCCACGGACAGTTCTCTCTTATCCCCTGACAGCGACAACTCGGAAGCGCACTATGTACACAGATCGACTGCTCCTGACAACGTTCGCCTGCAACGACGTCCCAACATCAGATTGGCATACCAGACCACCGAGGTAGGCATGGGCCGACGGCGGGGTGCACTCGCAGGGACTTACGCTACCCACCGTTGTTCTGGCCGCACTATCTAAACGCGCAACCCTGGGACATCGTCTCTGAGTTGGACTTTTATTAGGACTGCTAATGTTAAGGACATGTTTTCATGTATCCTCAGTTATTACTGGTCAAGCAATAGCCAGGCTGGTACCCCAAACCGCTGCCAAGCGAGAGCGTTGTCCAGCTGCATAAGTTAAGTTTTGTTGTGTTTTTGTTTTGTTTTGAGCCACTACTGTGACACTGACATGCATTGGGGGAATTCGGCCAATCCAGCACTTGAGCAGGTGCGATAATATAGTTTACCACATGGCGCAAAGCAAGCTTATTTCTATGCTTCGCGTTAAAATTACCCTACACACAGTAAGTCACGCTTTCCGTTTGACTTCCAGTTTCACCCACGCTAAGACATCTATTGGCTAATACACTACACCTTATACCATAAATTGACTGCCCTGGCAATTCACCTTAGCAACACCAGCAATCATTTGAGAAAGTCAGCCTAGATACGGGCCCCCTGGGCCCCCTGGGTTGGGTACCCTGAACCTGGCAGGATACGCTTCTACACACCTTGGGCAGGCAATCGCTAATTTCATGTGCGTCAGTCTTCTGGCCCACTCAGCATGCTACCTAGCCGGACTCAGGCTAGCTAGAGACACCAGCTATCACCTGTAGACAGCACTAGGACTACTCAGCCGGTTTTAGTCTCTTGTTTTAACGTTTATACTTCTGTATTAATTGTCTAGATCCGCTCTTAGGCTAGCTAAGCGTTATGTGCGTTATGTAGACATGACCAAACAACATGTAGTATCTAACACTAATTCACTAAGCAAGCTAAAATACCGACAGTATACACTTTCATTTTGTGACCCATTCTTGTTTATTTTCTCAAGCCAGCCCTGACCTGTAATGCTCAGTCCGACTGTAATTATATAACTGCGGGACGCACATAGCTACTTGGTTAAGGCGACTTACACCAACCAGTAAAATGGCCCCGATCTACATTGTTTTAGGCAGCATGTATAACTTGAATGTTGCTATATGGACATGCCTGTCTCTGCTCACACTGGAATGTTCCTCTCATGCCTTGCTTGTTAAGGTTAACGCTAACCAATTGCGTTACTCGTTCTTAGTTCGGAACCCTGCACAGCCTCACCTGCATAACTTTTTGGTTCTGTGTTCTCACTCTTTATACGCAGTACAGCTTTGAAGATGCAGAAGGTAACTCTGCGGATGCAGAGAAGAGCTTTAGGGATGCAAGGAGTAGCTTTATTTCACATACCGTCTCCACAATGCCCTAACTAGCCCTAGCATAAAAGCGACACACGTCCTTCTTAGTAACTGGACGTTCGTGAAACATGTATAGCACTCAGTCAACTGTTATGTCTATTTCCTAAATCATATGTCAAACATACAAATTGCCAGTTAGTCCCATTCCTAAGGCTCACCCTCAAATAGTCAGCCAGCATGGCCTTTGCTTAATCATTTCGCAACACACAACTAGCGTCCACATAGCAGCAAGACTTAACGCAGCACACGTACTTAACACAGCGAGACACTAAACTATCATAACTTACAGGGCAGCACACCTAACCATGCCATGTGCACATATATGTGCACATATAACCGGGCGTGTCTATTGCAACGGCAGATGTCCCATAGCCTGTTTACTCTTAGTTATTATCATGCTAAAACAAAAACAAAGCCCTTTACCCAGACCCAGTAGGAATACTTTATAATGTACGTTTACGCTTTTTATTCCTCTGCAGCACTCCGTAGGCAAGTGGACAGATCGCCTGTTCCCATTTAATCTTACTTAAACTAACATGTTTGCCTAATATTTTATTTGTTTTTTGACTCTTGTGTTACTTTAATTTGTTAGCTTGCTACCTACCCATGTGTCACCAGATGGCGGACTATCGTAATTTAGCAAGTTACCAACCGGATCTTATGGTCCATAGCTTGTGTTATCTACGAAAGTTTAACGACAAAACACATTTTTTTTTTTTAAAATGAGGCATCGCAACTCTGGAAATGTAATTTAATTTTGCTTATGTATGTATCAACCCTATACTGTAATTCACTCAAACTTTTCCTCCAATTTCTCTTCTGTACCCCGTCTTACATGCCTTTAATAAAAGAAAGATTAAAAAAAAAAAAAAATAGTGCCCGGGGGCCTACTGGCACCATAACAACTTCATTTAGATGAAATTGTTATGGTAAACAGTTGTATGGTAAACAGTGTTACTTTAAAAATAACCAATATGTTTACATCTTACATAATTAAAAAAGTGAATACATTGATAGTTTATTTTTTATTTTTCCTGGGATGATGAGAGGGTCCAAAGTCTGCCTGTCAGGTACCAAAGCCTCAGCCCAGTGTCCAGGATGAAGTGGAGGGATCGCTTGTCTTGCACGTTGTCCTTCCTGCTCCAATCTCCTTTTCTTTGCCTTCTTCTGACACTGTCTTCTCCTCCTTGACTACTTCTACTCTCCCCTCTTTTCATTTTGCTCTCCTTCTGCTGCAAAGCCACTGCCGCAGAGACGTATTAGGAATGGCAGATTACTGTAGGATCTGGTAGACTTAGAGTTGTGTATAAAAGGCATATTGCACATTCGGTTGCTGTACATAATTAATTTTCTGCACTTTCAGAGTGTAATGGTGTTATGGAGACAGGCTCAGGCACCAGCTGTATTGGTGTTATGGAGACAGGCTCACCTCTGTGTGTATTGGTGTTGTGGAGACAGGCTCAGGCACCAGGTGTATTGGTGTTGTGGAGATAGATTCAGGCACTGAGGGTAATGGTGTTGTGGAGACAGGCTCAGTCGCTGAGGGTAGTGGTGTTGTGGAGACTATGGTGAGGCATAATAGAAAGCAATTGTTGTTGGGGGATTCTATCATAAGAGGTTTTTAGCTGGACAATGGTGGTCTTGTGAGATGTCTTACCGGAGCTACTGCTTACAGAGACAGGAGACATATTTGTAATATGGTTAAATGAGCAAAGCATGAAAGAGAAATTGATGTTCTTGTCCATCTTGGGACAAATAACTTTGCTTGCAAGAGGTTTCAGAGCTTAAGGAAGTGTTTTGTGTTTTTGCCAATGATAGGTTGCTTCCACACTACTATTCTCTGAAGTTCTGCCTGTGCATAACACTCAGAACGACAGGCGCATGTGTATTAGGAACTTTAACTTGTGGCTTGGTGAATGGTGTCGGGAGCAAGGATTTGGCTTAATTTCTCATGGTAGCTCTGTTTGGAATGGAAATAAACTGTACAAAAAAGATGGTTTACATTTTTCTCAAAAGGGAACAAATGTTCTCAGTGAGCAGTTCAGAGGTTTTGCTAAGATGTATTTAAACGGGGAGTGGGGGCAAAAGGGTGATGAAACATCACTCTAATTGCACCCCAAAACAAGGACAGAAGGTGCCTGTAGCAAGTGTGTTAAAAATAAGCTTAGTCATGTCTACAAATGCTCGCAGTTTAGGGAATAAGATCCATGAACTTATATGAACAATAATGGCAACTGATAATGTAGATTTAGTCACGGTTACTAAGACATGGTACAATGAGAAAAAGGACTGGGACATAGCAATACCAGTATACTCTTTATAGAGAAAAGACAGGGAAGGCAAGAAACGGGGAGGGGTGGCCAGGGCCAGACTGGCCCACTGGGATACCGGGAAATTTCCCTGTGGGCCATCGGCACCTGGGGCCGGGCAGACAGCTGGGTCTGCTGGCGGCCGCTGGCTGGGGGAGGTCTGCTGGCGGCCGCAGGGGGATCAGGCTGTTGTGTCTCTGCTTCCCCACCCTCGCGCGCAGCTTAATGAGACCGGGGCCGGAATATGACGTCATATTCTGGCCCCGGTCTCTTTCTAGCGCGTGAGGGCGGTGGAGTTTTACCAGTTTGCCAATTTTGACCTTAATGTGAAATTCACTTTGAACTAGTGAATAACTCTTTCAAACATTGCTGGCATGAAGTGGAATAATCTATTTCTTTTTTTTTTTTTTTATTCTTTATTTTTGCAATGGTATGTGGTAGACAATGCATAATATTGTGGCTCGTGCAAGAGCCTATTAAGTTTCAATAGATAGTATCCATTTACATTCATGTTACAGTACATGGTTGGTTATTCAAGTTAGGCATGGCATTGCTACGGTTAACCATTGTCTTTTATGTGATATAAGAGAAATTAAGAGATTAGAGAGAAGAACAGAATTAACACAATAACAATAGAGTAAATACAGTAAATACACGGGTCGGGACACCGGTCGTCTCGACCCAACTATGGTGGTCGTGGAAGGGGAGGGAAAGGGGGGGGGTAACTCAGTCTGTTGTGAGTAACTACTCTTCACTCCATTTTCCCTGTTCTTAACGGTCACTATATGTTTCCCATGGTTCCCAGGTATTAGTGAAGGCCCTGGTGGTACCCCGCACTTGGGCTGTTAGCTTGTCCATGAGGTATTGTTCTTTGATCTTATTTATCACTGTCGTGACCGGTGGGGTGTCGGGTTGTAGCCATGTTTGGGCCACTGCTCTCCTGGCTGCTAATGCTATTTTGTTAAGTAATTGTTGGCTTGGTTTAGGCCAGTCTTCTTGGGGTCTGGCCAATAGGAAGGTCCATGGGTTGAGGGCGATAGGTCTGGCCAGGACTTGGGCGGCTAGGGTTTGGATGGTTTTCCAGTAAGTCTGGATTTTAGGGCAGTGCCACCACATGTGGGCATACGTCCCCTTCTCTCCGCAGTTACGCCAGCAGAGGTCTGTGGGTGTTTTTTTCATGTGGTATAACTGAACCGGGGTGGTATACCACCGGAACATTGTTTTGAATGATTGCTCCTGCATCGTGACGCAGATGGAGGTTTTGGTATTTGTCTCCCAGATGTCCTGCCAGTCTATGCCCTCTAGGGTTTCCCCTAGATCGTTTTCCCACCTGTCAGTGTAATGAAGGGTACCCCATTCCCGTGTGGTGGAGCAGAGGTGGGAGTAGAGGAGGGATATCATGCCCCTGCGGTAGTGCTCGGTTAAACATATATTTTCAAAGAAAGTTGGTTTGGTTTTAGCCGCTGATTTGACCGACTCTTGGTTAGCGTAATGTCGAATTTGTAGGTATCTAAAAAAATCTGCCGGGGTTAAAGTCGTTCTCATTTGCAGTTCCGAGAACTGGACGACCTCGTTCCCTATGTATAGTTGATAGATTCGTTGTAGGTCCGCATTTTCTAGGCCTTTAAAATCTTTAGGCCTCATGCCTGGGGTGAATGCTCTATTTCGATATATGGGGGTGAGGGGGGATGATGTTACTGTTAGGTCATATTTTATTGCGTACTTGTCCCAAATGTGGATTGAGTTTGTGATGGCTGGGCAGTCGGTCCGCAGGAGCGCTCTATACTCTTTCGGGGTCCAAATGTAGAACTGTGGAAGATCCGATTGCATAATCAGAGACTCCAGGTCTACCCATCTCCTGGTCTCGGGGGGGGTGTGCCACATTGCAATTTGCGTCAATTGGGCCGCTAGGTAATAGAAATGTAAATGTGGAAGGCCCAGGCCGCCTCTTGCTTTGGGGCGGTATAGGATGTTGCAGGCTACCCTATGTCTCTTGTTGTGCCAAATGAAGCGGTCAATAGTCCGCTGTAGCGGCTTTAGGTCATGCTTTGTTATGGGGAGGGGCAAGGCCTGGAACAGGAAAAGGATGCGGGGTAGGACATTCATTTTGACCGAATGGATCCTCCCGATCCATGAGATTGGTTTGTCCGCCCAGGTCTCCATATCCGCTATAAGTTTTGCGATCTGGGGGGTATAATTTAAGTTGTGGAGTGCTGCATGATCAGCTGATAGTTTAATGCCGAGATAGGCGAGATAGGATCGGGATACTCGTATGTGGTACTCCGAGGTAATTCGGGTGGTCTCGTGTTGTGTGAGAAGGATTGGGAGGGCACTGGATTTCTCCATGTTGACCTTGTAGCCCGAAATAGTGCTGTAGTTCTGCAAGAGGGGCATTAGTGCGTGTAGGGATTTGAGGGGGTCGGTCAAGGTGAGGAGGACGTCGTCCGCATAACCGGAAACTATGAATTCCTGGTCTGCTATTCTCGCCCCTGTTATGTCGGGGTGTTCCCTGATCGCCTGTAGGAGGGGTTCAAGAGTTAAGACAAAAAGCAAAGGGGAGAGAGGGCAGCCTTGTCGAGTACCGTTGTGTATACGGAATCGTGGGCTGTTCGACCCTGTCAATTTTATTTGCGCTGTCACGTTCGTGTATAGTGCGCGTACTGCTGTGATGTAGGGGGGAGGGATGTGTAAGTGTTCCAGTAGCGTAAACATATAAGGCCAGTTCACCCTGTCGAACGCTTTCTCAGCGTCGAGGGATAGGGCTACTGCTGGTGTTTTGGTTGTAGTGAGCGTTCAGATTATGTCAATGTTTCGTCGGGTATTTTCAAAAAGTTGTCTGCCGGGTACGAACCCTACTTGGTCAGCGTGAACGAGGCGGGTAAGGTGTGGGTTGAGTCGCGTCGCTAATATTTTGGCTAGAATTTTACTGTCATGGTTTATGAGCGAGATAGGTCGGTATGCCTCGGGTTGGGAGTGGTCTTTGTCTGGTTTCGGTAGCAGTATGATGTGTGCTTGGGTCATGTCTTGAGTAGGTGGTGTCCCCTCCATTAACTCACGGAACAGAGTTTCCATGTGTGGTATCAAATCTTCTCGGAAGGTTTTGTAATAGCTACCTTCGTAGCCATCAGGGCCCGGGGCTTTGTGGCTTTTCAGAGAGGAGATGGCCTGGTTGATTTCGTCCTTGTTTATTGGGGCGGAGAGTTCCTCTATGGCTGCGGTGTGGAGTTTGGGAAGGTTAAGGTGCGTTAGGAATTCTAATGTTTTCTCACAGGTGGTCGTATTCGGCGCGCCGCCTAGAGGGGTGTGATTGTATAAATTTTCATAGAAGGAGGTGAAGACCTGTGCTATTTCTGGTGGTGTGGACTTCAGGGAGCCGTCTGGGCCTCGTATGGATGTAATGTGGGGGCGTTGTGTTCTGGGGCGTAAGGTGCGGGCCAGCAATGTGTCCATTTTATTTGATTTGTCATAAAATGTCCGTTTAGTCCATGTCAGCGCGCGTGCTGTGTCGTCTAGTAGCAATTGCCTGAGGGACAGGCGGGAGTCTTGTAGGTGTTGTAGTGTTTGTGGGTTCGGGTCTGTTTTGTGGCGCTGTTCCGCAGTGCGGAGGGTGTTTAACAAGTGGGTGAGTTTTTGGGTTTTGATTTTCTTCTTGTGTGTCGCGATTTTAATGAGGTGGCCGCGGATTACTGCTTTGTGGGCTGCCCATACTACTGTCATCGGTACATCTGGTGTCAGGTTTTCTGTAAAGTATGTGTGCAGTTGTTTTTGTATATCTGCAACAACAAGTGGGTCGTTTAGTAGGGAGGTGTTGAGCCTCCATGTCCATGGGGTGGGGTGATATAGGCCGTTCAAGTATATTGCTATGTCCGCGTGGTCGGACCAGGTAATGGAACCTATTTCCGTTTTCTGGGTTTTCGTGAATCCTATTTGGTTGGTCAGAAAGATGTCGATGCGGGAGTAGGTATCATGAGGGGGGGAATAGTAGGTGTAGTCTTTTTGGCTAGGGTGTTGGACTCTCCACGCGTCTATGAGACCTGTTGTGCGAATAAAATTATGTAATTGTTTATCTTGGGCGCCCATGCCGTGGGATCGAATTTGACCCGGTCGTGAGCTTCTGTCGACTGCTGGGGAGGGGGTTGCATTTAGGTCCCCCCCAAGTATGATAGCTCCAGTAGGTAAGGCTAGGACAGAGTCTGACAGTTGGTTCCAGAACTGTGGGGAGGGGGTGTTAGGGGCGTAGATATTGATCAAATGTATGGTTTGGGAGTAGATCTGGCCTGTCGCTATAATATATCTACCGTCCGGATCAGTTAGTACACTGGTGATGTGTAAAGGGCATCTTTTATGGACGAGGATGGTCACCCCATTCCGTTTTCGGAAGGCTCGGGCCTCCGCTGCTACTCGGTAGGTATGGTCGCGGAGAGAGACCTGGGCGGATTTTGGTAAGTGGGTCTCTTGGAGGAACGCAATGTCTGGGTTTAGTAGTTTCAACTCACGGAAGAGCGTTCTCCTCTTGCGTGGGGCATTGAGGCCCTTAACATTGAGTGAGGATATTTTCATAGCCATGTGTTCTGGCTTAAAGTGTCTCCAATGGTGTTGGGGTGTCGGGGTGAGTCGCGGGGCTCAGCCCTCTCCCACCTCTGCTCCCCCAGCATCCGGCCTGGGTGTGTCTCTCTGCGGGGCGGAGTCTTAGAATTAGTTTGTGACTGAGTTACGTGGGTAATGGGGGTTGGTACCAGTTGTAGCGGTGTAGATATGAGAATAGGGGGGGGGGAGTGGGGTTGGGGATGTGGGGTGAGGGGAAGGTACAAATGTACCTGTCTGGTCTTATGCCTTGCCAGACCGTGGGGGGGTACTTGGGCCCTAGCCTCCGTCTGGTTGTCTCCCATCGGGGGGATTCAGGTAGTGAACCAAGTCTCCGGGGGCGGCCCCTATACCATTAAACTGTCGTGTGTCGATTGCTGCTTCCAACTGAAAAAAGTCATATATATTGGTTGCCCTTTCTGTCGCTGGTGCTAATGTTCAAAGCCACTCTGGGCATTTGCGTAAGGGGTGTGGGGTCCTCTGAGTCGTGCCTTTTCTTAGCATCCTGGTGCATATTATGGGGTGAGAGGGGGGGGGAGGATAGGGAGGGGCGTTCTGCCCTGTTGGACTCCCATTGCTATGCCTGGGTGTAGGTACCTGTGGGCATGTGAGAAGAATCTTGCCCTGTATGTTTACTTGCTGGGGGGGTATGAGTTCCCGTTAACACTATAGGCTGCATTATGCGCCAGCGGGGCCCCGAAGGGTAAAAAGGGGGTGAGGAGCCTTTGCCATTCTCTCTCCCACCTGGCCCATCCTGTGCTCCCTCCATGCCAGTCTGTTTCTGTCTGTGAGGTTGCCTTTTTCTCTCTGAGAGTGGACCCTGCCTGTGGGTAGTCGTGCGGGGTGGGGTGTTGGGGATGCGTGAGGGGGGGGATGTCGCTGAGTTTCCTCCTCGGTCGTCAATTCACATGTCGTATTGCATATAATACATAATACATACACATACAGTAAGACATTATCAACAGTTTCTCTACAGTTTCATCAAGTTGTTTGCATAATGAGTTCAGTGTCCCTCCTACCCCTGTATCTGGTCTACAATGTTGCTTGATCAGGTAAGATAGGGCCTTGTTTAGGTAGCGGCCTTGTGGGCGTATGTAGAGCCCGGCTTGCCGGCGTAGGCTAGTGTACCGTGTGGGCGTCCCTACAGTGGTTGTGATGTCTATTGGGATGCAGGTTTTTGCTGCTGCGCCGTTTTTTATTGTAATTAATTAGTAATTTTTTTTTTCTTTCTTTTTCTCTCCCCCCCCCCCCCCCCCTCTGTGTGCTTTGGGTTGCTCTAGTGTAACAGGTGGAGCTCAGATGGGTGGAGTGTTTCGTTTTTTTTTTTTTTAAATTTAAATTGTTATTTAATGAAGGTTTTTTTTATTTTTTATTTATTTATTATGTTTGGGGGGGGGAGGATTGTGTGTGTGGTACTAACTGTCCACCTTCTCTGCAGTATTCCCTGTCTGTGTTCGTGGTGAGTAGGTTCCTATGGGAGGCTGTGTGGGGTGTGTGCTACCTCTAAGCTAGGTGTCTCGTCTGTGTGTGCTGGATATACATTACATTGCTGTTCATTTGGCAGGGGGTGATGATGGTCGTGCTGAAAGTTTTTAACGGGGTGGTTCTGCCGCAGTCCAGGCAAAGTCAGCTGCTGAGCAGCGCTCGGTGGTCAGCTCCAACAGTCTGTCTTTCTCAGGTACCGTGTGGGTAATTCCGGTGTAGGGCATGGGTGGTGGGAGAGTCGCAGATGGTCCCTGCGTGGTTTGCGGCAAGCCTCAACGAGCGTCTTAGTGGGAAGGGTCCGCTCCTGATCAACTGCCGTCGTGTGCCATGGGTCTCCGCTGGGTCGGGATGGGGAGTGGTGAGATAGTGCAGGCAATGGGTGACTCCAACAGTGATGGCGGTGGTGGTGCGTCCTACTCCGCGGCCAGGTACCAATCCCGTGGTAGGGGTCGGAGGGCTGGGAGTGCAGCTGTAGGAAGGCTGAGATTGTTGGGGGGTGCTATGCCCAGGTTTCGAAGGAACGGCGCAGGATTTACTCCCGGCAGGAGGATGTGGGGTCTACCCTGCTTGAATACCATTAACTTGAAGGGGTGACCCCACGCGTATTTCACTGCGTTTGCCCTCAGCAGGTCTGTGACTGGGCGCCACTCACGTCTGCGCTGGAGTGTAATGGGAGCTAGATCCTGGAAAAGGGAGATCGCTGCGCCGTTGTGGGTGATTGGGTTGTCTCTTGCCTTCTTAAGAACGGCTTCTTTCGTCTGGTAGTGAAGGAAGCGTACTATAATATCTCTAGGCCGCGTGTTGTCTTCCCTTCTGGTGCGCAGGGCCCTGTGCGCCCTATCAATATGCCAGTGTTCGTCTGGGATGTCTGGGAGGAGGGGTTGGAGAATGGTAAGCACCGTGGATGCAAGTGAGCCCTCATCTGCCCGTTCGGGAAGGCCCCTGATACGTACATTGTTGCGGCGTGTGCGATTTGCCAGATCTTCCAGGGCGGCCTCTGATGCCTCCAGGCGTGTGGTGAGTGCATTGATGTGGCCAGAGGCCGAGTTATGTGCTGCCACTGTGGCCTCGACGCGTTGCTCTAATTCCGAGGTCCGCGCCCCCAATGAGTGTATCTCCGCCATAACAGCCTTGGAGCTCCGCTCGATTTCTCCCGCCAGGAAGGACTTCATCGCCGCCATTTCGGCCAGTATGTGTGCCGTCTCCTGTGTGGGTGAGTGCCTCATCTGGGGTAGGTCTTCATCCGTCGGTGAGGTAGGAGTTCTCAGGCCGTGCTCGGCGCCATCTTGGGAGTCTTGGCGGGAGTGGCGGGAGGCCGCGAATAGATCTTTTACCGTGGCCGGAGTTTCGGTGCGTTTTTTGGTCTGCTGTCTGGGTGTGCGCTTGTCCATTGTTGTCGGTCAGCGAGTTGGTGTGGGTAGATTGCCGGTGTGATGGCTAAAGTTAGCTTTTGGTATAGGGGTCGGTGAGGAGCGCTAGACAAACACGTCCAGCTTGGCTCCCGGTCAAGCCACGCCGGAATAATCTATTTCTGAACCTAATCAAAACATCCTGTGGATGGCTTGCAAAGCTCATTGTATTTGTACAATTACATTTAAAGGGACATATAGTTACCAGAACAACCACAGCTGCTGTTGTTCTGGAGTTTACGGTGTTGCAGGCTTTTTATTGTAACCATTGCCTTTTCAGAGAAGAGGCAGTGTTTACATTGCTGCCTAGTAACATCTTGAGTTGCAGTCACTGAACGCTCCTCATAGAAATGCATCAATTTAATGCATCTCTAGGAGGAGATGCTGATTGGCGAAGCACAGCATTTTTCAACACATGCACAATAGCTTCCTTATGCTTTCCTATGACAAAACATTGGATTGGCTGAAATAGTTGTTTGATTATCTCAGCCAAAAAGGCAGAGTGGGGGCAGGACCAGTCAAAAGGAACTCCCCACCCAACCCTTCAGGGAAAACACTACATGTGAAGGACCTCCACAGGCCGTGGGATAATCAATGATCACAGGGCAGACCTCACACACTGTACAGTCCATATCCTGTACCTATACACACATGAACACACACACACTACAACCCTGTTCCCCCACCACACACACACTACTTCCCCTATCCAGACACACACTAGACTGCAAACAGCAACATGCACACACAACCACACATGCATAAAACCCCACAGGTAGTCTGCCCATACACACATCATCACAATCAGTCTCCATATAAATAAAACACCACATTTATCCTCTCCTCTACACACATGCAAACACACTTTCTATCGTCTTCCAATCCTGTCCTGCTTTTCTCCTCTGATGTCTCACATATGGGGACATCAGAAAACTTTCACCAGAAAATCCAGAGTGTCATTAGATTGCACTGCATTGCACAAACACAAGTCATTTTCCCCATGTGAAAGCTCTCCAGCAGTACCCTGCAAATCGGCTGCCCAGGAGAGTTATTCAATTGACATGCCCATTTTGGTGATCGTGTGTGCCAATCATTGCATAACATGCCCGTCCTATTGGGCTGCTCGGCTTCAACATGCCTGGGCTGAATAATTTTCACAGTTTAGTCCTGGCCCTTCCTGATAAAACTGAACTATTTACAAAATGTAAAAATGTAAATAATAAATGGTATCCCTAGGCCAGGGGCATCCTGTGTGCCGTGCAAGGCACACATGATGCCTTTGAAAGACACACAAGACTGCTGGACCACTGTGGGATAGTTGGGGCGTTCAGAAGTTCTCCCCATCCGGCCTAGAATACCAATCTGGGAGTACAAGGAAGCCTGTACAGACAGCACACACACATATCGCAACAGACATCCCAATTAAACATACGCAATACTGCAAACTGCTTATATACACACATACAACACCAAAGACCACCTCCACCACACACCCACACAATCTCACATTTCAAACTGCAAGCCACCATACAGCTTTCTACAATATACATAAACATTACCTAAATAAAAAGATAGTGACACAATAATAAAATTAAAAAATTAGTGACATAAGAGTTTTACTTCGGAAGACTGCTATCAAAAGGTTGCATACCACTGCCCTAGACCTAGAAGGGACAAGGTGGTATTATCACTGCTCAACCCTTATACAAAACACAGATTAAAGGGACACTTTTGTCACTAGAACAACTACAGTTTCAGGTAGTTGTTCTGGTGTCTACAGCCTGTTCCTGCACCTCTAGTGGCAGTCACGCTGAACGCTCCCCTTAGAGATGCATTGATTCAACTGATTGGTACTGCGTGGCATTTTCCTACACATGGTCAATAGCCTCCAGGTGCCTTCCTATGGGAGAACATTGGATTGGCTGAGATTGTCACATTTGATAATCTTAACCACGGAGGCAGAGCCAACCGCAGAGCAACCAGTGCTGCGATGGAAAGAAGGTCACTTTTTTAAAGGGAGGCAAGGGGGACCGAACACCTAAACCGTGTTTTTACAGCTACAGTGTCAGGAATACTGCAGTGTTCCTTTAAGAAACAGCACACACCAAAAAAAAAAACAGTTTTACTTTTTTACAAGGCTACTTAAATTCACCTATCTCAGCAAACAAATATGGGGATTCAGTTCCACCTTAATTATTATTTTATTATTTATATAGCGCCATCAGATTCCATAGCGCTACAATGAGATGGCATATTGTGTTAAGTCCACCACTAGATAACAGTACTCCAATATCATTGTGTCCTACACTCAGCAGTGGAACTACCGCTGGTGCAGCCGGTGCCCTGCAAAGCTAGCAAACAGGAGGGTGGCTAAAAAAAAAAAATTACATTTTTCATGTGTGTCTGTTTGTGAGTACTTGTGTGTCAACTGCTCAACCCAAGATAGGGGCGTGGCCAGCGGAGCAACCGACCAGACGCGTGTATGCAGAGCTCCTGCTCCATAGACTATATTTATTGACAAAAAGCCACGAAAACGGCCAAAAACAGGAGCCAAATTGTGCCCAATACCTCCACAATTAAGATGGGGCGCAAAAAACGAAAATCAGTCCACTCGGAAAGCCTTTACCAACCTGACATCCGAAGATCCTTTGACGGACCGAGGCCACAGGCCCAATCCAAGATGGCCCCCAGCAGACCACGAGTCTCCAGCACTTCGGAGGGCTCCGATGGGGAAGATGGATCCGCGTCCTCACAGGCGCATAGCGGAGTGCACCGCACGGCGGACTCGGATGCCGACACATCCCCAGCCACTAAAGGGGACATTAAGAGGCTGTTACTGGACCTCTGAGCGGTGTGGAAAACAGACCTAACTGGAGTGCAGGCAGAGGTCAGCGCATTAAGTCGCCGTGTAGACGAAGTGGAAGCCAGAGAAGGTGACAGGGACAGCCAGCAACTAGGGACGCAAGCACAGCTGGAAACTATGGCCCAACAGGTCCGGAGCCTGACCAGGACAGTCACCGCTCTTGAGGCCCGGCACCGCAGGAGAAATGTGCGGATGCGAGGGATACCGGAGACTGTGAACCCAGAGGCCCTAATGGACTTCACTGATAAAGTTGCTAAGGCTTTGGGCGTGCGGGGGGACAACAAAGCACCCCCACTGATAACAGCATTCAGAGTTCGGAAAGCACCCACCGCCCCAGCTGACGCACCACGAGATACAATAGTGGTGACAAGAGACATCGCGGTCAAAACGGCCATTCTCACCCGATCCAGAAGCCAAGCCTCAGTGACCGTGGACAACTGCCAGATTAAAATATTTGAAGACCTACCATTCGCAATACTGGCAGAACGTCGCCGGTTCCAACCGGTCACCAGAACACTGAGAGACCATAATATCAGATACAGGTGGGGAGCGTCTGGAACCTTAGTAGTTCCCCACGGAGACACAGTGCTGATCCTGTCTGCAGGGGAAGACCCTGCGAAGCTCCTCAACACGCTGCAGCTACCTCCTGTAACGCGGCTAACACAGGGAACAGCCGAAGATGCCAACGCTATGACCCTGACACCGAGAGGGGTGACCCGGAACAGAGCTCACCACTCGCCACAGAATGGTCCGACAGATGAAGATCAACCCCCATGATTAAGAGAGGGGCCCTGCATTTCGCCCAGGTACCGCACGGACAGCATGAGAACTCCAGTTCCTACCTTGTGGCCCACTGAGACCTGACTCTTTTTGTCATATGCCCTTACCCCTGAAGACTCACCCGCCAAGCTGTTAAACGAGAGCAACGTAAACTTTGCAAAGAGACAGACTAGCTATAAAGGCAACCCATCGCTGCCCCCATGCCGTTTTAGCATACTTTAAGACTGATCTTAATGACGGTTGCTGTTCTTTCCTTTTCATTCCCTTTTTTTTTCCTTTAATTTTTTTTTTTAATTTTTATTTTTTTTATTGTTTAGTTAATCATATATGTATACCAAGCATTTTATATGAAGTTGGTCATGCAGGTGCGAGGGGAGGGGGGGTAAGAACACATAGCAACACACTTCGAGTTGCCCCGTACCCCCCCAAATACAATACCATACCAAGGCACACTATTTCGCGCCCGCTGCCCATAGCTGTGCTCAAGCCGACAATCACACCGTGGCTCAGACGGACGCGTTATCCCAGTTGAGAATGGTACCAGCCCATCACTTACACTGCAGAATACTAGCAGCAAGTATCATGTCACTTACCTGGCGCTGACCACGCTATATCACATCAACCTTATCTATAGGCTCACTGAGAGTCCCCCCTTGGTCTAGCACACCGAACCCACACAACAGCGCCAATCAGCAACCAGTTAACAGGTCTAACCTGATTACTCCTAACACTCTTTTATGCCAGTATAGGTTTATATCTGAATATCTATTATATTATGATGTTGCTCTGGTACTCAGAGAGGGGGACCACCATGTAGAGGCTGAGGCGCGTAACGCATACAAGGCACACAGACCCATAAGTTTTAACCGGACCCACTGTTAGGTCTCTGCCACCTACGGCTCCCTCAGAGTAAATCCATGAAGATCTTGCCTTTTGTAACTACCCAGATAGCTAGCAATACACGATCAAATATAATGCTAAGACCTCAAGTCTCACTGTTCAAGTTAATGCATAAAACCTGATTGTTCCTTCTGTCTTATTCTGTTAATCCATGTTTACCTTTGAATCTTTATTCAACAAAAAACAAAGTGCACCCTATCTTGCAATACTGAAACTTGTATTTATACATGCACTTCCAAAAATAAAGAATTAAAAAAAAAAAAACAAAAAAAAAAAAAACTGCTCAACCCAAAAGGAATCTGGTCTGGAAAAAAGAAGAAATAGGGGCACATGCACAGTGGTGCTGCCGTAATTAAATGCACTTTAGTTTTAGTTATATTATTTTTGCACTTGCACTATTTAAGTAGAGTTTTTCCAGTGATCTTGTCCTGTCCAGTAGGTAGGTAGTCTTGTCCAGTAGTCAGATACTGCTAGCTTTTCTAGACTTTTCCATCTGCAGCTATGACATTTATGGGCACAGGTGCAGGATGGGTATCAGTGTCTCTATAGGTGTCTCCTCCTGCCCATGACCCATGCATAAACTTTTGTGTGGTCCTAATTTCAGTTGTAATTATTCTAGTTTAAACAGTTGTTTTTGTGTTACTGTGGATGATGGTCTTTTATTCGTCAATAGTTTGCACGTATAAAGAACACATTTTGTTGGGTCTGCTGCTGTTGTAGCAGTTACACAGGGCTAGGTTCTCATTCTTACATCTTGTCCATGAACATACTCCCCATTCAATAACCAACTTGTCAGATTGCCTTGGTTCCTAGCATCTGACGCCAACCTTGTTAATCTGCTTGACGTACGAGCAGGCATGACTCTTTGAGTTCATGTGACACATACTTTTGAGGTGTCCTTTCTGGTGAGGTGATCTGAAAGGATTGAAACCTCTGTCTCCTGGCTGCAAAGCCACCGTGCCTTTTGCAAGCCCTCATATGTTTCTATCTGTCCACATAATGTTAGACTATGAATAATTATACATTTTTGTTTAGCAGTGCAGGTATATTAAAAATGTGTGGCACTTTTTAGATTTTAATGTTAAGAAATTCATAATCATTCACGGGAAGTATCAGTTCCTCCCCATTTTTTTTTGTGTGATTCTTAATTCTAACTTTTGTAAACATTCTGCTTCCGTAGCCTATTCAAACACAAAGACAGATTTGGCATGCAATGTGAGCATGTTTTTCTTATACATTACTCCCTCTGGTGGGGAGTTTGTATATTTCTTTTAAGCCACGACTACTAAATTCTGATTTGTCTCAGTTTTGGACGATTCTTTCAAACTGTGAATTCTTTGAAATTACACATAAGAATTATTGAAGAGGAGGCGGAGCCTAACAGCCGAAGCAGACGGACGCACAACCCTGGAGCTCCGGGCCAAACCAAAAGATAATAAGCCTGAACGCCGAAAATATAACCCCCAATACCCATGGACAACTCACAAGACCTCCAACAGCCCCATGGGACGTAAACATAAAAACCAAAAGCCGGACAAACCTGCCCCAGGGCTCACAATTGGGGAGATGTGGCGGCAAGCATGTGGCCCGAGTGAATCCAATATGGCGGCGCTCCACGGAGGCTGCTCAGATTTCTCGGAAGACTACTCGGAGGGAGCTGATGAAGACTATCCCCGTGCACCGACCCCAAAGCCGAAGACAAAACCAAGCACACCGAAGAATAAGAATAATCCTGATGCTGATCTGGTGACCACTGGGGTGCTTAAAACTCTGTTAGCGGACTTACAGAAAAACATCCTTGCGGATGTCACCACCCTGAGGGGAGAGCTGCAGGGCCTGACGGGCCGTATCACGGCACTTGAAGACACCTCGCAGGAACACCAGCACATTATCGCCACGCTGCAGAAGGACATGCGAGACCTGACCCTTAAAAACAGGCAGCTTGAACGGCGCTTAGATGCCCAAGAGGACGCGAGTCGGAGGTGCAACATTAAGGTAAGGGGGTTACCAGAGGGGCTGCCGGAGGCAGAGCTGCCGCACATGATCGGGCGCCTGCTGACCACCATCCTGCCCCCAGGACAGCCTAGACCTGTTGCACCTACAGACCTATTCAGGATCCCGAAACCCGCCGGGGCCCCAGCCACGGCCACAAGGGACACCATACTCACATTCAAAAATGGATCAGACAAAGCAGCGGTCCTCACCGCCCTCAGGGTAAAACCCCCCATGCAATTCGAAAACACAAAGCTAACCTTTTACAATGACTTGACTAGCGGAACTTTGGCATGGCGCAGGACCCTTCGGCCCCTTACAGCCACACTCCGGCGACATAACGTGCAATATCGCTGGCGGTCCTTCCGTACGCTCCTCGTGCAGCAGGGCGAGACAACTCACCAGATCCAGGGTCTGCGAGACGCAGCGGCCCTTTTGCAGACCATGGGTCTGCCCCAGGACTTGCTCACGCAATAAGTACCCCGAGCCCCCACCACCCCGACTCACAACTGGGATCCAGAGAAGAGCGCACCATTTATACCACGGAACACCACGCCGGTTACCTACGCCTCAGTCACGACTTAAAAAGGAGCTTGCACCCCAACCACAGCCACACCACAACCTACCCGCGCCTCACTTTCACACATGCCCTCTCTGAGGAACTTTCCCCCTTCGGGAACCCGACTGATCTCACTTCTCGGACTGGATAAACACCTTTCCCAAGAGACTAGGCGACACCCGGGACATTTGCATAATGGTCGCACATCAATTGCCACTTTGGCTCCCAGCATCTCAAGGCGGCCTCCACACTAGTTTACCGTATCCATCTCGAAGACCTGATCGGCCTGGACGCCGATGATTGCACTGAGGTAACACCCCGGCACAATCTATGTCCCGCTGGAGGCACCATGGCCTGGAAGGAATATGGACTGTCCACACAATGGAACCCCGCACCCTCAGTTGAGAGACTCCCAGGGATCACGCGGTCATACCAGGCCGGAGCATTGGCGATCAGTGCCTCTTGTCTCAGAGCGTGGTACCCGTACAAGCACCCCAGGACTCGAGCCGCCCAAAAAACGGTTACAAGGTGCCAAGACACCATAGTTAAAATGATGTTCTAATATGTTTTGTTCATGTTCAGCCACAACTTCAGGCCGTAACCAGCCTACACAAATGTTAACACCAGATACACAGAAAGAGCAGAGGGGCCGGGAATAGTCAATAGCCCGCCAGATTACTTTATTTTTGATTTTTAGCCATGCTCTTTCCTCGTTCCGATTGACATTTTTCATGAGTTGATCACACCTAGCCCGGCACTAGAAATATTTACCTCGATAGACAAATCCCTTTTTTTCCCATTTAAAGGCATAATGTTCATTTAGATATTGATAATCTTCCTCTTGCATATAAAAGGGTAATACCGTCGTTTTTTGAACATTAAGTTTATAGTTTGACAGACGGCTATATCTTTCAATTACTTGCATAGCAACTGGGACTGACTTAATTGGGTTGGTTAACGTTAACAGTGTATCATCCGCATATTGACTTATCTTAAAATCTTTATCTTTCATTTTAAACCCTGTTATTTCAGGATTTTTTCGTATTTCATATGCCAGTGGTTCAGCTGTTAGAATATAAAGTAGTGGGGATAAAGGGCATCCCTGACGGGTACCATTCAATACCATAAACCAATCAGACTTAATCCCCCCCCCCAACAATCCTACTTGATGGTAAGGAATAACAGGCCGAGATTGCCGGAATAATCCGCCCTGAAAACCCGAAAGCTTTTAAAGTTGACTGCATAAAATTCCATCCGACCCTATCAAATGCCTTTTCTCCATCTAAGGCCATCGTTAAGAAAGGGGTTTTATTCGCATGAATCTTTGTGAATATATTTAATATCTTCCTAATATGGTTAGAAGACATCCTACCTGGTATAAAGCCTACCTGATCGTCTGAAATCAGAGAGGAGATTATATTCTTAATTCTTTTAGCAATGATTGAGGCATAAATGTTATAGTCATTATTTAATAGGGCTATTGGGCGATAGTTAGTTATTTCTTCTGGATTTCTATTGTTTTTAAATAGGGAGGATATTTGCAACCAACATTTCTTAAGGTAATTTGCCTGTATTCATCGCTAAATTATAGCAATCTACCATTCTCTGAGCCAGCCTGTCCTTATATGTTTTAAAAAAGGAGTCTGTGAACCCGTCTGGACCCGGCGCTTTATTTTTTTTCATAGCATCAATGGAGTCAAGAACTTCTTGGAATGAGATCTCTGTATTCAATTGCTCTAGTTGAGAATCATCTAGCCTAGGGAGATGGATATTCGAAAAATAGTTATTTATCTCATCTTGGGATGATATGGCCGGTAAATTATATAGTTTGTAGTAATAATCTCTAAATACTTCTCCAATTTTTTTAGGGTCTAATATTGTTACATTTCCCTGTTTTATTTTTGTAATTAATTTATTTTTTTGTAGGTTTTTAACTTTATTAGTAAGTAGTTTGTCTCTCTTGTTCCCCCTATTATAATAATTTATTTTCATATACTGTAGATTTCTATTTATTTTAGAGATCAAAATTTCATTTATTTTATTTTCTATAGTCCTAATTTGATTCGATATAGTTCTTACAGGTGCCGCAATGTTTTTTTTTTTTGTCAATCTGTATTTTATTGAGGCATATATGAAGGGTACAGAATAAAGAAAGGGAAATGCAAGGGTATTCCATAAGAGATAAGGGTAATACAGCAGTAACAGTGTCATTTACATTTCCGGATTATACTTGCCTCATTTTAATTTTATAGGGCGTAGAACAGAAGCGTATTTTAAACAAACAATCTAAGCATGTTGCAAGGTTAACACATATTAGACAGTAGCCTGAGTATTTGCACGTTTTTAGGATATCAACCAGCTGAGTTAGGCGATTATACTGTCAGCGAAGACATGTTTAAAACAACAGGTAACAAATAACGCTTAGCAATGAGAGATTAACCATAGTAGTATCATTAAAATGCCGTCATGTTTCAGGGTTATGGTATGTTGAGGCTACGACACGTTAATATACATGACATGAGACCATTTGTTAAGATAGGCAGCTGATCACTAGCTATACACGCTAAATAGGTCTGTTAACAGGTTGGTACGAGTGAATGAATAGCTTATGTTATGATTACAGGTAACATCAGAATATTGATGCGTATATAGCGTATAGTCATGTTGGGGATGAAAATTCTAGAAGATAAATGAGATGGAAAAACATGACTGGTATAACGAGTACTTTAGCAAGATTATATAATGAGTACATGGTAAACTGATTAGTGATGTGTCTACGTATACGTCTTGTCTGGCTAGGTATGCTTTTAGCAGTAGCATGCATGCGTTAAGTGTCAGCTTTCTTAGGGAGGCAAGGTTTGAAAATGCTGCAGGGCATAGTCCTACATGACTGAGTGAGCGTTGTAGCCGTCCAGGCCACAGCGAGAGTCAATAAGAGTCAGCCGACTCCTATAGTCGGCACCGGCCGGGCACGTATCGGAGAATCCCACGTAACCACGAGTGTCTTACAGTGAGGGCGCCTGAGAGCAGTCCCGGTTTCCCTCACCTTCTTCCTCTGTGCACGTTGCATTGGCAGGTGTATCTCTGCTCCCCAGGTCTTTATTTCCTGGGTGTCCGTCGTCCAGGCACCATGTTTCTTTGGCCCGAGGCCTTAGTAGGGGCCCTTGCCACATGTCCATTGACCCCATCAACAGGGTCGGGGGCCCAAGGGTCCGCCAGAGTGTGGCTGTCCCCTCGGGTGTATGGGTGGCGTGGAAGGGTTACCTCCAGGTGAACCCCCAGCTCGGAAGAAGTGTGCGTGGGCCTGGCGATGGTGTGGCGCTGTTCGTTGGCTCGTTGCGGTAGTCGTGGCTTCGTGGGACAGAGCTGGTAAGGTGTATCGTGTCTAGCTGTATGCAGGGTGGGTGTCTCGCTGTTCCCTCTGACTTGTCTTGACAGGTTTGGCAGTGCTAGGGTCTAGTAACCTCCGTGAATCTGCTGTATAGGGGCGGTTCAGTAGGGACCCGTTTTGTGGATGCCCCCTAATACTTGCTTACAGCCTGTACCTTAATCTTGCCAGCTTAGTTCTGCAGCGGAGGCCTGGGTTAAGCTATCCTGGTGGTCTGGTGATGATTTCCCCCCACTCAGCTTGATCGGTCCAGCAGCTCACGCACATGGCTGGTGTGCGGCGGCCATTTTGTAGATTGTCGCCGGTGAACATTTCTCGCCAGGGCGGGTGTTTAGGCCCCGAGGTGACCCACCGAGGTGACCCACTGCTCGATGCCCTTGCAAACCGGGATGACCCCCCCGGTCCAGAGGGGGGGGGGGAGCACGACCCCGGCCGGAGACCCGAGAGAGCGGCCGTCTCAAGCTCCATCCAGCTCCGGGCCCCAGTCGGGTTACTGTCGGCACCCGGGTAATCGGTTTCCCTGTTCGCCCCAGCTCCTGGGGGCCAGTGCGGGTTTGGTGTGGCTTGGTGGTCCCGGTTTGCCTCCAATTTGCGCTGTCTGTTGGGCCCTGGAGCGGGAGCTCAGACGAAGTGCGTCTGATCCCGCCGGCGGTCAGGCCCTGCCCCCGCAATGTTTTTTTTATAACATTCGCTTAATTCAATATATAGACTTGACAGGGATTCCTGCCGATTTTTCTTAGCCTGGGCTTCTAAGCTTATAAAGTGTCCCCTTATAACACTTTTTTTTTTTTATATTCTTTATTTTTGCTGTGCATGAAATAACATACGCATGTCTAATGCCACAACAGCAATCACAGGCAATTTGGAAACAAGTCGACAGTTACATGGCATGCAAAGAAATGCACATTTTTTTAAGGTTTATAAAACAAGCAAAATACAAGCTGATTATTTAAGTCTTGTTATAGTGGTTTGCGTCGTGGATGTCAGGCTTATAACATTTAAACAAGTAGGGGCATTCTCATAGTTTTTAATTAGCCGGGGTTCTCTGCTCATGTTGCTTATACCAGGCTGAAGCTAAAGTGGAAGCCCTGATAACGATATTCATGTCTTAATGCTGAACAAGGCTGGTGTAAGTAAGTAGTTAAAGAAATTATAGACATGGTGAGTGTTGAATATGTTCTAGTGTCAAAATCAGGCTATTATACCATGTAGCGACCACTGAAACGATGTACCTTAGTAAGCTAGCACTCTAACCTGAAATCAAAATGGTCAAAGCATAACAAAACAAGAGAGGATCTACTAGATTTGCATGGACGTAGTGGGAAAATAGCAGTCCATCAATCTATGAGGCAGCGAAAGTCACCCGACTCCCACACTCGGTAAGGGCCGGGCACTTACAGGAGAGTCACTGAGGGAAGGCGCCTCTCTAACCCCGAGTCTTTCTGGGGCTGTTATCACCAAGACATGGACTCGGAGGCATGCTAAGTCCTGGCCCCACTTCAGTGGAGAGCTGTAGGAGGTGTTGGCGGTCCGTCGCTTCTTTCGGTCTGCAGGCTTCTGTTTGTGTGGCGGGGCTGACTCCTGAGTTGCCCTCGGCCCATGGGGGCCTCTGACGGTACTGACAGGTGCTGACGGTTTAGGTGCTCTGCCTGGAGGGATCCCTCTCTTATTACCTCTCTGGCCTCTCATATGGGGCAGGGGTGGTACTGCTGCTGCGCGTTCTTCTAGTGCTGCCCAGAAGCGATCAAAAATCTCTTCAAGGTGTAGCAGGGTTTTGTCTATGTGATCTTGCATGTCGCAATGGATTTGATTCAGGCTCCGCTTTTCAGGAGCGCGTCCGGGCGCCATCTTGGGAACCGCAGTCATCTCCATGTCGCAGATAGTAGCCTTTAGTTTTGATGTGGAAATACCGTTCCAGCGGGGACCGGGATAACCCCCACCGGTCCAAAGGGGGGGGGACTCGCAGCCTTCACCTCCGACATACTAGACATCAGTAAGCGGTAGAAAGGTAAGGAGGCGGCCGTCCACCTCACCTCTCTCTCGGCTAGGCCACAGACCTCCGGTTGTCTCAGAGTTGATCGGAGCTTCAAAGCTTCTGTAGTTGGGTCATTCAGTGTTGTCCCCGGTCTTATCTACTTTATGGCACAGCTTTTGGCGTCGAGTGTGTAGAAGCCGGTTTTAATCGATTTATAAAGCCATAGGCTTCAGGAGCCCATCAGACATGCGGCTTATCGGCATGGCGGTCCGGCCCCGCCCCCCCTCCCATATAACACTTTTAAATGCGCACCATTTTGTAACAGAGGACACTTCATTATTATCATTGTCCAACCAATACATGTCTATAGCCTTTGCAATCTGTTCCCTATTAGTTTTAGAAATGAAACTTAGCATTTAATTTCCATTCTGATCTGTGCTTTATGAAGTTATTCTTTAGTTGTATTTTCACCATATTATGATCAGACCATGTGACCGTAATTATATTCGTAGATTTCACATTTTCTATCAAATTTCGGGCTCCAAATATAAAATCTATTCTTGAATATGAACTATGGAATAGCCTGCCTACCGCCATCAGACTCTCCCCTAGTCTTCCATCTTTTAAGAAGTGCCTTAAAACCCATCTCTTTAGGAAAGCTTATGGCCTCCAAGACTAACCCTTACCTCACATACCTGTCTCTTGCCCTCTCCTAAAGGGCAGCCCACCTTATTTGATTGTAAATTCCTGTCCTAATGTGTTTTACACCCCACCTCCTATAGAATGTAAGCTCGTTTGAGCAGGGTCCTCTTCAACCTATTGTTCCTGTAAGTTTATTTGTAATTGTCCTATTTATAGTTAAATCCCCCTCTCATAATATTGTAAAGCGCTACGGAATCTGTTGGCGCTATATAAATGGCAATAATAAATAAATAATAAATAATGAGTCTTACTAAAACATGTAAAGACGTGCAGTCAAGAAGGGCTTCATTTTGTATTATATTGCGAAATTTTTTAGCCTGATTAATAACGGGAATTTTTGACTTTTCGGGCCTATCTAAATTAGGGTCCATTACCAAATTAAAATCGCCCGTAACTATGGTGCGACCTTGTTTGATTTTATCTAATTGCGCAACAAAATTTATAAAGAAACTGAATCTGAGAGGTATTCGGGGCGTAGATATTAGCAATTGTATAAAGTTGATCTTCTATTGTACATATAAGAATAATCCATCCATACAGCTTCATTTTGTATTATATTGCGAAATTTTTTAGCCTGATTAATAACGGGAATTTTTGACTTTTCGGCCCTTCTATCTAAATTAGGGTCCGTTGCCAAATTAAAATCGCCCATAACTATGGTGCGACCTTGTTTGATTTTATCTAATTGCGCAACAAAATTTATATAGAAACTGAATCTGAGAGGTATTCGGGGCGTAGATATTGGCAATTCTATAAAGTTGATCTTCTATTGTACATATAAGAATAATCCATCTGCCCATCGTATCAGTTTTCGTGTATTTTATAGAGACATTTATTGTCGATGAAAAAAAAAAAATAGCTACTCCTCTCTTTTTTTTGTCTTTATAAGAGGAGCATACTGAACTAGGGAAGTCTTTAAAACTACATTTCCCCTCATCAGCTCTGCGCCAATGGGTCTCTTGAATACCTACAACTTGCGCATTTTCCCTTCTAGTATGATCAAATAGCAGTTTCCTTGCGCAGACCTTGCGCATTGATTGAGACAACATTAAAGATATGGTTCTTGTCCTACTTTTTCCTTTTTTTCCCCTTTTCTTTTCCCTTTCCTTTCCCTTTCCCTCTCTCCTCCTTTATCTTTAACTTTCTCCTTCCCCTTTCTGTTATCTTAGTTTCTTTTATACTGCCCTCTTAAGCCTAAGTCCCCAACAGGGTGGATATCTTTTTTTTCCTTGACTACTAGCTTGTATAATTGAATTTTATCTTTCATCTCGGACTTCGTCAACTTATAACATACAAAAAAACAAAAAACATTTACAAACACAAACAGCACATATACAATAGACATCCCTTAAAGGAAGTTTGGATGGTCCTGTGGTATACCCTCTTTCACAGAACCTCCAAATAGATCCTAATCAGGATCATTATTTTGATACTGAACTGCCCCTCTTGGAAAACATTTGAGCCAGTTATTTCCTTAAACCCCCGGTTAGTCGGGTGCACATTCCTAGATGCCACTAGGCATCAAGAGAGAGAGAAAAAAAAGCTAATTATCTTGCTTCTAATATATACATAAACCATTGCTTTTAGTATGATTTCTATCCTATTTCCATCACCACTTTATATTTAATAAATTCTTAAAAAAAAAAAACAATACCATAAATCATTATAAATTTCAAATAGTCCCTAGTGTTTAAGCATCCCATTCCATAAATAACATACTATGTCAATCTATATTTTTCTATCCTTGATTACAACTGTTTGTTCACACTCAATTTTCTATATAGCATTTGTAGCCTTACATTCTCATATCTATATTTTATCATCTAGCACCCATTGTAGAAATTAAACTTTAAGATTATCGTACTATAACTATAGTTGAAGTTGTCGATGCCAAAAAGTCTGAATATTAAACTTGGCTATTTAAGGACACATGACGGATATATTCCGTCATGATTCCCTTTTATTCCAGAAGTTGTGTCCTTAAGGGGTTAATCCCTCATCTTAAAACCAGTGTTTATATACGGACTGTCGATTTGAGGTCATTTATATCCTCAGAGATCCCTCTCAACCTCTTCCTAAACTGAATTCAGTGAGAAAACCCTGTGATCCTAGTGATTGTGTATTTCGAATTCCTTCAATAATAATATTACCTAATATACAAAAACTATCATATTGTCATTCCTTCAATCGTTAACTTACATCCTCTTATTACTGTGAAAACAGCAATCTCCCCTTTAATTACCAATATTATCTAAGTGAATCACCTTTGTAAACGTCAAATATCCTAAATTAAATAATTTCCAATCCTAATTTCAGACTGTTTGTGTAGAATTAATTTCCTTATATCTGTGTTACAATTGATCCCTCTATATACATTTTTGACCTTAGTTCCCAATGCCTATTTGAAGTGTCAAGTGATCAGTTGGGAGGAATCCCTGCATGTGATCTCAGTCTCATGTACTTCATCATAAACATTAGTATTTCTGTGAGTAGTGTCCTTTTTCATTGATACTATCTCTCTTCATTTCCTTTATCTGCCGCTTGGGCCGGGTGTAGAAAGGGAGAGAATGAGAGCATGAAAAGAAAAAAAACAAAACTTTTTTCTTTATATTATACAGCTTCTCTCCTCCGTCCGTTGTCTCCATCTACTGAATTATTCAATTCAAAATTCTGCTCTCTAAACCATTTCGAGATTGCTGTAACATCCGAAAAAGAGTATGACCTTGCATCATTAGAAACAATGATTTTACAAGGATAACGCCATGAATATCGAATATTCTTCTGTCGTAAAATCTTTGTGTAGATTGCAAACGGTTTTCTTTTAGCCCTGGTATAGTAAGAAATGTCCGGAAAAATCATAATGTTGCTGTGTGGATCCTTCAGCCTAATAAGTCTTGAAGCTTTTAAGACTTGTTCTTTCATTTTATATGACGAACAGCAGATCATCACATCTCTAGGTTCACTTTGGGCCACAAAATCTGGTTTCATAACTCTAACATCTTTCTAAAAAATTTGATGAATTTGTCATTTGTATGCCCAATTGTGAAAAAATCTCCATTATATAGTCTTGCAATTTATCACTATTAATAGATTCTGGGATTCCCCTGATTCTAAGATTGTTGCGTTGAGAGCGATCTTCCAGATCTGCAATTTTAAGTTCCAGTTCTTCTATTTTTTGATTTGCCTTCCTCATGGTGTCTTCTGATGAAACTTGCTGGTAATCCAGCGATTCTAATTTTTCCTCATTCTGCTTAAGGCACACGAGGCCTATTCAGAGAGTGCTGCCCTGGACCCAGCTTCCATACGGGACTGGGCCCTGCGCTCTATTTGCCTGCTGGGCAATACTAATGTGACGCTCTGCACGGAACGCAGAAAGGCGGTCCTTCTTTGCATAGACAACAAGCTGTCTGACTTGGGGTCGAAGGAATTGGGTCCCCTGTCGAAGGGTCTTCTCTTCGGGGGAACCCTTCATAAAGGAGCTTCATGAACATGTGAATTTATTAACTTCCCAGACCTCCTTGAAGAGGGTCTTCGCCAGCAGAATTCTTGGGTCTTTGGCAGGGCTGGATGACAGCGGGGTTGTGTCTTCAGCCGCTTCTGGCCGCCGAGGATCCCATGGGCCATCCTTCCTTCCATTATACCAGCCACGGTCCTTCTACTCCCAGAGGCCGGAGAGAGGTAGAGGATGTCGAGCCTGAGGACTTGTAAGAATGTCCTCAGGTGAAAACATACACTACCAGTTTTCCTCACCCTATGTTGCATGCGGGCAAACTGTTTCACTGCAGGACCAGGTGTCGAAAGGGGTCCTCAGATGCGTGGGTTCTTCAAACCGTTCAAGGATATGTCAGACTTCCTTTCCCCACCGACACAGGTTAACCCTCTCCCGGGCCCAGTCTCCTCGGGGGTACAACAATTCCTGATAGATGCAGAGATTCGAGCCCTGATCAGCAAGGGCATGATCCAGTGGGCACCGGACGCTGGAGGTTTTTTCGGCTCGGTTTTCCTGGTGAGGAAGAAGTCCTGAGACTTTCGCCCAGTGATCAACCTGAACGCCTTCGTGGTATACCATCCTACGGGACTTCCTCCGTCCAGGAGATTGGTTCACAAGGCTGGATCTGAAGGACACCTACCTCACGGTCCCAGTGGAACCCGTATGCCGATGTTTCCTCTGGAAGGGCAGGCCTTGCCAGTTCACCTGCCTTTCATTCAACTTTAGCTCGGTTTGGCTCTTTGGTGCTTCACAAAGCTATTGAAGCCGGTGATTGCACGTCTTCGATCAGAGGGCGTCCGTTGTATCGTCTAGCTGGACGATCTGCTGATTTTCTGCGAGGAGCCCTCCTGACTGAGGTGTCCGACACACTTTGCAGTCTCCTTGTTCAAATCCCTGGGTTTAGTGGTCAACCAAGAGAAGTCGGCCATCACTCCAACCCAGGTAGTCTAGTTCTTGGGTTTCGAGATAGATGCGAGAGAATGTCTCCTACGCCTCCCTCTATCCAAGATAGCGACCAGTCAGAAGGAAATAAGGAGGATTCTACGGCAAGCGATCTACACGGGCCCACTACATTACAGGGCCATGCAACGCCTGAAAGCCCGTTTTCTACGCAATAGGCCTTCCTCCGACCATCACTCCGGACATGGAGACCGAACCTGGACGACCAGCTCCACCGGGGGACCGTGGTTGGAGATGGAGTCAGGGTTCTACAAAAAATACCTGTTTGCGAGATCATTCGTGATTCGGAGCCTGGTGAGTCACCTTTCCGATTTTTGCGTTCTCCTTAGGATGGACAATATCTCGGCAGTACAATACATCAACCGTCCGGGAGGAGCCCGCTCCTGGATACTCTCAGAGGTGACGAAGGAGATTTTACAGCGCAACATCAACCTCCAGGCGGATCATTTCCGGGGTAATCGAACCTGGCGGCGCATTGGTTCTCCAGACATAAGGACGCCAGCGATTGGAGACTCTTTTGTCCCATTTTCCTCGAGATCGCAGACTGGAAGGGTACGTTCTCAGTGGACCTTTTCGCATCCAAGACGAATTATCAGGTCCTGTGATAGAATATACTGTTGAGCTTACAAAGACAGGCAAGCAAGGAAGAACATGACCTCTGGAGGAAACAAGATGCAGAACCTGATGATGACAGAATGTGGAGGAAAGGTAAAAGACTGTGTTTGCCACAAGTGTTGTACCCCATGATGGCCCAGATTGCCCATGGACCTACACATCTATCCAAGATGCACATGAACAGCATAGTAAACACCCATTGGGTAGCACCCGGATTTACTGTTGTAGCAGCTAAACACACCCAAGCTTGCTTGATTTGTGCTAGAAACAATCCAGGACAGGCTTTCAAAACACCAAGTAAGCACACACCAAGGCCACTTTACCCGTTTCAAAGACTGCAGATAGACTATATTCAACTACCTAAGGTAGGAGTGTATGAATATGTGTTGGTGTGCATTGATCTCTTTTCAGGTTGGCCTGAGGCCTACCCAGTGTCGAAAGCCACAACGAAGGTCACAGCAAGTGAGCTTCTGAAGGAACTGGTATGTAGATATGGAGTACCTGAAGTGATTGAAAGTGACAAAGGTAGTCATTTCACTGGGGAAATAATGCAAAAAATTATGAAAGCCTTAGGGATCAGTCAGGCCTTCCACACCCCCTATCACCCCCAGAGTAGTGGGAAAGTAGAAAGGGCAAATGGCACCTTAAAGAACAAGATTGCAAAAGCCATGCAAGGCACAGGGAAGCCCTGGACTGAATGCCTTCCCCTAGCACTCTTTTCTATGAGATTCACCCCCAATTCCAGACATGGCCTATTGCCTTTTGAGATCCTGTTTGGATGTGCCCCAAAGACAGGCCTCTATTTTCCCCAAACCCTCCAGATGCAGCATGGTAGTATGACTGCCTATGTTCAGGCCCTACACCAAAGATTAGGCAGGGTGCATAAACAAGTCTTTGATTCTATTCCAGATCCAGACTGATTCTGCAACTCACAAACTGCAACCTGGTGATTGGGTGGTGATAAGAGGCATGTGAGGAAAGGACTTGAACCACGCTTTGACGGTCCATTCCAAGTGCTCTTAACTACGGCTACCTTGGTGAAACTAGAAGGAAAAGCCACGTGGATACACGCCAGTCACTGTAAACAAGTCACTCCGACTGATCCACCAACATGAAGCTGTTCTTATCCTTTACCATTTTATGTGTTCGGATATGCTACTCTGACTTAAGACCAGAAAATAATAATGCATGGCAGGAAAATATATGGTTGCGGTTAGCAAAGGCTTTTAATTTAACCTTCTTTTGCCTCAACCCTCTCCTCAGTACTGAAAACGCCATTGAATCTTGTCTTATAGCTGTCCCTACCCCCATCTCACTGTTGAGGAAGTACCTACATACCCATAGACCCAATAAATCTCTACAACTATATTCATATGCCTTCAACCCATTGGTAGGCAAGCCTACCCTAGCCCTGAAGACAATTAATGTGACAGGCGCTGAACTATGTTGGTCTTTTTCATGTAATTGTTCAAGAGACCCCAATACTGAATCCCTGTTTTGCCCCACATGGTGGAAAAATACCACGAATTGTGGAGCCCTGAGCACCACTATGAATTGTACCAAAACTCACCAAGTTATGAGTTACCACTATAATGTCTATCTTCCTAAAGGATGGACTTTCTCCTGTGGAAATATTACTTATGCTTATGGGACAGGTAACATTACAGGAGGTCCCTGTGCAATCTCTCGCCTAACCATGACCATGTTTTCCAAATCTGACCTGATCACTAAAACCACCCAGCTACACAAACTGCTGAGAGACAGGAGAGATGTTAAAAACACCCTTACTTCAGATTGTAACCCTGAAATCACTATCTTATCTAAAGCTGAATACTCTGCCCTAGCGTACACCTTGGTAGGAGTCCCAGGCTTAGCACTGTATAATAACAGAGTAGTTAATGCTGTAGCCTGTTCCCTTGCAAAAGGTTTAAATGCACTTCACAGGCCCTAGAAGAGTTACTTATGGACAACCAGGCAAATAAGAAGGCAATCCTTGAGAATAGAGCAGCCATTGACTACTTACTAATGAAACATGACGGCTGTGAGGCTGTGAAGGTATGTGTTGTTTTAACCTATCTGACCATGGCACTATGATCCATAAACATATAAAAGATTTACATGACTTAGTACAGGATATCAAACAGGATACTGGATTCTTTGGGGATTGGACATTTGGGCTAGGAACATGGTTGACTTTACTATTAAGAAAATGTTGTACTTTTTGCTATTAGCTGTATTTGCCATTATTCTAACCTTTAGATTTTTTTCATGTCTACTAACCTCTCTATGTAAAAGCAAACCTACTGTTGGTCGTACCTTAACTTACATTCCAGCTCCGACTTCGAAAGCGTTTTATGATGTTACCTCGCCTAACAAATGAAGGAACTCTCCTCCGCTGATTCTGGTGGTCTCTCAGTCCAAGGGAACCATGGTGAAGCAATAAATGAAAGTCCCACAGGCTATGGCTAGCAGGCCTGGAAATACCTTGGACATTTGGGTGACCCTTGGATCAAAAGAGGGGATTGTGCTAGAATTTATCTTGATTCCAAGGCTCAAGCTTATAGGTGTCATATAATGATATCCTATATTAAAATTGGCTAACTTGGACTCAGGAAATGCTTGATGCTTAAACAACACTTAAGACCATATATGTCTAAGTTCTGGGAACAGAGAGCCCCCACCTAAGATGTCTCTAATCGAATATTTTTGTTCTCTCTTACCTTTAAACGTATTTGTTATGTGTACATGACGCTCATCCCTATGTCTTATCTGTACTCCCTTCAAATTACTGTGCTAAGAGTATTTGCACGTAAGCACTTACTTTTTAATGTATAAAACCCAGCTGATGCAGAGGCTTATTTTGAATACCAACAGGTGTCTGGTGTCGAATTCTCGCTTCTCCAAGTGCACTTGTAACAACAATTTGGGCTTCCTCTGAATATAGCAAAGATCAACATTCTGATCCACAACAGTCCCGACCTACTTCAGCTGGCTTCCGGATTCGGCTTGCACAGCGGTGGATGCTTTCCTTCAGGTGTGGCAGTCACGGGGAGCTTATGCGTTTCCTCCGTTTGCTATGATACCCAGGGTCCTACTTCAAGTTCGACGTCAACGTGTGTCTTTGGTATTGCTGACTCCTCTGTAGCAGTCAAGCCTGGGTTCCAGAACTGCTGGATCTCTCCCATCAGGATCCACTGCTTCTACCATCCCTGCTGATGCTACTCACGGACTCCCGGGGCAATCTTCACCCTTCGTGAGGGACGGCCGCCTTCGCTTAGAAGCCTGGACTCTTTCAGGGGTGCCTGGAATGTTGAGGCGTTATCGCTGTCGGCCAAGGGCCTCCTTTGGGACTCCTGGGCCCCTTGAACTAGGAGATGTTACTTGTCAGCATGGAACTCTTGGTGTCGTTGGTGCCTGGAACGGGATACCGATCCCTTTACGGGCCCGGTAACCAGTGTTCTGAACTTTCTGTTGCACCTGTTTGACCTGCGACATTCGTATCGGTCGGTTTACGTGGCAAGGTCGGTGATTTTGGCGGCCCACGTACCTCTTCGAGGTTTTCCCATCAGTCAGGGCCCGCTGATTTGCAGACTTCTCCGAGGCATGAGGCTTTCGCGGCCTCCGATGCCCAAGTATTCTTCCCTCTGGGATGTATGCAGGGTTTTGTAGTTTCTCCAGGATTGGCCTGGTAATCAGGATCTTTCCCTCTGTCAACTTTCGGCTAAGTTTGCACTTCTCCTATGCCTAATTTCTTTCAGATGAGTTTCCGACGTCCGGGCCTTCGATGTCGACGCCTTTTCTTTTTCTCCTGAAGGGGTCACCTTCAGCGTCTCTCGACGTATGAAGTTGGATTTGACGGCTAGTTTTTTACCCTTATTTCCGTGACTCACCTAAACTCTGTGTAGCGACGACGCTGTCTCATTATGTGGCGATTACCTCCGCATTTCGCCCTTCTCGTTCCAGTCAGTTATTGATTTCTTATGTCAGACCTCACAAACCGGTCTCGTCTCCTACTCTGGCGTGATGGATTAAATGGTTGTTTTGCATTGGCGGGTGTGAATTCAACTTTCGGAGTGCATTCGGTTACAGGCGCGGCGGCCTCTGGGGCCGTCTTGGCGGGCGCCTCTCTCAAGGACATCATGCATTCAGCTGACTGGTCTCGAGAAGACACCTCTTGCCAATTTCATTTTTGACCGGCGGGTCATGCTTCTTTGCTGTCGGAGTGTTTAAACGGCAAATATGAAGCCTCCTGTCAAGTTATAACATTGTAGATTATACTAGATTTAGTGTAACTATAATCTTAACTTTATTAATGTCAGGAGGCGAATATTTCCCTCCCAGTTTATCCCTTCCCTTGTACTTTTTGTTTGTTTTATTTGACCACCTCTAGTTGTTAGTCTGTTCTCAGGGCTGTGATTAGATAGGTCAGTTATTCGCCTTCCTTGGGAAAGTCTGGGTGTGATTTCATGGATGTTGTACTGTCTGTGATTGATTATGGGTCTTCATGTTTTTCACAGTACATTTCATTCACTAATCAGAGTTTTCGACTCTTGTTTCAGTTTAATGGTTCTTCTACGGATCCAAGTTCAAGATCTTCAGCTGGATAAAATTCAACGTTTCATCTTCTGATCCACGTTCATTTTCCAGTTTAGGATGAAAGTCATCGGCTGACTTCATTTGAGTTCTTTTGATACTGCTATTGGGTTATATTGTTTATGTACTTTGTTTTGTCGCAGCTTGAAAGAGGAAGTAGTTGGCTGGCAGTGCACTTTTATGGTTTAATTACTTTTTTCTGATTGGTTGTTTCTCTCTATGTTAATGTGCTGCTGCGCAGTTTTAGTAAAGAGAGACTTAAGCAAATATTCACCTCCTGTCATTAATAAAATTAAGATTATAGTTACACTAAAGCTAGTATAATCTACAATTATTTTGGCTTAAAATGGGTATTTACAATAGAAAATGAAAAGTGGGAAAAAAATCTGCTAAAAAAAGAGCTTCTTCAGATGTATTTAAATTTTAATACATAAATAAATTACTAAATGTATTTTAGTGCAAAAACAATATAGCAGCATAACCATTTTTGTTATCAACACAAGAACACCAGAATAGACATACGCCAATAAGCATAACAATATTAATGTATTGATTTTATATAGCTGAACTATTTAAGTGAGCAGTAATCAAAACATTTAACAGCCTGTGCTGGTAACGGTACTGTTCAGACAGTAACTTCCATCCTTATTTCTTTGCAGTTTCCAGTTTTAAATAAGATTTTCAGGTCTGCTGATGCAATGACATGGGCACTTAATCCAAAAGGAAATCTACAAAACAAAAACGATAAGATTAGCATTGCACATAAGTTAGATTCACTACTATAGCAGTTATTTAAAACAGTAATATTGTATTCACTATGGGATGCAGTATTTATTTATTTAATCTTGCGTTATGTCTGAAATGTTTTAGAATTTTTGAGAAGGTCTGATTTTTTTACCCATTGCCACTTACATGGGGTATCTAAAGGCCACCCCATCTTGGAACAATTTTATGTGGCATTTTACACAACTGCATTATCATTAGCATTTCAATCCAACCTGTGAATGCTGGTGGCAGATTAGCCAACTCTGCGATGAGTCTTAAAAACACCAACATATATTTAGGTTTGAGCATACATTCACACTCATTTTCTAGTAGATGAAGGAATTAATTTTCACTGCCATATGTAAAACTGTCACATGTACATAGTTTTTAATTTTTTTTATTTTACTTTGTACAACTGTATAAACTAAAGTGATATAATCATCATAATTTTTTGTATTTATTTACAAAAGTGGGAAATGAAGAAAATTAAACATTTAGACTAAAGTAGCCAAGGTGGCTGTTTTTATGGATAAATAAATGCAATATTTTTCCATAAATGCCAGGTGATACACATACCCCAATATTTGACCATTGTATATTTAGAGCCAACTGCTCAAGACTCAAAAGAAAATAGAAAAAAAATCTATCCTGTTATTCATTTAAAACGTATTATATAGTCTAAAATTAACCTTTGGGTTCCTGGAGGTGACAGTTCCTTGTTCCCTACTCAGTGGCGGACCTAACAGAGAGGGCTAGACAGAGAGCGATAGTTTCACTGTGGTCCCTTCTGATGCATTTAAAGCCTAATGCCTCAGCTGGACTGAGGTGGCATGCCCAGTGGGTAGGATTCATTATTCCTTGTTAAAATATTGTCAATGTGGTGTGTATTCATTATTCAATTTTCACAATATGAATCATGTGGTGTGTGTAGTGGATGCATGGAATGTTACCCAGTAGGACTGGTATGATTGATTATGACATCTTAAGGGTTCATTTGGCTGATTTAACAAGACCTGTGAGGTGAACTGTGTCTGGAAAGCAATAGGTTAAATCATATTGGTGTCTGGTAAATACTTGAAATGGAATAACAATTATGGCATATTTTATTTTCCTGTTTGTAACTTAAACAGTGCAGAGGTAATTATGACTGCTTCTGAGATCCAGTGATTTTTTATTACCACAGGAGCCTTATCAAATAAGTTGACTGAGTAGTGAGATAACATAACAATAACAATGTATATTGTAAGTTCAATGAAGGGTAACTAACTTAAAGGAACACTATATGGCAGTGTTCTGCAACCTTTTAACGCCCGTTGGCCCAGCGAAACAAGGAGAAATATTTCACAGATCAGCGTCAGCCAGAAATAAAAACCAATGGTATGTGTGAGGGATAATGAGTGTGTGAGGGGTTCAGTGTGTGAGGGGTGCAGTGTGTGTGTATAGGTGGCAGGTAACCGCAGCAATGCTCCGAGCTTGCGGGAGAGAAACCAGACACAGCTGCAGTTTAGCACTCCCCCGGGTCCTCTCTGTCAATTCCCTGCCGGCTGCCAGCATTACAGTGCTAGCATGCCGGTGAGGGAGATCTCTGATCTCCCCTTTGTTCCTGCAGAGCCGGCAGGGGAGAGGGAGGCACGGTTCCCGGTGCTATGATCATATGATGGTGGAATACTTTGGGTATGCGGTATGCCGATGTCAAAAGTCAGCAGGTGGTGGTCAGATAGAGGAAATGGAACATTGGAGAGATTGAAGGTGGTACAAAGATTGGTGAAGACTAGGTCAAGAGTGTTTTATTACTTATAGCATTACCGATGGATTTCTTGCCGCCTTTATGTGGTTTGTACTTTCCGATTATTACTCTTCTCATTCCAGAATGATGAGGACAGAGTGGCGCTTTAATAATGGAACATATTTCTTTTCTTGTAGGAAGCAGCTGTGAAAAAGCCATTGCAGCACAATTAAATTATAAATATTTGTTTTTCAGTTATGTAAGAAAACACTATTTTAGCCTGGCATGTTTAAAAATGTACTAAATTCTGATTACATAAATCCTAAAATTGGAATGAAAGAGTCAACACAATGTAGTCAGGTACTTAAAAGAACACTCCACTCACCAACACCACTACAGTGTATTGTAGTGGTTATGATGCCACAAAGCTAAATGTGCACTCCCTTTTTTTTTTAGTCAAAATGTTATTGCCAATAAAATAGAAATTCCTGCAATTATAGTAATGTCATAGATAGGAATTCAGTAGCACCCAAATAGTTAACCGTGAGTTGAACCATACATAAATGGCGGCAGCAGTCTGGCACTTTTGAACTGTCATGCAGTACATGTCAACAGATAAAAGCGAATGATATTCTGACATTGGAAATTAATGGTGCAGCATTGTGCAAGATTCTTTGGGTTTTTGGTCAAGTGATTTTACAACATTTAAAAAAAAAAAAAAAAACCAAAAAGGCCTGCACCCACAGCTACCTATTACCACTACAGTAAGCCATAGTGATATTGATACGTCCTTATGTTGGAGCCTAGAAACAGAAGTGTAGGGATTAAGGGCATAGCACACAGATATGTGTAATATTGAATCCTGACTTTGCCAGGTTGTGTTAATTTGGCAATGCTAGAACTAAGCAAATGACGCACATGCAGTAGTGTGTGCAAAATAAAGTACATGGAACCTGGCTTACAGATGTCAAATATGCTGCAAAAAATGCAAAGGAAACTCCCTTTGAAATATATACTTCCTGATTTTGTGCATTAAAAGACCCTAAAAGGACCCAAGACTACTCCAGCTTACTTAACCCCTTAAGGACCAAACGTCAGGAATAAAAGGGAATCATGACATGTCACGTGTCCTTAAGGGGTTAAAGCGGCACTGTCATGCCAAACTTACCCTACTCGCTTCATCTTCTCTTCCTCTGTCAGGATCTGTTCTTCATTTCTTCCTGTATGCTCTAGTTTTCTTTAAAACATAAGACAAAGTAGGTACTACTTGTCTTATGGAGGTTTCCTATGCCTGACCATCTCTGACCAGCGGAGGAGCACAGTGTGCTTCATTTCCGGTGGTCAGGGAAATTTTCCCACAAATCTTAGCTTTCCTCCCTGTTCCCGCGATGCTTCCTATCAGTATTCCCGAACATCCTGTCATTTAGACAGAACGCCGGCAAAACTGCCAAATTGTGTCCTAACAGAATGAGAACAGTTTCTCAATTCGTGTTAGAACGCAATTTGGGACTTTGTTCAGATCAGAATTTCATTCTAACGAATGAAACTCCGATCCTATTCGTGCCGCGGCTGCATCTTGCAGCTGCTTAGTAGATAACTCCCTAATTCCCACGGTATTAGGGAGCTATCTACCAAAAGGCTGAAAGACCCCTGTGGCTGCTCACTGTTAAAAAACAAACAAACCACATTGTTATTTATGGCCCCCACCCACCACTCATTGTCATTATCCCCAAGCCCCTAGTCACCAGCCCCACCCAAATAAAAAAAAAACTATCCCCCACCTACCCCCCTCACCCTAAAAATAGTGAGGGGGGAATAAAATAACTAACCTGTAAAGAAAAATAAAACTTACCATTTGATGTCTTCTTTTTTCTAAAATCTTCTTTTTTCAGCCCCAAAAAGGTCAAATAAAAAACCGTTGAACATAAAATAACAGAAAAAACCTGAGCGAAAAAAAAAAAAAATACAGAAGAAAAAGAAAAAACTGGCCGCTAAAAAAATGAATCCATCTTCACCCGACGAGGGCACGGCGCAGACTGAGCTCCGCAGGGCGGGGCAAGGCTTATAAAGCCTTGCCCCGCCCTGCAATTAGGATAAGAACACTGATTGGTCGGTTTAAGCCAATCAGAGTGCTCTGTCATTTTACACAGCGTGGGAAAATTCCAAAGAACTTTCCCACGCTGTGTAAAATGACTCATAACACTCTGATTGGATTGCTTGAAATCCATCCAATCAGAGTGCTCTGAGTAATTTTACACAGCGTGGGAAATTTCTTTGGAATTTTCCCACGCTGTGTAATTTGACTCATAACACTCTGATTGGTTGGCTTGGAATCTAACCAATCAGAGTGCTCTCTGTCATTTTACACAGCGTGGGATGATTATGATTAGCAGCATATACATCATGGTTAGCTCCGTCCCTTACAGCCGAGAGGACAGGAAAAACACCAAAGGCTTTAAAAGGAGGCTCCATTCCTAAGGTCCTCAGTCTTTATATATGCTTCCTAGTGCTGGCAAAGGGGAAATATGAAATTGTTTGTATTTCCATGATGTATATGCATACTCTGTTTTTCTATCTCTTGCTCTCAAAGAAGAAATTGTCACACATATGTACAGAATGTATACGCTTGTATGTTTCTGGTTTTAAACAACCAATACTTTGTTAATACGCCAAATAATGTACCTTATTCGGTGTCGCTTCTACTTTACCAACTGTGCTGCCAGGAATACTTGGATTTGCATGTACAAAACAAGTCCTTGGACTTGGCTGAGGTACTTCATATGAGGTGCATTCAGTTGCCTGCACTTTCTGAAAGTTATAATAAAACAAAATTACACCTGTTATATTTTGATAAAATTATACTCTGGCATTTACACTGTTACCTAAAACAAACAGCCAAACACCTTATATAGTAACTGCATATACTTATGTAAAATAATTGGCAAAGTTGACAGGATTTCTGTCAAGGTGATAGATATGAAGTTCTCCATTTGCACAACCAGAAAAATTCTAGCACAATGTAAAATTCCCATAAATGAAATAAGACACAGATTCATCTAACTGGCTGAGTGTAATATTTTAAAGGGAAACTATAGTGCCAGGAAAACAAACTTGTTTTCCTGGCACAATAGCTTACCCCGTTGTCAAGGCCCCCTCCCGCGTAGCTGAAGGGGTTAATAACCTCTTCAGTCACTTACTTGGGTCCAGTGCCGATGTCCCTCGGCACTGCCTCAGCTTCGCCCACGCTCCTCTCCCGCCGGACACCTAATGCGCATGCAGGGCAACGGCCGTGCTCGCATTAGGATCTTCCCGTAGGAAAGCATTATTTAATGCTTTCCTATGGGGATTTCGGCGACATTGAGCGGCATTTAGACGATTAAATATCGTCCAAGAAGCCGGAAGTCCCTCTAGTGGCTGTCAGAGTGGTGCCCACGGAAGGAATCCCCATAACCCAGCTCCCTGCATCACAGGGCACGAGTGGGAGCAGAGTAAGAAGATTAAAGCTCCCTCGCCGTGTACTTCCATTCTCATAAAGTGAGCTGTACCATGAGAAACAGTAAAAAAAAAAAAAAAGTTATGTGCATGAACAAAAGAAGCATTCCTTAAACCATATGTATCCTCAAATGTGAAATATAATGAAATATTTTATATTTCCATTATGTTTTTATATCCATTGCTCTCAAAGGAGAGAGTCATAATTCTGAATATAAATTGTCACTTGGTATGTTTCTGGTTATAAATAACCAATACTTTGTTAACACCTTGAATAACACACCTTATTCGGTGCAGCTTCTACTTTATAAAGTTTAGTGCCAGGAGTACTTGGGCTTGGTTGTGGTCCTTCATATAAGGTGCTTTCAGTTGGCTGGACTTTCTGCAAGTAAATAAAACTGCAATGTTTTACAATTTCCTCAAACTATACATCTACATTGCTACCTAAAACAAAAAAACAATAACCTTATAAGGTATATATGTAATCGTGTACAACTATTTGCAAAGTTGTCAGGATTTCTGTCACGGTGATAAATATAAAGAATTCTAGCACAATGTAAAACTCACATAAATGAAATAAGACACAGATTAATCTAACTGGCTAAGTGCAACATTGTTTTACATTTTACTTTTATATGGTCTTTATTATAATTTTTATCATTACAACATATACAACAGAAGTACATGCAAATAAACTTAATATCTATCATCAATTAATTTATTTAAAACAATTAACCCCTTAAGGACACATGACATGTCATGATTCCCTTTTATTCCAGAAGTTTGGTCCTTAAGGGGTTAATCATACCTAAAATGCAATCCTGGGCTTCTTATTTGCCCAAATAAATCCAGAGATTATTTTTTGAGAAATTATGCAATATTACAGGACTTACTCTGATTGGTATTGTTCTAAATAGAGTAATTCTGGTAGCAAATATGCATTTACAGATTCTAGTCTACCCAACCATGATAATTAAATTTTATTCCATATTGTACAATTACCGTATTTATTCGAGTACAACGCGCATTTTTTTTACCGATTTTTAATTTAAAATTAGGGGTGCGCGTTATACTCGAATAAATATACCTCCCAGGACCGCCGGGCTCATTACAAGCCTGGCGGTCCTGGGGGGGCGGGCAGCAAGCGTTTACTCACCTCCGTGCAGCTCCTCCAGCTTCCCAGTGTAAATCTCGCGAGACCCGCGGCCAGCTCTGACGACGTCGTCAGAGCTGGCCGCGGGTCTCGCGAGATTTACACTGGGAAGCTGGAGGAGCTGCACGGAGGTGAGTAAACGCTTGCTGCCCGCCCCCCCAGGACCGCCGGGCTTGTAATGAGCCCGGCGGTCGGTATTATCGAGCACCCACTCGAATATTTATTCGAGTATAACAAGCACCCTAATTTTAGATAAAAAATCGGTATAAAATTTTATACCGATTTTTAATCGAAAATTAGGGGTGCGAGTTATACACGTGTGCGCGTTATACTCGAATAAATACGGGTAGTTTTTTCTTCCTCTCTCTGCTCCTTTCCTTCACACCTCTTTTTTCCTTTTTAATCTGGAAGGAATAAATACAGTGAGGGAAAAAAGTATTTGATCCCCTGCCAATTTTGATCAAAAGAAATGATCAGTCTACAATTTTAATGGTAGGTGTATTTTAACAGTGAGAGACAGAATAACAAAAAAAAGTTATAAATTGATTTGCATGTCAATGAGTGAAGTAAGTATTTGACCCCTTTGACTTAGTACTTGGTTGAAAAACCCTTGTTGGGAATCACAGAGTCATACTTTAATTGTAGTTGGCCACCAGGTTTGCACACATCTCAGGAGGGATTTTGTCCCACTCCTCTTTGAAGATCCCATCCAAGTCCTTAAAGTTGCGAGGCTGACTGTAATGATATTGATGTTACAAAGTTTTGGAGTCCAGTAGCCAGATCAGCAATGTTTTCTGCCAGAGGTAGCCACTCGTTACCCAGGTGGTTGAGCCCCTGAGCCTTGAGTGGCCGTCTGGTCTTAAGCAGAGATGAGAGACTGCAACAGAAAGATGATAATCGTAGTGAGGCAAGCCAAGGTCAGTGGGAAGGAGAAGCAGCAAAGTAAAAACGGTCCAAATTCAGCAACAGGTAGGAGAAACAGGAACAAGCTTGATTAGAGAGTACAGGAACCACAATAATCTGACAAAGGTACAGAGACCGGAAGTGGCGTATATAGGCCAAGAACCAGACACCTGACAAGACACAGCTGAAGAGAGTTGTCACTGATATCATTGCTTGTAGAGTCAAGGTTATCAGATCTCAGGTATATTTGCAAAAGGCAGGCTGGTGTACTGGTAAGGAAGAGGTTTAGCAGCATGTAAACCAGGGTTTGAAACCCAGGAGAGTCAGTTCCCTTCAGCTCCCACCATAGATTTTCTATGGGATTAAGATTTGGAAACTGGCTAGGCCACTCCAAGACCTTAATGTGCTTCTTCTTGAGCCACTCCTTTGTTGCCTTGGCTGTGTGTTTTGGGTCATTGTCATGCTGGAATACCCATCCACATCCCATTTTCAATGCCCTGGCTGAGGGAAGGAGGTTCTCACCCAAGATTTGACGGTACATGGTGCGGTGCAGTTGTCCAGTCCTCTTAGCACCCCAAAAGCATAATGTTTCCACCTCTATGTTTGACGGTGGGGATGGTGTTCTTGGGTTCATAGGCAGCATTCCTCCTCATCCAAACACTGTGAGTTGAGTGGATGCCAAAGAGCTTGATTTTGGTCTCATCTGACCACAACACTTTCACCCAGTTCTCCTCTGATTCATGCAGATGTTCATTGGCAAACTTCAGACGGGCCTGTACATGTGCTTTCTTGACCAGGGTGACCTTGCATATGCTGCAGGATTTCATTCCGTCATGGCTTAGTGTGTTACCAATTGTTGGACTGGATGTAGAGGGGGATTCAAATAGTGGAAATTCCAGATAAACAAATGCATTTAAACTACAGTATGCATGTCTTTAAAGTTTGTATCACTTCATACCAAGGGGTTAAATTCACCTTATAAAAGAGGTTACCTATATAATGTTATGAAGGAGATTGATGTGGTTTCATCCAGGAAACCCACCGGGTAGAGGATCCAAGGAAATTATGAAAATATTAAAGTTTCCCTCAGATTTATGTGGCAAATTCTAATGACAAGAAAAATAGGGGGGTAGTAATCTTTTCAAACAAATTAAAAGTGAAATTAATCCACAGTGATGGGGACATAAAAGGACAATACCAGATTATAATAGTCAAAATCAACTACATAACATATACCTTACTCAATATATATATGCTTCGAATCAACAACCCTTTTTTATTAGGAAAACTTATTTTAAGATTGAAAAGATCAGGGTGGGTACTTTAATTAAGGGCAATTTTAATTGCGTGGTAAATCCCAAATTAGATAGAAGTATCAATAAGATTCAATCTATAAAAACATATCCTACCAGTTCCCAAAACGCTTTATATGATTCCTGTAGAGCGTTCAATCCTTTAATCAGTGATTATACCTTCTACTCAAATCTACATCAAACATATTTATTTATATATATTTTTTTTTCCCAGGATTGATTGCTTACATTTAATTAAGAGCATTAATATAGCACCAACAACATAGTCTGATTATGCTCCTTTATTTATGGAATTAGGTAATAACTTAATACAAAACTAGAACAAGATGGAGACTAAACGATAATTTGTTGAAATCAGATGGAAGTTTGAAGTATTATACAAAGAAGCAGAAAAGGCCAGGGAAATTAATAGCCACGTAAAAATATCTGATGTAACTCTATGGGCATCCCGTTAAATTATTAATGAGGGTATTCTGTATTAAGATGGGTTCACAAGTTAAAAGGAAAAAAAAAGCGAGAACCTACTAAATCTCTATATCGAATTGTCTAAAATGGAATATATTCATAATAACAATGCAGAGGCTAATATAGTAAATAAATTAAATGAAATGAGGGAACAGATGAAGGGGGAATGATCAGAAAACATCAGTAGAAATATTTAAAGATTAAAACAAAAATGGTAATATTGCAACAATAGAACAGGGAAATCATTACCAAATAAATGAAAACAAAAATGTAAAACTGAAATCATCAAAAAAATTCATTGTAGCAAATCAAACTTTCCTATCCCCACATAAAATTTCAAAGGCTTTTCATGATTATTATAATTCACTCTTTAATATTAATTCAAGTAATATTTGTAAATCTCAAATTAAATCTTTTACAGAATTTAAAACTTCAAAAAATGAGTAAGGAACAGTTAGAGAAGTTAAATCATGCATTAAGGCTTATTGGAGATTGAAGAGGTTATAAATACATTAAAATCAAATAAGGCCCCAGGATCGGATGGCTTTACAGCTATCTTCGATCAGAAAATTCAAACCTATAGTGGTGCCTTTACTTATGAGATGGTTTTCCCTTCTTCCAAAGACAGAGCAATTGCCAAAATAATTCCTCCAAGCTTCAATTCTCCTGATTCAAAAATGTAAGAAAGATTCTACAAGGATTTCTAGTTACAGACCCATATCACTCATAATTTGGATATCAAGATATACTCAAAGCTGCTTGTAAATAGACTCAAAGAGGTCATACCATACTTGAGTTTTTTTTGTCAGGCTCCTGACCTCTCCAGGAATAATCTTAATTTTAACCTCCTTGCACTCATAATTCATCACAACTATTTCAAGGACTGCACATATCACACAATTGGATTTACCAAAATTGAACGGATTGCATTGCTAAACTGAGATACACAGCTGATTAAATGCTCAGATTTCATTTCTAAATGTCAAGAAAACTATTTCACTAAAACACATTGGTTTTGAACATCTGTAATCTGACCTGCATGCATGCTTTCTTATCTGTTATCTACAATGCAGCCTGAAGTGCAAAATCTCGCACCTCACTCTGGCCTGACTCCAATAGAGCAGGGCAATGTAACCAGCCCCAACTGCTAACATCCCTATAAAAAATAGAAGCTATTTTAACTCCTTTACTGCTGAGGGAATGACCACCTATACTCCCTCATATCTGTATTCCTTAAGACCCCAAAAAGCGGTCGCTGCACTCAGTCCCTCTCTAGCGGTTACCCTAAAATCATTTGGCATCTTCAAAGGGACTGATAGGGGCTGCCCTGGAGGAAAATCAAAACTTAGTTCAATACCCTGACATTATCACAGCTGCTCCACCACCCTGTCTACCTGCCATCCCAATTGAAGTGATTCAACCTAGAAGCCACAAAAAACGCACTAACAAATCAAGGAATCCTTGTGTGACACCCCCCCCCCCCCACACCCCATTAGAAGACACACTGTTTTCAAAGTAAAGAGCAAAAACTCAGAATCCCAAGACTCTCGTATCATATCAATCCTGTGCAATGCCAGATCAATAAGGAACAAAACAGCTATTATTGCCGACCTTATTGAAACATGCAAATTAGCGTGCATTACAGAATTATGGCTAGGTGAAAATGCGGGCCTATTCTAGAGGCAGCTATTCCAGGCAATTACACGGTGTTCCACCGCCCGAGACAAGATCGCAAGGGAGGTGGAGTTATGATCTTTGCGAAATCATCCTTAAATCCCAGACCAATATCAGTCCACTAACCCCAATCTTTTGAATGCATAGCTACCAGCCTCTCAATAGATACAGGATTCCGGATACTGTTAATATACAGACCCCCCAGGAGATGGAAAGAAATGTATTCAGGAACTCTCAGACCTTTTGGCTGGCTTTGCCTTGAACACCCCAGATGGCTTATATTGGGAGACTTCAATACTTGGATTGATGACACCCTATCCCTGCTTGGACCGGATCTCCTCAGCTTGATGAGTGCACACGGCTTCACACAAATCGTCGCCACTTCCACCCACAGAAAGGGTCATACACTTGATCTAGTGTTCCAGTCTGGACTAGAAGTGTCACCAGTAACTGTAAATCCAGTTGTTTGGTCAGACCACAACTCCATTCACTTCTCCATTGTATCACAATCAGCCAGACCCCAGTCTAAGAACCTGGTCAAAAACCACTCATTAAAACGGGTGACGCCATTGGATGTAACATCACATATGGATCTAAGTGAACTAATGGGCACCTGTGAAGACCCCAGCTCCTTAGTCCGACTCTACAACAAAACCATGAGAGACACCCTAGAAAGCATACGCACTGTCAAAACCCACAACAATGCACCGTGGTTTGATAGCAATCAGAAATGTAGAGAACAGGCCGTAAACTCGAGAGAAAGTGGCGCAGCACACATGATCCAGAGGATAAAGCCACTCTTACCAAACATCTAAATGAATATCTATTCAAGATAACTCAGAAAAAAAATCTTCATTTTTATCACACGAAATTGCACTTTCCCACAATAGACCCAGGCCATTGTTCCACACAGTAGAAAGGCTCTACAAACCAGCATGCATGCATATCCCCACCAACTTTTCTCAGGATAAGTGTGAAGTGTTTGTGATCTTCTTCAGAGACAAGATTTCCTCAATCTGAGCCTCTACCATAGCAGGTCAAACAGTTACACACCAGTAACACTACAATGGAATGCCAGATTGGGCCAGTTTATGGTCCACTGTTACAAATGTGGATATAAAGGAAGTTAAAAAAAACATGCAAAAGTTACATCCTACTACGTGTGACTTAGACCCTGCTCCAACTCGGCTTATATCTGCATGCATTGAAACACTCACCTCAGCCCTCACAAAAATAGTGTAGTGTTCACTAAAAACTGGAGACTTCCCAGATCCTCCTAAAGAAACCTTTATTAGACACAGGGTGCATGGCTAATTACAGAACAGTATCCAACCTTCCATTTCTGGACAAAATAATAAAAAAAAAAGTAGTGATAACTCAACTGGAGGCTTGAACATCTTTAATCCTTTCCAGTCAGGTTTCAGATGCCACCACAGCACTGAAACAGCGCTAGTCCCGAGTGCTAAATGATCTCCTTATGGCGAGAGACAAAGGTGATTATACCATCCTAATCCTCTTGGATCTCTCATCTGCATTTGACACCACTGACCACAGAATGTTAATAGAGCACTTGCAGCACATCTGTTGTCTAGGAGGCACAATCCTTAACTGGTTTAAATCTTTCCTCACTTGTAGATCACAGAGAGTAACATCAAGATCAAGCTCATTGGCACAGACAGAACTGGCCTGCAGAGTTCCACAAGGATCCATCTTGTCTCCATTCTATTCGCAATTTACTTGCTACCACTGGGGGACATAATTAGGCAACATGGCCTAAGGTATCATTGTTACACTGATGACACACAACTCTACTTCTCCTTTGCTCCAGATACCACAGACCAAACATGCCGCATCAACAGTTGCTTAGCAGACCTCATAGAATGGATTAATACTAGTTGGCTTCTGGTGAACCCAGAAAAAACGGAGTTACACTTAGTGAGGGGAACCTGGGCAACAAAAATATCCCATGATCACCCAACTGGCCTGGAGCTTGGAGGTTCTGAACTCATTAGTTCATCAAAGGTATGAAACCTCAGAGTGCTGATTGACTCTGGACTATCATTTAAACAGCAGATTTCCTCCGTAATAAAATCGGTCTACTTTCATCTGAAAAACATAGCCAGGATACAACACTTAATTCCACCGGATGATATGTCAACATTAATCCATGCATTTGTATCCTCTCGGCTAGATTACTGCAATGTACTTTACTTGGGCCTCCCAGAAAAATAACTCCATCACCTTCAGACTGTACAAAATGCAGCAGCCAGACTGACCAATCAAACTCGCTCCTGCCACATAACACCTGTTTTCCACTCCCTGCATTGGCTTCTAATTAAATTGCAAACATATTTTAAAATTGGCCTGCTAACCTTCAAAGCCTTAAACAATCAAGGCCCACAGTACCTGAAGGAGCTCCTGGCACTCTACATTCCATCCTGTTCACTTCGGTCAGCCAGCCAGCAAAACCCTCCTGTCAGTGCCAGGAATAAAAAGACAGACTCAGGTTCCAGGGCATTCAGCCATACTGCCCCTACCTTCTGGAACTCTTTACCGTGCACAGAGAGGCACTTACAGACTTTAAAAAAAAAAAAACACGTTAAAGACCCACCTCTTCCATCAGGCATTCAGTCCGCTCATCTGACCTTCAGAAACTCCTAACTTTTATGTCTTCATGTTTGTATATATGTAAAGTGCTTTGAGTCTCACAGGGAGAAAAGTGCTATAAAAATTGCAAATATTTATAGTTATTGATACATCAAGACCAATCGGGGATCGTCAGGGCCAAGGGAGCTTCAGATAATATTAGGTCCTTAACCTAATCCATAGAGTTAGCGATAAGAAGATCATAGCGTCCTTTTTGGCGTTAGTTGATTCAGGTGGCACTTGCAAGTCAAATGCTTCCCTGAGCAGTTTTTAGCCTACGGCAGCAACCTATTTGAAGTCAGGGTGCCACACACAATTGGTCATGTAGTTGAAGTAATCAGAAGCATTGACACACGACATGCAACGGAGCTGCTTATCACTCTTTGGTAAGCATTATTTTACTAGTGAGCGGATCTTGAAGTGGCTGATAGGAGTGTGAAATCACATTCTTTACGCTCACTGAGCAGTTCATAGTCACTAGAAGAATGCAGTACACAGCAACAAAAAGACACATTGCACATCACCTGTCACTGCTTCTCAGTCCTACAAACACATTATCAATAGTACGGTTAATGCACTATGGTCAGCATAATGACTTGTTGCTGTGCTGCATCTAGAAAATACTAACTGCAAGAAGCATTGACATTTAGCTGTGATATGCACTGCCTGTCACTACTTGTCACTGCCTGTCACTACTACAGTGCCTCAACCACTAATAAGGACCCAGGGTTCATGTAGTAATGACTTGGAATTGCCACATCAGATTTATCTTCCAAAATTTATTTCCCTGCCATATTTAATTCTGTTTGTCTTTTGATTATTCTTTCCTATGTACAACATCAGAGAAAAAGCATCATGATGTGTATGCATACTATGCTTTAATATCTCTTGCTCTCGAAGGGGAAATGGTCACACGTAAATGCATTACGTAGAACTTTGTATGTTTCTGGTTTCAAACTACCAATACTTTGTATATAAGGCAAATAACACACCTTTCTGCGTATAGCTTTTATTTCACCAAGTGCAGTGCCAGTAGTATGTGGATATGCAGGTACGAAACGAGTACTTGGAGTTGGTTGTGTTTCAGCATATGAGGTACATTGAGTTGACAGGAATTTCTGCAAGTAAATATGCAGAAATTATACTTTTATTTACATTACCTAAAACAAGTCCCCCTTGATTGTGGCCTCCATCCAGTGGCCTCCCTCCACCCGCTAACAGACACACACATTTACTGACAGACACACACTCAGTGACAGACATACATACACACTCACTGACAGACAGACACATACACACACTCACTTACAAACACACACACTCACTAACAGACACCAAACAGACTCACTAGCAGACACACACAAACTAACACACTCAGTAACAGACACACACACGCAATCACTGACACAAACTAACACAATAACAGACAAACTAACACACTCCGTAACACACACACAGTAACACTCACTGGCACACTAACACACACTCACTAGCAGACACTCAATAACAGACACACACAACACACAATAACAGACACACACAACACACAATAACAGACACACACAACACACAATAACAGACACACTAACACATACACACTCACTTTGCCAATATTAACAGTGTCCCCCACACCCTGCCCCCTCCCCACTGTCACACTGCCCCCACACCTTGCCCTCTCCCCACTGTCACACTGCCCTCCCCACTGTCCCATTGCCCCCCATACTCCACACTGTCACATTGCCCCTCATACTGCCCTCCCACATCCAGCCACCTCCTTACTGTCACACTGCCCCCTTTCTACTGTGCCACTGCCCCCCCCACCCAGCCCCCTCCATACTGTCACACTGCCCCCTACCCACTGTCACACTTCCCCACCCCACACTGTCACCTCCCCAGTGTCACACTGCCCCCCCACTCCCAGCCCTCTTCCTACTGTCCCACTGACCCCCTAACCACTGTCACACTGCCCCCCACACCCTTCACCCTCCCCACTGTCACAACGCCCCCACCGTCACACTGCCCCTCCCCAAACACTGCCCCCTCCCCAAACACTGCCCTCCCCACTGTCACAATGCCCCCCTCCCCAGTCACACTGCACAAAACTGTCACACTGCCCCCTCCCCACAGTCACACTGCCCCATACTGTCACCATCCCACACACTTCCTTCATCCCCAAATACTGCCCCAACACGGTCAACCAGAGAAGGAGCAGGGAGAGCCTTGGGGACAGGAGGAGCAGAGGAGCCTGGAGGAGAGGAGGAGCAGAGGCAGAGCAGGGGGAGAGGAGAACTAGGGAGCATGGGGGAGAAAATAATCAGGAAGACTGGGGGAGAGGAGGAGCAGGGAAGCCTGGGGCAGAGGAAGTCTAGGGGGAGAGGAGAATCAGGGAGAGCCTGGAAAAGAGGAGGAGCAGGTGGGAGCTTTGGGGAGAGGAAAAGCAAGGGGGAGCCTGGGGCAGAGGAAAAGCTGGGGAGGAGCCTGGGGCAGAGGAAAAGCTGGGGAGGGGCCTGGGGCAGAGGAAAAGTTTGGGAGGGGGGCCTGAGGCAGAGAAAAAGCAGAGGAGGGAGGTATTAGGCAAAGGAAAAGCATTGGAGCCTGTGGCAGAGGAGGAGAAACAGGGGAGCCTGGGGCAGAGGAGGAGAAACAGGGGAGCCTAGGAAGAGGAAGAGAAGCAGGAAGAACCTGGGGGAGAGAAGCAGGCCAGCCTGTGGCAGAAGAAGAGTAGGGCTAAAGGAGAACCAGGGAGCCTAGAGCATAGGAAAATCAGGGGGAGCTTGAGGCAGAGAAAACACAGGGAGGAGCCTGGGGCAGAGGAAAAGCAGGGGGGGGGACTGGGGCAGAGGAAAAGCAGGGAGACCCTGGGGGCAGAAGAAAGTCTTGGGCAGAGGAGAAGGAGAAGCAGGGGAGCCTTGGGCAGAGGAGGAAAAGCAAGGGGTGAGCCTGGGGCAGAGAAGGAGAAACGGGAGCCTTGGGCAGAGGAGGAGAAGAAGGGGAGCCTTGGGCAGAGGAGAAGGAGAAGGGGAGCCTTGGGCAGAGGAGAAGGGGAGCCTTGGGCAGAGGAGAAGGAGAAGAAGGGGAGCCTTGGGCAGAGGAGAAGGAGAAGAAGTGGAGCCTGGGGCAGAGGAGAAGGAGAAGAAGGGGTGCCAGGGGCAGAGGAAAAGCAGGGGGAGCCTGGGGCAGAGGAGGAGAAACAGGGGAGCCTTGGGCAGAGGAGAAGCAGGGGAAAGCCTGAGAAGCAGGGGAGCCAGGGCAGAGGAAGAGAAACAGGGGAGCCTTGGGCAGAGGAGAAGCGGGAGAGGAGAAGCAGGGGTGTCTGGGGGAGAGGAGAAGCAGGGGAGCAGCAGGTATAGAACACAAAAAACAAGGGTGGAACAGCGCTAAAATAACTGATCACAAGGGGGCTGCACACCTGAATAGGAAGGTAACCCTCAAAACCTTCAAGGATAAATCAAACAGAACAAAGGATACAGGTAGCGCCAAAATAAATACAATATTGTGGTAAGTAATCAAAAGGTACCAAATAAAATATAAAAATGTCCTTTTAAGGTTATAAAAGTCTTCAAATGTTGAATAAGATGTCTCCGGAGTGGTATCACACATCAATGGCATATGCAAAAGAAAGAATAGGAGACCAATAGTGCAGTATTGTAAGTCTATGGACTACAGGCAACGTAGAACTAAAAATTGCCAACGTTTTTCATAACCAGCTCTCGGTAAAACAGCTTACAGTGATATTTCAACTCCCCACTTGTAGGATATCCCTCAAACGGTAGTTGTAGTGTAGTTTACATGCAATTAAAGAAAAAGAAGGCCCATAGTGCACTCCATATTTGCAAATAAGTAGTAGTAAGATTAAATATAATTTTGGGAGCAGACAAACCGCTCTAACAGTATGGGTGGAACAATCCCCACCTAGGATACTTTTGATGATGGACCTGATGTGTACGGAAAATAGGTTGCGCCAGGTACAAATAAAATAAAACAAAGAACTAAATAAAATTATAAAGAGACTGCCCCAAAGCAAATAGGTAGTCTAAAAATCTTACTTTTATTTAAACAAATATTAGTAAAATCACAACGCTGACTGGAAGAAGCCTAATAAGGTGAAACGCATTGTGATTTTATGAAAGATAGTGATATAACCGAGAGCTGGTTATAGCTCTGAAAAATGTGAGTTGGCAATTTTTAGTTCTACGTTGTCTGTAGTCCATAGACTTACAGTACTGCACTATTGGTTTCCTATTCTCTCTTTTGCATATGCCATTAATGTGTGATACCATTCCGGAGACATTTTATTCAACATTTGAAGACTTTTATAACCTCAACAGGACATTTTTATCTTTTACTTGGTACCTTTTGATTACTTACCACAATATTGTATTTATTTTGGTGCTACCTGTATCCTTTGTTTTGTTCAGAGGAGAAGCAGGGCAGCCTGGGGCAGAGGAGGAGAAGCAGGGAGAACCTGGGAGAGAGATGAAGCAGGGCAGCCTGTGGTAGATGAAGCGTAGGGGAAGAGGAAAAGCAGGGGGAGCCTGTGGCAGAGGAAAAGCAATGGGAGCTTGAGGGACAGGAAACGCAGGGGAAGTCTGGGGCAGAGGAGGAGGAGAAACATGGGAGCATGGGGCAGAGGAGGAGGAGAAACAGGGGAGCCTGGAGCAGAGGAGAAGGAGCCTGGGGCAGAGGAGAAGGAGAAACAGGGGAGCCAGGGGCAGAGGAGGAGGAGAAACAGGGGAGCTTGGGGCAGAGGAGGAGGAGAAACAGGGGAGCCTGGGGGAGAGAGGAAACAGGGCAGCCTGGGGCAGAGAAGAAGCAAAGGAAAAGTACGGGGTAACGGAGAAGCAGGGCAGCCTGGGGCAGAAAAGAAGCAGGGGGAGCCTGGGGCAAAACGGGGAGCAGGGAGAGCCTGTGGCAGAGAGAGAGGGGATAGCCTAGGGCGGAGGAGCAGCAAGGAGAGTCTGGGGCAGAAATGGAGCGGTGAGAGCCTATGGCAGAGGAGAAATGGGGCAGAGAAAACATATACAATTAAAATAACCGCAACTATATTAATAACAAACATTTCGCTAATATGAGGGGTACAATTTTTGGAATTAGACTGACATGGTGTACTCAAGTGAAAAATGGTTGGGAACCACTGCCTTAAACCATATGCATCCTAGTGGTGCTCAAATGTGAAATATATATTTTTAAATCCATTATGTATATGCATACTCTGTTGTCATAATTATGCATCTAACTTCGAACTTTGTAGGTTTCCGTTTTTAAACAACCATCTCTTTGTTATAATGCCAAATAACACACCTTATTCTCAATAGCTTTTACTTTACCAAGTATAGTGCAAGTAGTATTTGTATTTGTATGTACAAAACGAGTAATTGGACTTGGTTTTGGCGCTTCGTATGAGATGCATTCAGTTGTCTGAACTTTCTGCAAGTAAATAAAAGTACACGTTTTATCATTTTCACAAACTATACTTCGATATTTAATCTGCATTGCTACCTAAAACCAGAAACAAAACACCTTATAAGGTAGCTATATATATTACAACAATCGGCAAAGTTGACAGGATTTCTGTCACCGTGATTAAAATAAAATTTTCCATTTGCACTACCAGAAACATTCTAAAAAAATAATGTCTGTATTTAAAGGCATGCCCCATATATGGTCTAATATATACCATTTACTAATAATTTTGATTATCACAAAGATTAGGTTGCTGCTACGTTTATTATAATGACAGTGCCATTTTTTCCTTGTTATTGTTTGTAATATATACAATAAAAAATTTATTTTTATGTATATGCATAGTCTGTTTTCATATCTCTTCCTCTCAATGTCCTCTCATCCTCAATCCTCTCATGTCTCTGGATTTAATTTACAAATACTTTAATAAACCGAATAACACACCTTATTCTGTGTATCTTTTACTTCAATAACTGTGCTGCCGGGAGTACTTGGATTTGCATGTTCAAAATGATTACTTGGCTTGGGCGTCCCTAGTCACTGAGTGGGGGGGGTAGTTGTTTTTTACAATTAGCCCCCACCCGCCGCTTATGAGTGGGGCTGGGGGGGAACAATTCCCCTGTGTCCTTGTTGGCGAGGGACGCTGTGGCTAATATTGGTGTGGATACTGTAATGGATTGACGGGCACCCCAACTGGGTACCTTCGTTGAAGGATGATCCTAGCGCTTCCTGAGGTCTTCAAGCACTCCAGCCGACACCATAACAACCGTAGACTCCTTCAGAGAGCACGACAGGAACAAGCTCTTAAAAGAGCTTAGGAGTGATTATAGCAAAGGAATATGCAGAGCATAGCAATCTCTTGTATCAGATTCCACCAATAAGAAACAGGACTCCAAATCGAGGGTGAAGTAGAACTCAAGCTTTTTAATCAAACACTTTGCTTTTATGCACATTTTATACGCATAGTACCGCCCACAGGGTTTTGCAGAACAACCAATCAATACGTACAATACCCACAGACACCCCCACACAAAATCCTCCCCTCTGCCAATACAGAAATAGTTTTACACATGCACTGTAACTTTAAAAATATGCATTCAATCTTCATAACATTACATATTATTATTCAGCACTTTAATTATAAACATAGTCAAAATTCAGCCAATTCCATACAGGGGTTAAAAAATTAACTGGAAGTCCTTTTATGACCGACCGCAAGCACATTTTCATGCCCAAAACAGTTCCATAGATTTGGCCTGTGCGGTCGGTCAATTTTACACTGAAAAAAATGACTAAGTCCCATTCGAACGTGCGTTCAAATTGCCGAACGGGACTTGGTCTATGCAGCTGAAAATTCAGTGTAGGAGAAGGTAAGGTCAGCGGTGTTCGTGGAACTGTGTAGCCGATTTCAGTTCCATGAGTTTGGCTCCACACACCACTGACCACATTTGAATGAAAAAAGATGGCGCCGCGACATGTTCGTTTGTGCGAACGGCGGCCCCCCAGCGGTCGGCAATTTACCTACAGCAGTCTTCAAGCCTGGGAGGTAAATTGCCTGTTCGCTTCCAGTTTTGGGTGGTCCGTCTGTGTGGTACTTGGTTTAGTAAGCCCCATTTTCTGAAGCAAGTGGGAAAAGGGCACAAACCAAGTATATTAGGGGGACAAGGGACACAGTCTTAAAGGGGCATTGTTCCCAAAAGTCACAGTATGTCCCCAGATGGTTCTTAAAGGGCCAGCAGCAGCATAATAAAATACAATATGCCCAAATACTGTATTTAAGGGGCCAAATCTCCCAGGGGCCATAGTCAGCAGGCAGGCAAACAGGCTTCTCCAATGCCCAGTGGCGAGGTTGGTTTCGCCACAGATACCTTTGCCTCTGTGCCACTTGAGGGGCCCCGGTGTGATACAGCGGACCTTCGGGGGTTGGGACACTTCCATGTGCGATGTGAGATAGGGAAATTGTTAATGTGTAAAATTATAAGTGCGGTGTAAGTGACAAAGAACTTATACCAATAAGTGGAGCGCTTTAACACATATAGCTTACCAAAAATGGTCGAAATGATCTTACATTCAATGATGTTGTGTAGGGTACATATCGAGAAAAATATAAAAGGGTACAATATAGTGCAGATGGTTTTAGGATAATAACATATAACACAATCAGTGGTATCTTAAAAAAATGGAACACTCACATTTAAAGGAGCCTGTATGTGAGAACACTGGCTCAGTATTATGGCTTGTGTGCTTATTTGGGGTAGCACGGCCCGTCTCCTTCAATGTGGGGTGTTCCTCAAAAGAAAAGAATGGAAGAAGCAGACCAATGTGTGGAAGGTGTATAAAATAATCTCAATGTTTAAGAGATAAATGGTGTGCTCACCTGGTCCTGAGCCTGTGGGTCCCGGCTCTAGGTGTAAAAGTATTGTGCCAATTTGAGTGGGGATGGCACTACCCCTAGGAAGATATAGCTGAGTTTTTTTCCCAAGAAAAGGACTTTAAAGGATTGTAAAAGAAAAGTAGTACATTTATTCTATTGTAAAACAAAATAAAATAAACCGTATAATAAAAAAGTCCTTAATTAAAAAGTCCTTTTGTAGTAGCCAAAACGCGTTTCACTCCTTGCTCTGGAGCTTCCTCAGTCAGCTGTGATGCTTGGTCCTCTAAATCTTCCTTTTAAATGTTTGTAGGGGTCCTCCCCATTAAGGGTTGCAGTCCATATTGTCCAATCACAGTGATAGTTACATTTTTCCTGTATGGCATTTTGTGTGTGTGTTTCTTTAATAGGTACTGGTGTTGGGCGCCTTTTTTTCCCTTAAATTTCATTGGTGGACAGTGGTTGGCGGAAATAATCCATTTGTGTTCGGGCGATTGGCGGAAATGACGTCACGGACCCACGTGATCGTCACTCCGTCATACCCCGGAAGTGTGCCGGCCTCTCCATGGCGCATGCGTTCCTCTGCGGTCAGACGGAGGGGGGAGACCATGTGAAAACCACTCCGGAATTCTCCACCCATTAAGGAGTGCCGGAGTGGTTTTCGGCTCCTCCCCCAGTTCGCCGCAATCATGCAGAGTAAATGGAGATAGAAGCAGGCCAGGAGAGGCTGGAGGATAGACCTTACAAACGGTCTTATACAGAAAAAACGAAGTGTATAATCAACTACTGTGAATTAAAGTGCAGTAAAGTGAAAGTGCTAAAAATAAAGTGCATCAATGTGGAATGTATGGATAACAAGATATCCTTCCTTAGTTATGATGTGATAGTAACATCTTTAAAGACATATCTTGAGGTGATAATGATTTTACATATTGAATGGTATTCATAGATTATAAATCAATAGGAACTATGACAGACAAAATAATGATAATGACAATTTTGAGTACAAATGATCAATGAAAATAATTTAATGCCTATGAATTGGAGATAAAATTGAGATAAAATTTAAATCTGAAAAATAAAATCTGAAAAATAAAATGAAATATGAACATCCTTCTGTAATAGGAGGTACTCTTTTGATCAGTATTCAGAAATTGTTAATGTGTGCTTAACCCCTTAAGACCGCAGCCAAATGTACAAGTTGTGAACCAAAAAAAATGTAAACAAACCAGATTTTGACTATATGTCTGTTCAACAATAATTTACCTCTTTCATATTAAATGCACCCACACTTATTATATATCATTTTGTTCAGGGGAAACAGGGCTTTCATTTAACATCCAATATTTAGGTATGGAACATAACGTAATATGAATAAAATATAAAAAAATGAGAGAAAATATGATTTTTTTTAAATTTTCTTAGTTCTATGTGACATTCTAACTGTGAATGTCATAATACTGTTTGCTTTTACTGCAATAAAATACACATATTTGTATTCAGCGATGTCTCACGTGTAAAACAGTACCCCCTATGTACAGGTTTTATGGTGTTTTGGGAAGTTACAGGGTCAAATATAGCATGTTACACTTTTCAGTTTTTTCACATTGAAATTTGCCAGTTTGGTTATGTTGCCTTTGAGACTGTATGGTAGCCCAGGAATGAAAATTACCCCCATGATGGCATACCATTTGCAAAAGTAGACAACCCAAGGTATTGCAAATGGGGTATGTCCAGTCTTTTTTAGTAGCCACTTGGTCACAAACACTAGCCAAAGTTAACGTTAATATTTGTTTGTGTGTGAAAAATGCAAAAAACTAATTTGAAAGCCAATTTTGGCCAGTGTTTGTGACTAAGTGGCTACTAAAAAAGACTGAACATACCCCATTTGCAATACCTTGGGTTGTCTACTTTTGCAAATGGTATGCCATTATGGAGGTAATTCTTATTTCTGGGCTACTATACGGTCTCAAAGCCAACGTAACCAATCTGGCGAATTTCATTGTGAAAAAACTGAAACGCAAGCCTTATATTTGACTCTGTAACTTTTGAAAACACCATAAAACCTGTACATGAGGGGTACTGTTATACTCAGGAGACTTTGCTGAACACAAATATTTGTGTTTCAAAACAGTAAAAAGTATGACAGCAAAAATATCGTCAGTGTAAGTGCCGTTTGTGTGCGAAAAAGGCAATAAATTTCACTTTCCCTGACGATATCATTGTTGTAATAAATTTTACGGTTTTGAAACACAAATATTTGTATTCAGCGATGTCTCCCGAGTAAAACAGTACCCCCCATGTACAGGTTTTATAGTGTCTTGGAAAGTTATAGGGTTAAATATAGTGCTAGCAAATTAAATTCCCTATACTTTCGGCCTGGGTTGTTAGGCAGGTCCCGCTAACTGTAATTAATTAGGATACCTAATTATGTAAAATTATTACATAAATATATATGTAAAATTATTATATATACACGTGTGTGTATATATATATATATATATATATATATATGTATATATATGTATATAATTTGTTTACTATTATTTTTATTTATATATAGGTATACATATAGTGATGTATACGTATATACTTGGGTATATTATTTCGTTCTACGTGTATTTTGATCTATATATATAGATATATATATATATATTATCAAAATACAGTTAGAACGAAATTACACACATATATATTTTTAATTATTTATTTTTTTATTTTAATTTTTTTTACGTATTTACATATTTTTTTATTATAATATATATATATATATATATATATATATATATAATTATGTATATATTTAATCAATATCCTTCTACGTGTATTTTGATATTAATATATATATATATAATTATATATATAAATATTAAAATACACTTAGTGTATGTGTAAATGTGTGCGTATATATATATATATATATTATATATAGATCATATATATAATATATATATAAATGATGTAAGTGTATTTTATTTTTAACTCTAATTTTTTTTTTTTTTTTACATTAAGGGGTTAATAGGGGAGGAGAGGGGCAGAGAGTGTCAGCCAGTGATTTTACATCACTGGCTGACACACAGGATCAGTGATCACAGTGACAGGCTGTCACTGTGATCACCTCCTGCAGATCGCGGTAATTGGCCACAGGGGGAGTGCCTGGGTGGCCAGGCATGCCCCCCACCGCGATCTGCAGGGGGATCCTGCCTGCAGTTACTATGTGTCAGCCAATAGGCTGACACATAGTAACTCTGATCGCAGTGACAGGCTGTCACTGCGATCAGATCGCAGGGAGAGGCTGTCTCTGCATTCAGATCGCAGAGACAGCCTCTCCCTGCGATCATACTCTGCAGATCGCGGTCACTGACCGCAGGGGGACTGCCTGGGGGGCCAGGCATGTCCCCCGACCGCGATCTGCTGCAGAGAATTCCGCCGGCTCCATGTGTCAGCCGATTTTAAAATCGGCTGACACATGGTAAATACCGATCGCAGTGACAGCCTGTCACTGCGATCGGAAGCTGCAGACCGCGGTCCCCAGGCACAGGGGGGCTGCCTGGGGGGCCAGGCATGCCCCCCGACCGCGATCTGCAGCGGCCATGTTCTGCCGGCCACGTGGGGCTGAAGACCGCCCAGGACGTACTATGCCGTCCTGCGGCGTTTAGAGCCACCAAAATAAGGACGGCATAGTACGTCCTGCGGTCTTAAGGGGTTAAACCCCTGTACCCGATGAATAAACTCTACCTACTTCTCATTTACCAAATATCATAAACAAAAACTTACACTTTCGCATAGCACACAGGTTATTTTATACATTTGCGTATGGATAGTCGGAGGCTTAAATCTATAGGTATATATTTTAGATATTTTGTGTCTTTATCTATCTATATACAGACACACCATGTATGAAAACATTTCCATATAAACATGAATTTATTTTGTTTTGTGTGTTTTTTTATTTTCCTCCATCTCTCATCTCACTGTGTCACACATCAGGGTTCTTAACATGTTAATTTGCTATATTGTATTATTCAAGGTTTCACTGTTACTAAGAAAATGTTGACTATAGTACTGTTATAATATTCTCCCGTCTCTTCAAAATGTAACTTTCACCTCTGAGGAACGGTTCCTTGTCTGTCACCTCATTTGTGTTACATATGATTTACCTGGGGTAGTGGTTCTGAAATCTCTTTCTCGTCTTCTCTTTTCAACACACACTTCACCTGGGCGGCCACAGCCCTACTAATCCCTTGGGTGTGTTACCTTTTTTCTCAGTATCAGGCTTGGGGAGTTATTGACTTGCTTCCATACCAATGCCGGTGGCACCTCTCCCTTTTTAGTTGTCAAACAGGTAACTGCTACTCTTACCACTTTCTGCTATCTACAGCTCCTCTTTCTTTCTCCCACCTGCACCCCCTTCTTTTTCCTCTTCCCTCCTTGATTACTGACATTGCTCCTCCCCTGAAGACTCACAATATATCTGATTAATGCATTGGGTCTCAACTTCCATAACATACGAGCAAGTGCACGGTGCAAACTCAGGGCCCTGCGCGCATCTGTGGCGTTCTAACCCCATCTCTCCCTGCCCCCTCCCCACACTGTAACCCATTCTCTCCCTGCCCCCTCCCCACACTGTAACCTACTTCACGCCCTGCCCCCCCACTGTAAACATTTCTCTCCCTGAACTGTAATCCTGTCAGTATATTTATAATGACAGACATTTTGTGTTAAGACAGAAAAAAAGTGTATACTGTAAGTCATCATCAGAACAGAGGTGACTCAATTTTGTATTACAATGCAAAGACAAAACACATTTTTACTTCTCTGTAACTATTGATTTAAGCCTGAGCTAAGGAATGCGACTAATGTAAATATTTGGCAAAGATAAGATATGATGTCTGCAACAACCCAGAGACAAATTATATACACACATACACACACACTATCCACATATAACTTACTATAATTATATTAATCATATATAAATAGTACTAAGTTAATATAGAATATTCATGGATATAATATCAATGAAGAAATGTCATTATTTACTAACATTAGTGACATATATGTGTAATATGACTATGTGCTACACAGCTTCACACAGGATTACCAATGACAGATAACACTAAGTAATTAATTTAACTTTTTGAAAACTGAATCTTACAAAGTTCCACTGTATAGAGAGGTGAAGAAGAGTTTAGCATGTGTCAGAAATCTAACGAATGGCGAAAATCCAGACAACCTGGATTGTAAAAAATAACTAAAACCTTTGAAGATTGACAGCTTCTTTGACAAATAGATATCATAAAGATAACCCAGATGACATCAAACGCATCACAAATTCAGTTAACCCATTATACAAAAAGGTAAATGGACCCCTGTCAAGAATTTTGTGATGTAATTGCGCCATCTATTGACCAAAATCAAGATGATAGTTGCACCATCTACTGACCAAAATCAAGATGATAGTTTGTAGGGAAGACACACCCACAGTTCTCTATTGGTCCTATCAACTAGTGACGTATAGAGAACTTTTATTTAAAAAAATAAGGACAAAGGGGAGAGGAGGAACACTCAGACATTCAGACACTCACACTCTGAGGATGGACTCACACCTAACATCTGGAGCCAAAGCTGGACACACCTAATTCTCTGTATATTTTCAAACTAACACTTATATTTGAAATTCTTTAAAATTCAGAACGTTTCTATTTTCATACAATTCTCTATACCGTACATTATACTTGCATTCAAAATTCCTGGGATACATCTCCAAGCCAGAGATAAGAATATCTACAACATAACTGATAATTATGCTGGTTTAATTTAATTCAATTAATTTAAATTAATTGATTTTGCCAAAAGGCAGAATATACTTGGATAAAAGCTGGTGAGTCCAACATTAAGGAGTCATGATTAGTTAATAATATATAGAATTCGTAATTCCATTCCTGCAGGCGAACCAATGAACTCTATATCCCTTTTAACTTTAAAATAGAATACCAGGCAATTATCCAGATATATTAGCTTACGTAATTTAGAAATAGTAAATCTTAATTAGGAAAGTTAAAATTCTGCAAACGTTAAATCTGGTTAGAATTATTCTTATTGGACGGACATAGGAATGGTCAAATGATCTAGTATGAGAAATATTGTATTTGTCATTGAAATACAATAGGATATCTTGCCTATGAGAATTGTAGCCAGCAGTGAAAGAGTTAATTCAGTGTGATTTGACTGTCAGCCAAGTTTTTATTGCTTTAAGCTGTGCTGCTGTGAGATGCTGTTCTGTATTAAGGAATGTGTAGTAACCTGATTTAAAATAGAAGTGTCCTGTCGTAAATCTCGTTGAAAACTGCATATATGTCGGTATAACTTGCTATTTAGCTGTCTATAATGTGTGTTAAACCACTGCCATATTGTATACTTATATTATACCTAAATATTCACTGATTATTGTCATGCAGGTTACATATTATAGTCACAATAAATTATAATTTTATAATTAACTTGTGATTATTTTGTGAAATAAAATCCTCTAAAGAAACTTACTCCAGGATCTATGAGAATTAAAATAGTGGGTAATTCTCAGCTTTAATCATTAATCGGGGAAACAGTGCCAAGATATCAATTTTGATATAATAAAAATTATTAATTTAATGTTTGATAATTTTTATGAAAATATTTTTTATATTTATCACCCCATAAATATCCTCACAATCCTCTCTCCCTGCCCCACTGTATAAATTTCTCTTCCTGCCCCCCTACTGTAACCCTTTCAACCCTGCCCCCCACAACTGTAATCCTTTCTCCCCCTGCCCCTCACAACTGTAATCCTTTCTCCCACTGCCTACCCATTTCAACCCTGTCTCACCCTGTCCTCACACTAAACCTGCCATGATCTGACAATTGTTTGCACCTAAAACAGATTGCCCTGGTGTGCCAATGATATGCCTCTAATGCCGATTGCCCTGGTGTGCCAATTGTATGCCTCTAAAGCTGCCATGTGCCAAGTTTATGCATCTACAACTGTTTGGCATTGTGTGCATCTGTTTGTCATGATGTGCCAAGTTTATGCATCTAAAAGTGATTTCCATGATGTGCCAAGTTTATGCCTTGTGTTTACAGAGTTTGGGTTTGAACCCCTTAGAGTTTGGGACCCACTCCTTCCTGATTGGGGCTGCAACACAAGCATCTAAGGTTTGGGGACGAGTTAGTTAAGCGTATAGGACGATGGGAATCGATAATATTTTGTTCGTACATGCATCCTCAGCTGATTTCTTAAAGGGTTTTGGGAAAAGGGGGGAGGGGGGGTTGTATCAGAATAGTCACGTTCTTGTTCTCTTTACAGGTCAAGTAGCATGGTCCGTCATCTATTGGGCAAGCAGGAGAGCATCTGTTCTGAATCCATGAATGCAGCTGGTGACATCATTTCATTGTGTTGGATGGGTTTTCAGGGTTACAATTGGTCAGGCGTGAGCAAAGAAATTAGCAAATGCTTTGGGCCTTATCCCCCAATGGGAATTAGTGAGAATTATGAAGAGGGACGTGGACCGGATCAAGGAAATGGTTCCTGACGTGGTTGTGGTGTGGTCCGAGATGGTTCCTCTGCTGCATTGGAGGCATGCTGGAGACCTTGCTGTGGTAGCGCGTTATAGGGGGAAGGTCAACAAGACAATATCAGCTTTCATACAGCGGACAGGAGGGGTAGTGGTGAGACATAGGCTATTTATATGTCGGATGTTGGTTAGGACATACTTAATCTTAGGTTCCAGTAGGGCATCAGCAAGGCCTTATTTCTGCTGGGTGGGGGCACTTAGGTGGCTTGAGGTGGTCAAGACCTGAGCTGTGAATTTAATTACGTGCAGGGTTAGGGTGAGTGGAAAATACTCACAGGGGTTACAGTGGTTTGGTAGGTTCAAGCTCGTCGGTGGCTCCGAACCTTGGGATATAGGGGTGTCACGGTATACCGCTATGGTTGGTCATATATTGAAAAGCATGCCACTTGGTTGGTGTGTTATGTAATTAATTACTGTCATATCATGGTTTATATGTTTGTGTGGGTCATTGCCTGGGTTAATTACATGTGTGGGGGGGAGGAGAGGATGTTTAAGTAATGGGTTTTGGTGGGGGCAATAACCTTATGTTTAGAATGTGTTTTGTAATAAAGTTGTGGACAAATACTTTCCAACTTTAAATTGTAATCTGCATTTTAATGGGTATGGGTAATAGGTTAAAGGACCACTATAGGCACCCAGACCACTTCAGCTTAATGAAGTGGTCTGGGTGCCAGGTCCATCTAGGGTTAACCCTGCCTGCTGTAAACATAGCAGTTTCAGAGAAACTGCTATGTTTACATATGGGTTAATCCAGCCTCTAGTGGCCGTCTCATTGACAGCCGCTAGAGGCGTTTCTGCACTTATCACTGTGATTTTTACAGTGAGAAGACGCCAGCGTCCATAGGAAAGCATTGGGAATGCTTTCCTATGGACTGACTGAATGCGTGCGCGGCACTTGCTGCGCATGCGCATTGAGCCGATGCCGTCCGAAGGAGGAATTTTCTTGCATGGAAAAGACCGTGGAGTCTGAAATATATGCAAATGGTTGTCTGGTCACCCCTCACCCACCCTCCTCCCTCTCCCCCTTTTTTCACTCTGTGCAGGCACACATGTACACTCTGACTACTTCATTTAATCACACACCCTGGTTTATCCCCATAATTTTTTCTTTCCCTCTCACGAGGAAACTTATCTAACTAAATGTTCCTTGCATTATATAACAGCATCATATTGCACAATAGGAATCTTTTTTTGGAAGGAGACGTTATTTTTTTTTCTTTTATATCTGCATGACACCTTATGTAAATGTCATATAATGATTGTTTACTTTAGAATATTTGGTGCCTTAAGAAGAGTTTTTCCCTGTATCCTGGAATACATAGCTGGGATTCTTGTTCTTCATGCCACAAGAATCAATTTTGATGTATCTGATTTCTGTTTTTATCTTGCAAGTGCAATCTGTATTAAAACATTTTCACTGTGATTGGAAGCTCTGCTCCATTATTTATTTTCCTTTCCTTCCGTATGTACTGAATTTGTCATGAAGAACGTCTTCAGTTATATTGATATGCCTTCAATCAATTTGGGTTTGTGAGGGAATTTCATTGCATTATACCTCACACCATACTACTCTGTCTTTTTGTTATATTTTCTTGTATCGTAGATAACCCCTTTTTGGGTATTTTTTCATTTTAAATTGAAGACCTGGAGGAGTCTTTATCTACATACTTACGGTGGATAGGGGTAATTTCTTTGACTGATATATCACCCCCACTGAGTGCTTTTTCCACCGATTTATAGGTGTTTGTTATATTTTCTACTTTAGTTTTAATGTTGCCTGGAGACCACTGGAGCCATCTTATTGAATGGTGTAACACTGAAGGTGTGTCCTCAGGTGCTGCCCCTTCTCTTTTGGTGCTTGTGTTGGGCCACTGTGATAGGCTGAGAATGCCACCTAACATGCTCAGCCTACTAATACTTGAGCTACTGTTTTTGCATTAGTCCAAGCACAGTTGGAGAGGCAGCAGACTGGATCCTGGGGACAAATCATCAGCGTAAGATGCCGCCAGGTGACTTCAGCCATCACAACCACTTCTCTGAGATAAAGTAGTTAAGGTGCCTGGAATGTTGCTTTAATTCTGTATTATCAATGCAGGTTAAGAGGGGTGGTCTCTGAGTAAAAAGTAATATTCCAGGTTTTTGGCAAACTACTTTCTTAAAAACAAACAAACAAAAAAAAAAAAACAACACGGGTACAGAGCAAGTGCTTTTAAACTGAAAGTATTAAAAGTGGAGAGAGAAAGGGGCGGAGCTTAGCTGCCGAGCGAGCCAGACGTTTATGGCGAGAGCTCCCGCATCTGAAACCCTGATTCTGGGCATTACGCCCGACCACCAGATCGTGCCAGCTGCGGATCACTACCCTCCAGCTCAGGAGGGGATGCTGAACCTGGGGATACCCGACACGGGGCTCCCCGCCGCTAAAACTACCACACCGCAATCTGCGGTCTACACGGGTGGGAGCCGCGGAGAGACAGCCGCTCTCCCGGTTCTCAGCCGCCCCCCCCCCACATGGACCGGAGGGGGTTATCCCGGTCCACACCAGCAAGAGAGGCCAGAAACTCAGACGGACTAGCAGATGCTGGTGCACACTCCAACAGCACAGAAAATACAAGGCCCAAAATGGCAGACAGGCCTGGTCTCATTACACGCGGTCTGAATCAACCGCAACCTTGTGCAGAAAGCCCCACAGCACAACTGACAAAGCTGGCGACACAGGCACAACCTGCAACAGGCAGCACCCTTGCCACCCCACCCAGACACACCTAAGAGTTCTTCCATCAGCTCTGCACCATCCTTTGGACAAAGTTCCGAGGCAAGGACCGGCCCTTCAGGCTAGCGGTGCAGGCGGCAGCAGCGTGGATCCGTCCGGTCACCCGACGCCAACTATGTGAGTACACACCGCGAGCCCCCAAGGCACCCTCCCGAGGGAGACGACCCCAGAGATCTAATTGGCGGGCAACGGCGACATGCCTTGCGGGCGCTAACACCCACACGCTCACATATCAGTGCAAGACCGCTGTGCAAGTACGACCTATCCATCACCCAGCAATGCCAGAGACCACCGACCAGCGAGGCACCACCCGGCAATCAAGAACCCACGCTGAGGGCCCTGTGGCTAACCGGGATGCAGCGAAGTACCCGGCACACAATAGACATGCAAAGAGCCCCCTCAGAGACCAGTGGAGGCGATATCTCCTCGAGACGCCAACCCTGCCACTATCCATGGCCTACCTGTCAGACGATATCGTCGGATCAAAAGCAGGCTAAAACGCTCCTGACTCCACAAGCAGACCGGCTCCATCTGACAGCGATTGGATCCAGAGGCCCGCTATGCATCTCCAAGCTGCAGGACTGCTCTGGCAGGCATCGGCTGAGTGAACTCTCGGACTGAGCAAGGGGGAACTTAACCCCCACCAGCTTCTCCTGTACACATCGATCACAGGGAGAGCAACGCTAGTTAACTTTTTGTCTCTTATTTTATCCAGCGCTATTTTGTTTGCCCTTAACTAGTTTAGTTTATGACCATATGGAAGCCTCCTTGGGACCATTACCTAATTCTTGCTTACACCGCTTTAGTCACCATGTTTTAGTCACCCATCTGACTAGTTTGTCTCTCGTCATTTAAAATATACTCACTTTCCATGTAAGCCTCTCCCTCATGCATAATCTACTGTTTTTACCGACACATGTACTTCAACTCATTATAATAGACACAACCTGTCCACACAATGCTTAATCGTTATAGACGCTACCTGCGCTGTGACCATAGTCTTGATATCGCTAAAGCACACAACAGTTTAAATGCTCTCACAAGTTTTTAACAACTAGCACACCACAGCCACACTAAACATATTATTAACAAGCGCAGTACCAGCTTTAACATACATATGTGTAACAGGAGGGGATGACATTGTCCCATCGGGTCCAGGAGTAGTTCCGGACACGAAGGCAATAGTCTGGGATGGTCCACTGTAATCTCGAGAAGTTGAGGGAACCATGACTGCATCTCCCAGAAGGGAGTCACCATGACCAATTCGGCCCGGTGCCTGCGGGTTTGCAGGAGCGAGCGCGGGATCATGGAGAACGGGGGAAAGGCATACAGGAGGTCTCTGCTCCAGTCTTGCATCTACTGCCTCCGCTGTCGGATCCAGCCTCCACCTGAAGAAACGTGACAGTTGGGTGTTGAGCCAGGATGTGAAGAGGTCGATGGTAAAAGGACCCCAGAGAGATGATATACTGGAGAACACGTCCGTGTCCAATCTCCAGTCGCTGGTGTCCGAAAGATATCGTGATCCCCAGTCCGCCTTAACATTGTGCAGGCCTGGTAAGGTATTCCACGTAGACCATCAGGTTCCGCTCCAGGCAAAACTCCCAAAAGTCTTTCGCCAATCTGGCTAGCACCGCACACTGTGTACCGCCCAGGTGGTTGATATCTCACTGCCGAGACATTGTACATGCGGAGGAGAATGCATGCCAGAGCCCGGTCTCTCGCAAAACTGCGAATCGCGAAGGAGGCTGCCGGGAGTTCCAGCGCGTTGATGTGTAGTCGGGATTTGGATTCTGACCATCGACCCACTGTCAAAACTCCCTCGCAATAGGCCCCCCAGCCATGGAGGCTCACGTCTGAGTCGATGGTGAATTCCGGCAGTGAGCCGAAGATCACCTTGCCGTTCCATGTTCCTGAATCTGCCGAGAGGGAGGTGTTAACACTCCCAGCAATACAAATTGCTCACTGGACCCAACCACGTAGGTCTTCAGGGTCGACCATGCCGTTTCCTCGCTCTGGCGTCTTCTGCCAAGTCAAACAATTTGGCCAGGGGACCGAAAATATCCAGGTGTTTGTCCTAGCATGACTTCAAGGCAGAGTCTAGCCCTTTACATGCGTTTCAGCCCAGTTTAGTGAGGAACGGTGTCATTTTGGGGTCTACCTCAGGAGTGTCACACACTTTATTTGGCACCACAGGCATGGGACACTCCGCCCTCAAATTGTTACGTGCCGCTTTGCTAAGAGGGCGCCGTACCCAATTCTCAAGGTACATGGCAACATGGTCAGCCGGGAGCCACTCCACCAACCTCGGATGATGTAGGTCATCCAGGTCGAAGAGTGGGACACCCAACGGATCCATGAGGGTGGACCCCGAAGCTGCGAGGTGCCTAGTCCCTGTATCGCCTCCAGACGTCTCTGCCTGAGAAGAGGGAAGGAGGTCAAAGCCCATATCTGCGGCATCCATCTCAGAGTCACTGTCCGACTCAATCTTAGCCTCCTCACTAGACCAGATATCAGAGTGGCTCTCTAGCTGTGCTCTGGCACATTTCCATAGACGCGCCCGTTCTGCCTGGCGCGGAAAGGCTCTTTTGCGTGGATGATACACGCTTTCTGGGGCGATCCTAGCCAGTCATACAAATTATGGAGGCAGAGGGGTGTTTGGACTTCTGGTTAGCCTTTCTGGGTGCCTCTCCCGATGGGTCCACAGCAGGATGCGACAGCGGCGTTGTGGAACCCGAGAATTGCGCAACCGAAGGACGTAGGGCAATAGGGTTTGGGATATAGTATGGCAGAGGTGTAGATGACAATGGCCCCATGGCTGCCATAATGGAGACTGTCACCGGACGCTGTAGTGCTAAGAATTATGCCCGTTCAGGGTGGATGGGCCTATCTACTAGAGTGGGTGGAGTGCCCGAGGTGACAGGGGTCTCCCCCAGAGTAAATGGGGCATCAGTCTCCCCAGAGGGTGGGGAGCTGGAAGGTACCCTGTATTTAGGCATAATGGAAAAAAACAGGACCTAGTCCCTAGTTACTAAGTTAGCAGAATAGTATGGGTTAGTCACCCAAACTGAAAGCAAACAGGTATAAGAGAGATCTCACCAGGTCCCAGACCAGTGGCACAGGCACACACGAGGTAGTCAGAAAATGGCTGCCGGCAATCTCGCGAGATTCGCAGCAAAATCCTATGAATTCGTCAAGTTAGAGAACCGAACGTTCGGTAAAAGAAACGAATTCGTGTAAATAGATAGACTAGTATATAGGAAGAGGAAAAACAGACGAACGAGCAGGCTGTTCATATAAAATTGGTTGAACGCGGCAAACAAGTGAATGATGGTATATGCCGGTAAAACTAACGAACAGAACAGCACAGAACACAGTGTTTGTGACGAATTAGCCGAACTGGCTTGATTCCTTCACGAAAAACAGCCGAACAGAACGGAGAAATGGGCGCCAAAAGGACAGGGAGAGGTGAAGCAAGACGGAGATAAGGAATTGAAACGGAGATTAGAAAACCACAAGGACAAAGTCAAGTGAAGGAGAACAATCAATAATACAGCAAGGGAGGTCTGGACCCTGGGTTCACATGCAACACACATATGTGTAGCAAACAAGCAAAGGAAAATTATGAACAGAGAAAAAATTTCTAATAGTAAATATAAAACAAATAAAGAATCAATAAACAGATAAAAACAATACAGAGTAATACCAAGAATAAATAACAATAAATAGGGGGGCGGGGCCCGACCAGCATGGCGGACGGTCGCAACATGCAGGAGCTCCCTACTAATCTACACTTTCAAGCGACTTGCCGGGACTCCTGCCGCTCACAACCTGACCCAAACGGGTACCCACCTGCCGCAGACAACGGCTGGAGTGTCCCGGTGTGGAAAGCCAAGACGCTGACCGACAAAAGGCATGTGAAGCGGTTGCGGCCTAGCGGGGGCTGCAGGCGGGGGAATCGGCCGATCTCTCGTCCCTCTCCTCTCCTACTAACGCGACCTCACAGAGTCCCGATCCTCCCCTCCCCCCACAGTTCCGGGGGGGATATCCCGGTCCACCACGCACAGCATGGGGTTGACCCCGACCCATATACAGGTGACCATACTAGCTGCATGGAGGACGGGGGAACACCAGCCACGTGGAAGCCCGATGAAGCATTGGGCGAGCTGAGATATGAATCGAGGCTGGAGAGAATATTCCAAGACTTTTGGCGCAAACTGGAGGTAAAAATATCCCGTCCAGCCCAGACCCTCCTGAGGGCTGAGCCCTCACACCACCGACTGCCTGATTCACGGCAAATCAGCAAGCAACCTGTCACTAAAAGACCTCCAGCATGGCGGTGGAATAACGAACACCAGACTAAAGCAGACAGCGAGAAGGGCCAGCCACGACCCCACATTTCAAAGGAATCTCAAACGCAAGCCAAAAGGCCTAACTCAGTCAGCCAGGCTCAAAGTCTTACCTCAAGGCCCAAAGCTTCACCCACAGCAGCAGGGGCGCGGTACTACGACAGACCGCCCAAAGACTCACTCACTTACCAGAGGCTTCTACCATGGGCCGCCTACAACACCTTCCCAGGCCGAAGACCACATGGAGTCAGACTCCAAGACACCGACCACACCGCCGGAGGCTTGCCCGCCGCTGGCGGCGGCAGCAGAACACCTGAGCCCCACATGGCGCCCGACGAAGGGACGACCCGGCCTCTCCGAGCAACCGAGTCGGTGGAACACAGGTGAAGGTCTTCATGATGACCTGGGGCTGGCCGACGGCCGACACTAACACGCACCATGCCACACCCCTGTGGCTTCTATTGAACGACGGTGCCTTCTCCACCCTACCCAGCAGAGGTATAGGCTGAACTGGCCCCACTAACCGACAGTCCCACCACCACCACTCTCAGCCAATGGCTGCAGTGACCTAGCTTGAATGACCCACATGGACTCTCCTTGCTGGACTCCCACTTGTAGCTATACTTACCACGTTGCCTACTGGTATAACTTATTATTTTTTTTTTTTTTTTATTTTAATTTTTTAATTTTTTTTTTTGTTACACAAATTTAGAGGGTTGGGGTTTGGCCTGGCATGCTTAGATCTGTCTTGCTTTTCTAATGGGTGTTAAAATTATGCTTAGCATCCTAGGACCTGATATTTTACGATACCGACATATAATGACCCCTAAGAAGCAACCTGCCTTTGACAAGCGCACAAAGCTCACGGATCCACATAGGATCGCCCGCAGGTTTACTCCAACTTGTCAGTCAATTTATAAATGTTAGGCCAAAAAGCCACTGGAAGAAAGGGACTAGGATTAGTATGCCTAGTGATGCATTAACTCAAGTTTGACACCCTCCAACAAGATAGTGAGCAACTAGTCATACTGCAGATATTGTAAACATTTCAATGATTTTTCTATACACTTATCTACACAAAGTTTTGTTCAATTACATGTCACATACTACTAAAAAGCACTAATAGATTATCTCTTGATTTTAAATATGTGTAAACTAGCAGTAGCTCAAACTGTAGAAGCATGTTCAACACTCGAATGTGCTATGTTAGCGATGCCATACCAATGTTATTATATGTTTACGAATTTGTCTGCACCAGATGTCGTGGCAGTGCAAACGTATGTGTTCTTATTATGCACAAATAAAAGATTGACAAAAGTTTAAAAAAAAAAAAAAAGAAGTCAGAATTTCTTGCACATACTAAGATTTCATGTGTTGCACTTTAACCTCTCCATATGGGCTTTATTTTAACTTTTCCAGATTAAATTTTTCATGTACTTTTGTACACTTCAAAAAAAATAAAAATAAAAATAACAATAAATAACAATATCAATAGCAAGCAATCAATAAGTAAATCAGAGAGAAAAATGTGAACTGTACTTATCTTTGGAGGGAAATGAAAGGTAAGTGCTGCCTATTATACTGGGACCTGAGCAGGGAGGGGCCTATGTTAGTGTATGTTCATTATTTTTTTTATTCTGTTTGTATTCTTTGCTGCTATTGGTGGACAGTAAAGAAAGGGATATGCAATATGAGCCTCCGTGTCTTGTTGTAAAATTAACAGTTGTCTTGTAAACAGACAAGGATGAGTAGCCAAGGGCTTTACTTACAGCTCAGTTCTGGAGCCCCGTTTAGCCTATACCATCTCGGGGTAAAGCATAGTCCCAGATTGTTAAAGCATGCAGGGACAATCCCCGTGATTATGCAGAACTTCAGGCCCGACATTGAGGGTGCAGTCGATAGGCCTCTTGTCTGCAGACATTTTTCTCCCTTCTATTCCTCCCTCTGTGTAAGCCCAGGCTTGTCTTGTGAGTTTTCAGTGACAAGAGTCAACGTGTGAGGTAAGTAGAGTTTATTCATCGTTTCACTGGGAGCTCTCTAAAAGTGCAACTTGTCGCCATGATAAGCAGGCCCCATCCCCCATCCCCCATCCCTTTTTTTTCTCTTGATTTATTGTTGTGTATACAGTAAGCAGCCTCAATTGGACCCTCAAGGATGCTACAAAGAAAAAGTAGTGAGCATGGGTTTGTCTCTTGTACTTGCTGTGATTACCAGCGGTGTATTTACTGCGTGGCTGACAAGGCATTTGCCTTGGGCGGCAAAAAAGCCCCTCTAAGGCTGGCATGCGTAGATGTTGCAGGGCGTGCAAGGGAGCACTGTCCTCTGTTCAGCTCCCTCGCATGCACCGCATTGATGCCGGAGCCGGAATATTACGTAACTCCGGCATCACTAAGAGGCGTGCAAGGGAGCTGAGCAGGGAGCTCAGAGCTCCCTCGCCGCCTCCAATATGAGCCTGCCTGACCAACCACCTGCCCGCGTGCCTGCCAGCCCAGCCAGCAGCAACCCCACAGGACCCTAGGGAAGAATCCACTCCAGCACTCCCAAAGGTGCTGGGTGGATTGAGTTAAAAAAAAAAAGATGGGTGTGTGTCTGTTAGGGAGTTTTAATATGTATGTTAGTGAGTGTGTAAGTATTTGTGTCAGTGAGTGTGTGTCACTGAGAGTGTCTATGTATGTGCCAGTGTGTGGGTAACTGTCACTGAGTATGTATGCGTCAGTGTGTGTTTGCGTGTTTCAGCATATGTATTCATGTCTGTCTGTGTGAATGCGTGTCTGTCACAGAGTATGTGTATGTCTGTTAGTGAGTGTGTCAGTCAATGTGTATATATGTCTGTCAGTGTGTATGTCAGTGAGTATATGTGTGTCCCAGTGTGTGTGTGACACTGAGTGAGTGTGTATGCATTTCTGTCAGTGAGTGTGCATGTGTCAGTCAGTGAATGTGAGTGAGTGCAACTGTGAATGCGTATGTCTGTGAATGTGTATGTTTCAGCCCGGGTTTTGTTATGCCTAGGTGTCAGGGTAATATACCCCAACACGCAAGAATAGTCCAGATAGTCTAGAGGCAAGAAAACAGGATACGTCTTACCGGACCTTAGAATGGCCGGACTTAGACGAGAACAAGAAAAGACAGAGTCCAGAACAAGCCGAGGTCAAGGGAACAGAGAGACAGCGTAAAGTAGAACAAGCCAAGGACTAGTACACAGGAGAGCAAACCGTCGGACTAGACAAGCAAGGATAAAGAGAAAGCGGAGTCAGGAACAAAGCCAAGGTCAAGCACCAAAAAAACCAACTGAACAATACAAGCACTAAAGGGAACTGAACAGAAACCACGATAGGGCAAGGTACTAAGGAACAGGTGTGTATAAATACCCTAGAGTTCACTTTGATTGGCCCCGGTCATATCCATGCCCCCAAAACGTGAGTGAATGGGGAATGTGGCATGACAGGGGCCAATGGGAGACAGTTTCAAATTTCGGCTCCCACTGTCCCTTTAAGAGCGTGCCCGAGACACGCGGCGCGCTCTTAGAGTCAGGCGGGACACGTGAGCGCTTCTCGCGGTCACTGCCCGCCTTCCTGATTTCGCCGTCGGATGAGCCACGCGCGGCTCGTGCAGAAGCAGGACCGCGCGCGACAAGAACAGAGGACCCCGGCCACCCCTGGAGAAGGCAAGTACCGCTACAGTACCCCCCCTGAAGACACGCCCACCGGGCGGGGAGGACCAGGCCTGGCAGGAAAGCGAGAATTAAAAGAACGCACAAGGCGAGGAGCGTGAACAGCGTCAGCGGAAATCCAACTGCGTTCCTCAGGCCCATAGCCCTTCCAATGTACCAGATATTGGAGGCGACCCCAAGGAAAACAAGAGTTGAGTACAGCAGCCACTTCAAATTCCTCATGACCCTCCACAGAAACTGGAGGGGGAGGAGGAACATGTCTGGTATAACTGTTGCACAGGAGGGGTTTTAACAAGGAGGTAAGAAAGACGTTAGGAATACGTAGATTCCTAGGAAGATCCAAGGCATACGAAACAGGATTAACCACATGTAAGATACGAAAAGGACCAATAAAACGAGGAGCCAACTTCATAGAAGGCACACGAAGGCGAATATTGCGAGTGGAAAGCCAAACCCGGTCCCCCACGGCATAGGATGGAGCCGCCCTGCGATGCATGTCTGCCTGAACCTTCTGGCGAGCAGCGGAATCCACCAAAGAACGCTGAACCTGCTCCCAAGTAGTACGTAAACCAGCCAAATGTTCATCCAGAACTGGCATGCCCTGTAAGGAGAATGCAGCTGGAAGAACAACGGGATGCCGGCCATAAATAACGTAAAAAGGGCTCTTACCGGAGGATTCATGAGCAGCGTTATTACGAGCAAACTCAGCTCAAGGAAGAAGGTCAGCCCAATTGTTCTGATGGTGGGATACGAAACGACGAAGATACTGCTCTAGTGATTGGTTGGCACGTTCAGCAGCTCAATTGGACTGGGGGTGGTAAGCGGAAGAAAACGAGAGAGAAATACCCATCTCTGAACAAAAGGCTTTCCAGAATCTGGAAATAAACGGACATGATCGAAGTGGGAATACCATGCAACCAAAACACCTCCCTGGCGAGGACAGAGGCAAGTTCCTTGGATGAGGGCAACTTGACAAGAGACACAAAATGAGCCATCTTAGAAAAACGATCCACTATCATCAGGATGACAGTTTTACCATTCGAAGGGGGGCAATTCAACAATAAAATCCATGGATAGATTGGACCAAGGCCTCTCGGGTATGGGCAATGGATGCAACAACCCACAAGGAACTCTGTGGGATGACTTCATACTGGCACAAGTAGTACAAGCATGTACGTAATCGGTGACGTCCTTGCGTAAGGAAGCCCACCAGAAATATCTAGAAACTGCTGATAATGTTTTAGAAATACTAGGGTGTCCAGCAGTTTTTGTGTCATGATACAATGACATAATGTCCCGTCTCTCGGGAACATCCACGAACAGTTTATCAGCAGGCTTCTCTCCAGGTGCCATGTTTTGTTTAGCCTGTATAGCTTGTAAGAGGGAAGAAGAAATAGATAGAACAGTAGTAGCTATTATTCTGTCGGGGGGGAATGACAGGGGTAACATCAATTTCTAGTTTGTCAGCAGTTTCAAATTGTCTGGACAGAGCGTCTGCTTTAGTGTTACGATCACCTGGTCTGTATGGGATTATGTAATTGAAACGAGATAAAAACAGAGACCACCTGGCCTGCCTAGAAGACAATCTTTTTGCTTCACTAAGGTAGGAAAGGTTTTTGTGATCCGTAAAAATGAGGATGGGATCCTTAGTACCTTCTAATAGATGTCTCCATTCCTTGAGTGCTAAAATGATAGCAAGGAGTTTGCGATTGCCTAAATCATAATTCTTTTCTGCTTTGGACATCTGTCTGGAAAAGAAGCCACAAGGATGCAATGGCTTTTCAGGTGAATCTCTTTGAGACAATACAGCACCTACCCCTATATCAGAAGCACCAACTTCAAGAATAAAGGGTAAAGAAGGGACAGGATGCTGTAAAATAGGGGCAGAAGCGAATGAAGCTTTCAGGAATTCACAGGCCTCAAGCGCTTCCGGTTTCCAGACATGAGTATTACCATCCTTTTTGGTCATTCTGGTTATGGGTGCTACAATGGCAGAAAACTCTTTAATAAAGCGCTTATAATAATTTGAAAAACCCAGAAAACGCTGAATGGCTTTCAAACCCTGAGGTAGAGGCCATTCCATGCTAGCAGAAAGTTTCTTGAAATCCATACAAAAACCCTTTTCAGAGATTATATAACCCAAGAATTGGACTTCTGATTGATCAAATAAACATTTTTCGAGTTTACAATATAGACCGTTAACAAGAAGAGTCCTCTAAACTAATTTAACATGCATGTGATGAATATGTAAATCATGTGAATATATTAATATGTCGTCCAAGTATACTATTACGAATGTGTGTATGTACTCACGTAGGACATCATTGATACATTCTTGAAAAACTGCTGGAGCGTTACAAAGACCAAAGGGCATCACAGTATATTCGTAATGACCACTCCTGGTATTGAATGCAGTCTTCCATTCATGATCCTTTTTGATACGTATGAGATTGTAAGCACCCCTAAGGTCCAATTTAGTAAACAACGTGGCATGTTTAAGCCTATCAAATAGTCAAATAGACGGTGATTTTATTAAGGCCCCTATAGTCGATACAAGGCCTTAAATCGCCATCTTTCTTGGATACAAAGAAGAAACCAGCTCCTGCCGGGGAAGAGGATCTTCTTAAAAAATCCCTTTTGTAACGATTCTTTAATATATTCCTCCATAACAAGATTCTCTTGAGGAGACAAAGGATACACTCTCCCTTTGGGAGGCATAGCACCAGGTAGTAAATTAATAGCACAGTCGCAAGGATTGTGAGGTGGCAACTTTTCAGCCTACCTTTTATCAAAAACAGATTTAAGAGACAAGTACTGAGGGGTATAACAGTAGACACAGGAGGAATATTAGTAGAATTCAAAGGGGTGATTTTAACAATACAAGACTCTTGGCAAGCATCACTCCAACATACTATTTGTCCTGACTCCCAGTCAATAGTGGGATTATGAGTACGCAACCAAGGATACCCTAACATGAGGTGAGAGGAAGGAGAAGTAATGATCTGAAACCGAATGGTTTCAGAGTGTAACACCCCTGTAGACATATGCAATGGTACAGTTTCATGTGTGATAACTGGAGAGCATAAAGGTCTACAATCTATGGCCTCAACGGCCAAGGGTGTCTTCTTCTCTCCAGTGGGTATGTTATTTTCCTTAACAAAACCGGAATCTATAAAGTTTTCGGCCGCACCGGAATCAACCAAGGCTAGTACATTCCCTGCTATGCAGTTTCTTCCAAGGTGCAGGCAAACAGGGAGAAGCAATTTATTAAGAGGCAAATGTGAGGACTCTGATGTCACCTATACGGTCTTAGGTGCGATAGTTTTCCGGACGCACGGGACATTCTTGTCTCATATGGCCCTTCCTACCACAATAAAGGCAAAGTCCCTCTTTTCTCCTATAAAGTTTTTCGGCGTCAGTAAGTTTAGCAACCCCTAACTGCATGGGTTCCTCCTCTGGCCCTTTATATTCCTCGGGAGTTTCAGCTCTAGGTGAATTAAAGGAAACAAAGCGTCTATTTCTGGACTTGGTATATAGCCTGTCACGAATCCTGTTATCTATATCGATGAGATAGTAGATAAGGTCCTCTAAGGGTACAGGAAGATCCTTAGCTGCTACCTCATCCAACATAGTTTCAGATAGGCCTTCCATGAACGCAGTAGTAAGCCCATAGTTAGTCCAATCTACCTGTGAAGCAAAGGTACGGAACTGAATAGCATAATCGGCTACAGATTTAGATCCTTGCTTAATTCTCATTAACGCCCTGGCGGCATTTTTTGACCTTTTAGTCGTGTCAAATGTTCTACGAAAAGCTGTGAGGAAGCTATTATTATCATGTACCATAGATCCATTAGTCTCCCAAATAGGATTTGCCCACTCAAGTGCTTTATCAGTAAGCTGGTGCATAAGAAAACCCACCTTAGATCTATCAGTGGGAAATGAACGTGGATACATTTCAAAGTGGAATTCCACTTGATGAAGGAATCCCCTGCATGTCTTAGCATCCCCTCCATACCTAGGTGGAGGGGTTAGATGTGCTGAAGCATTAGGCATATTAGCTGTGTCTGGTACAGGGGTTACAGGAGGCGCTGGTACAGGCACCGGAGCTGTTCTGGATAAAAGTGTCTGGATTGCTTGAACCATTTGATCCATACGGTGATCCTGTTCTGCAAATCTAGCCTCATGAGTGGCCATCTGTTCTCCTAAACCTGCGGGGTCCATGGCCCTATCGTAATGTCACGGTAATATACCCCAACACGCAAGAATAGTCCAGATAGTCTAGAGGCAAGAAAACAGGATACGCCTTACCGGACCTTAGAATGGCCGGACTTAGACGAGAACAAGAAAAGACAGAGTCCAGAACAAGCCGAGGTCAAGGGAACAGAGAGACAGCGTAAAACGTGAGTTTATGGGGAATGTGGCATGACAGGGGCAAATGGGAGACCGTTTCAAATTTTGGCTCCCACTGTCCCTTTAAGAGCTTCTCGCGGTCACTGCCCGCCTTCCTGATTTCGCCGTCGGATGAGCCGCGCGCGGCTCATGCAGAAGCAGGAACGCGTGCGCGGAGAGAACAGAGGACCCCGGCCGGCCCCTGGAGAAGGTAAGTACCGCTACATAGGGCAGCACAAAACCAGAATACATCACTGGTGATTACCTAATGTACGTAGCTAAACAAACTTCAAGAATTCCACTCTCTCACTTTCTGGAATACTGAGGAATATCTAGTGTGAACATCACAGAACTAAAATGTTCAAGTGAGCTCAGTGATTCTGCTCTTTGCTCTACATACGTATACATACAAAAATACAGGGCCTTACCCCAGATCAGGCAACCCAGCCACTTACCGGTATTTTGTGTTCACCATCTCAGGATAGTACAAGCACTTTTATAAGCACTTCCTTCTGTGACACATTTTAGTGAGGGTGGACTTATGGAAGCCGTGATCTATGCAAACTGTTTCTGTTAAGCACCACAATCTATGCTAAAGACATAAGCTGTAATAGTGCAATAGGTGTCTCATAGTAGAATATAAACTGTAATCTTGCTTGTTCTAGTTGTTCAGCCCTTATCTAATACAGAAAACACTCATCTGTAATGGTTATCAGGCATATATCCAGGAGGAGGACTTAGAGGAACACACTAAACATCAGATCTACCACAGCTTAATGCGTGGCTCGTCAGGTCGCCATGGTGACTAGAATATTTTCCCTGGCACCTGGGATTTGTCAGCCTCTAACCTAAAGTGCCCGCCTGCGGGAGCATGGAAGCGGCCAGCTCAGGGAGCGTTGCAGCTGTCCGCCCTGGGCTGTATGAAGGCGGCCGGCTCAGGGAGCTTGTAACCGGCCACCCTGGGGAAAATGGGGCGGCCGACTCAGGAAGCATGAAGTCGTCTGCCCTGGGTTGTATGGAGGCGGACGGCTCAGGAAGCATGTAGCTGACCGCTCTGGGCTGTATGGAGGCAGCCAGCTCAGGGATCGTGGAGGCAAGAATGGAAGCAGGTTCAGCGTGCAAGGGACAGGACCAAGAGGCTCCTGAAAGTACGACTTCTGGAGAATATAAATAATATGAAAAAGAACTTGGCCACACATTCTATTCCGATACACTAACCATTGTCGTCCTCTATTCTCCTTCACTGGTTTAAAATGTATAGGTATTGAAAGTGTATTGGTTGATTGGAGAGGGGGAGACAGGGTTAAAAAGTTATCACAAAGAGACCTACTGGATCCACAGGCTACAGACATTGGAGCCTGGTGGATTAAATGTGGATGTGGATCTAGTATGTTTTCTATAAATACATATCACTATTAGTTAGTTATTAGAAATTCTTTTGATTTTTTTTAGAATGGGATTATAATTAAGCACTGTATTTCACAGGAGGAATTAGGTTAATTAATAATATAACTAATAATAATAATAATAATAAAAAAGACATTTTTGGTTTGATTATGAGAAGGTTAACACATAAAATTAAATTAACTATAAATGAAAGTTAATATTAGATATTTAAACAATACATCACAAAATTAGGAGATGAAAGATTAGATACAGTGTTAACATTGTAAAACTGTATTACACTACATTTCTTTTTATTTATCTCTATTTAGATTACCAGCCGGTTCCCTCGTTGTGTTTTTGTATATTCTTGTGTTCAAGCGGATTGCTAGCTGGGAGCGATCTGAGGGAGGCTGCATTTACCTACTATTGATAAGTATCCTTGTATATAAGTGTGTGAATAAGGTGCATTTCTTTGTTTCTTTGGTCAGCGTGCAAGGGAGCAGGGATCTTCCTGACGCTCCTCTCAGCTCCCTTGCGCTGTGTAATGATGCCAGGAGCCAGAATATGACATGATTCCAGGCACCGGCATCACTACAGACAGTGCGAAGGAGAAGAGAGGAGCTGCAGGAAGATCACTGCTCCATCGCACACAGCAATATTAGCCCCACTGGACCCCAGTGAAAGTCCACACAGCTCTCCGAAAGGTAGGGAGGCTGGGTGGATTAGAATGAAAAATATAAATTTGTGAGTGTTCGAGAAAGTGTATGTGTGTCTCTGTGTATATGTATGTGTCTGTCAAGGAGTGTGTCAGTCTGTGCGTGTGTATGTTTGTCAGAGAGTGTGTCTCTGTTTAGGTACCTGGGGGTTAAGGTAACCCCTCCGATCACACGATTGGTGTTTTTACTCACCTTCTTCCCCATGCTGTGCTAGTTTCACTGTTGCTTATCCTGCCTCCACAGCTGAGATCCACTCGGCTCTCCCAAAGGTAGGGGTGGATTAGAATTAAAAATATAAATTTGTGAGTGTTAGAGAAAGAGTGTGTGTCTGTGTGTGCGTATATATGTCTGTGTGTGTGTGCATGTATATGTCTCTGTCAATGGGTGTGCCAGTGTGTGCATGTGTATGTCTGTTAGACAGTGTTTGTCTGTTTAGGTATCTGGGGGTTTAGGTACCCCCTCTGATCAAATGATTGGTGTTTTACTCACCTTTTTTCCCACGCTGCGCTGGTTTAGCTGTTGCTTGTCCTGTCTCCATAGCGGAGATCTTAATGATCTCCGCTAAGCCAATGCTTTCCTATAGGAAAGCATTGGGAGGATATTCATATTACACATGTTCTCTATGGGCAACATTTAGCGCCTCCATGCAGAGCACTGACACAGGACTCTCTAGTGGCCGTCTGAGTGACTATCACTAGAGGTTTTAGTAGGCAGCAATGTAAACGTTGCCTTTTCTCAGAAAAGGCAGCGTTTACATTGAAAAGGCTACAGGGACAGGCTATAGGCACGAGAACAACTACATCAAGCTGTGGTGGTTCTGGTGACTATAGTGTCCGTTAAAATAAATGGCTCCTAACATTTTAGCTGGCTTCTAAATTCCAAACACATTTCTCAAGCCTTCAGTTTAGTTATTTTGACTGAGATTTTTTAATTGATGTTGAATCCACAATAGTTACATAGTAAGCCAGGTTGAAAAAAGTCCATTAAATTCAATGTTGAAACCTATTCTTTTATGCTGTTGATAATGGCTATACCTCACTGATGATTCCTAACAAGGTTGAAACGATTGTCTGGGATTGCTGTATCTCTCTTGCAGAGGGACCTTACTGGTATTTCAGATCTGGACTGCCTGTACGGGTGCAACCATTCTGATATGCTTCAGACATGTTCTCTCTGTAATGGCACAAGATGAGCTAAAACCAGCTTGAGATCTGAGCGGGGACCCACCGAAGGGCAGGCTAATTGAGCTGTTGACCGTTCTCACCTCTCTTGCTACTTTGTTTTTCTTTCATTAAGTTTAACCCCTTAAGGACCAAACTTCTGGAATAAAAGGGAATCATGACATGTCACACATGTCATGTGTCCTTAAGGGGTTAAAGGGCAATCCAGAAGTGGACCTCTTGTTCACGGTGCCTAGAGGGATATTGGCTATACATCACTGATGATACCTTACCAGGTTGAAACATAGAAACATAGAATGTGACGGCAGATAAGAACCATTCGGCCCATCTAGTCTGCCCAATTTCCTAAATACTTCATTAGTACCTGGCTTGATCTTATAGTTAGGATAGCCTTATGCCTATCCCATGCATGCTTAAACTCCTTCACTGTGTTAACCTCTACCACTTCAGCTGGAAGGCTATTCCATGCATCCACTAACCTCTCCATAAAGGAATACTTCCTGATATTTTTAAACCTTTGCCCTTCTAATTTAACCCCTTAAGGACACATGACATGTGTGACATGTCATGATTCCCTTTTATTCCATAAGTTTGGTCCTTAAGGGGTTAAGACTATGTCCTCTTTTGAGGTAGTTTTTCTTCTTTTAAATATAGTCTCCTCCTTTATTGTGTTGATTCCCTTTATGCATTTGAATGTTTCTATCATATTCCCCCCTTCCCTCTCCCCCCCCCCCCCATCTCCTCTTTCCTCCAAGCTATACATGTTAAGATCCTTTAACCTTTCCATGTACATTTTAACCCTTCTCTGAACTCTCTCTAAAGTATCAATATCATTCTGGAGATACGGTCTCCAGTTTTGCGTACAATACTCCAAGTGAGATTGTGTTGTGTACAATGGCATGAGCACTTCCCTCTTTCTACTGCCAATACCTCTCCCTATACAACCAAGCAGTGTGCGAGCATTTCCTGCTGCTCTATTACATGGTCTGCCTACCTTTAAGTCATCTGAAATAATTACCCCTAAATCCCTTTCCTCAGATGTTGAGGTTAGGACTATCAGATATTCTGTACTCTGCCCCATGGGCTTTTATATCCAAGATGCATTATGGGAATGGGCAAGACATCCTGAGATTTAGCAATGTCGCACATCCTATAGAAGAAAGACCTTAAATTGTATAAGTCTGCCACAGTCAGCATAATTAGCAATGTTGCACATCCTATAGAAGGAATACCCTATTGTTTAAGTCTTTGCCACAGATAGCATAATTATGTCGTACATTATTTTGAAGCATACAGAAAAGAGTTTAACCGTTTCATTTCCTTTCAGTCAGCAATAATGATTATAAACCTTATAAAAGCATAAAATACATATGAACAAGAAAAGTTAACTATTTCATATTCCTTCAGGGCCCTCCACCCCCTCTGTTCCTGTGCATCCAGTTGTCTGGTTGCAATTACATGTCTGTTAGTCCACTCATTGTACAGCACTACGGAATCTGATGACGCTATATAAATAATAAAATAATAATAACCACCAAATTCTAACGTAACCCAAATGGACTATATGTTCGCCTCACTAACTTATTATTTATTTATAAAATATTTTATTAAGCTAGATTTTATGCTATCCTTCACATACAGGGCCACCCCTCCCAGTTTATTGCCTTCCATGTCTTTTTTCTATAAAGAGTATACTGGTATTGCTATGTCCCAGTCCTTTTTCTCATTATACCATGTCTTAGTAACCGTGACTAAATCTACATTATCAGTTGCCATTATTGTTCATATTATTTATTATTTTATTATTTATATAGCGCCAACAAATTCCGTAGCGCTGTACAATGGGTGGACTTACAGACACATAATTGAGATCAGACCACTGGACGTAGAGGAACAGAGGGAGTTCATGGATCCTATTCCCTAAACTGCGAGCATTTGTAGACATGACTAAGCTTATTTATTAACACACTTGTTACAGGCACCTTCTGTCCTTGTTTTGGGGGAAATTAGAGTGATGTTTCATCACCCTTTTGCCCCCACTCCCAGTTTAAATACATCCTAGCAAAACCTCTGAACTGCTCACTGAGAACATTTGTTCCCTTTTGAGAAAGATGCAAACAGTCTTTTTTGTACAGTTTATTTCCATTCCAAACAGAGCTACCATGAGAAATGAAGCCAAATCCTTGCTCCCGACACCATACACCAAGCCACAAGTTAAAATTCCTAAAAAACATGCGCCTGTTGTTCTGAGTGTTATGCACAGGCAGAATTTCAGAGAATAACAGTGTGGAAGCAAGAACAAAAAACTTCCTTAACCTCATTGCAAGCCAAGACATTTGTCCCTAGATGGACCAGTACATCCAATTCACCTTCTTGCTTTGCTCGCTTAACAATATTAAAAATACGTCTCCTGTCTCTGTGAGCAGTAGCTCCAGGAAGACATCTCACAAGACCACTATTGTCTAGTTCCACATCTCTTATGATAGAATCCCGCAACAACAACTGCTTTCTATCAGGCTTCACCATAATCTCTGAGCCCGTCTCCACAACGCCACTACACTGGGTGCCTGAGCCCGTCTCCACAACGCCACTACACTGGGTGCCTGAGCCCGTCTCCACAACGCCACTACACTGGGTGCCTGAGCCCGTCTCCACAACGCCACTACACTGGGTGCCTGAGCCAGTCTCCACAACGCCACTACACTGGGTGCCTGAGCCAGTCTCCACAACGCCACTACACTGGGTGCCTGAGCCCGTCTCCACAACGCCACTACACTGGGTGCCTGAGCCCGTCTCCACAACGCCACTACACTGGGTGCCTGAGCCCGTCTCCACAACGCCACTACACTGGGTGCCTGAGCCCGTCTCCACAACGCCACTACACTGGGTGCCTGAGCCCGTCTCCACAACGCCACTACACTGGGTGCCTGAGCCCGTCTCCACAACGCCACTACACTGGGTGCCTGAGCCCGTCTCCACAACGCCACTACACTGGGTGCCTGAGCCTGTTTCCACAACGCCACTACACTCAGTGCCTGAGCTTCTCTCCACAACGCCTCTACACTCAGTGCCTGAGCCGGTCTCCATAACACCATTACACTCTAAAAGTGCTGAAAATGAATTATGTAGAGCAACAGACTGTGCAATATGCCTTTTATCCACAAATCTAAGTCTACCAGATCCTACAGTAATCCATCTGCCATTCTTAGGACGTCTCTGCGGCAGTGGCTTTGCAACAGTTCCAGCCTGAGCGTGTTTAATGTATATATTAGAAATCTCAGACTTCAAAAATACAATTTCCTGACGCAATAGAGAGAACTGTCTACAGATGAGACCGTATCCAAATCTCCAAAAAGTGGAACGTGAAACAAATGTATAACAACTATTACACTGAACTAAGTCTGCCATCTTAAAGAGGCGAGTAATTTAAATCAAACAAATCCTTAAAAAAAAAAAATGTATGTCCTCCGGTATACGACAGATTACCTAAAGTTTCTCTCCAGAATATCTCCAAGCACACACTTTGAAGCAGCGCTCTCCAGAATATCTCCAAGCACACAGCAGTTCGAAGCAGCAGCCAAGCTAATGACCACAACCCTTCTTTAACTCCTAAAAGCACCACCCACTAGGAATGTTTAACACCTGGGTAGGCGTAGGCTTATTTGCAAACAATAGCTAATTAACCAACATCAATAGCAAATACCTAGCTAATCAAATGCCTTACCAATTACCAACAGGAAATCCAACCATGTGCAATCACTAACCTTTTACTATAGATGGATCTTACCTGTAACAGTAAAAAGAAAACTCTTAGCAAAATCTTAGACAGTTGAAGAATCAGTAAAACTCTACAGAATATCTCCAAGTACACACTTTGACGCAGTACTTAGAATTAGCAACCAAGCTATATTAGCCAAGCTAATGAACACAACCCTTATATAACTCCTAAAAGCCTGTGCATACAGCAACGATCGTCTGGGGTTGCTGTATCTTTCGTGCAGAGGGAACTTGCCAGCATTTGGGATCTGAACTGCCCGTACGGGTGGGACCAGTCTGATATACTTCAGATATGTTCTGTCTCTAATGGCACAAGATTTATATTGCAAACAACGGTCCTGGAATGAAGTCTGTTGAGATGTCAAGTGGCAAAGCCTGAAATTTGAGTACCGTATTTATTCGAGTATAACGCGCACACGTGTATAACGTGCACCCCTAATTTTCGATTAAAAATCGGTATAAAATTTTATACCGATTTTTAATCTAAAATTAGGGTGCTTGTTATACTCGAATAAATATTCGAGTGGGTGCTCGATAATACCGACCGCCGGGCTCATTACAAGCCCGGCGGTCCTGGGGGGGTGTGCAGCAAGCATTTACTCACCTCCGTGCAGCTCCTCCAGCTTCCCAGTGTACATCTCGCGAGACCCGCGGCCAGCTCTGACGACGTCAGAGCGTCAGAGCTGGCCGCGGGTCTCGCGAGAGTTACACTGGGAAGCTGGAGGAGCTGCACGGAGGTGAGCAAATGCTTGCTGCCCACCCCCCAGGACCGCCGGGCTTGTAATGAGCCCGGCGGTCCTGGAAGGTATATTTATTCGAGTATAACGCGCACCCTTAATTTTAAATTAAAAATCGGTTTAAAAAAATGCGCGTTATACTCGAATAAATACGGTAGTTGAATATTGTATTTTGACAGAACAGCAAAAACAGGACCACAGAGCCTAACAAAAACTGTGGTTTCTTGTGAAAGTAGCCTATAGTCTTCATCTTGAAATGTAATTGGACTCTGTGTTTAAGAGATAAAGGCTCCTTAAGGATCCAGATTTTTTCTGTTTTTCTGTACTAGAAATACATTGAAGTATGAATTCCTTTATTTAATAGTGGACAAATAACTATTTAAAAAACATTTAAAAGTGACCACATAATGAGTCAACATATACTCACCAAAATATGCATCATATACATTGTGCTCTGACCATTATATGTGGTCTATATTTACCTTTTTTTCAAGTTTAGCAGAAGACACAGTACAAGGTTTTTGATTACTTTTTGGTGTCATTTTAAACACCTTTTTGCCTGTGGTTAAACATAAAAAAAAAGGAAAATTAACTATTTAAAGTAAACATTCTACATTTCAGTAATATATGTGCATTGTTTTAGGAGTATACTGTATTTAAATGTTATATAGCCCCAAACTATAGGCAAAGCTCAACATATGAAACTCCACAAATTCCCTCTTTGCCAAATTGTTAAATTACCCAAGATATAATTCATAATGCCAGACATCATTACAGCAGAGGAAACTAGTGTATCATATGCTATAATGCTAGATCTTTAGAACGTAGAATAGGTTCATCCACTTACATTCATTGACACCTGGTATAGTAATGGAATTACAATTCACAGCATCTTGAATTAAAGGATCTCATTAAGCAGCCCATAACCTTAGCAGAGACATTTAAAACAGCACAGTTAAAACTTTGGTCTTGAAAGTTATAAATGAAAACTCAAGGCACTCACACGTTCGGTTCAATATTTAGATTAGATAACTTTGTTACTATTTGGAAAAACGTATTGCTCCATTTTAAAACGCTGTATAAAGTACTAAAAGTTGCCCAGTCATTATGGAAATCATATATAGAAAACAGGCTGCACCAAATATAAAATATTATTAGTATATACAACGAAATATATAAGAAAATATATAAAATCTATATGAAAATATATAAAGTCCAAAGTATTTCTTCTATTGGTCTTGTGACAAACTTTCCTTTACCTATGAGTTTGCCACACGTTTTTGGAGTGGCTTGTTTGCCAGCATCTTGCCCCAGGACTATGGCCCATGTATTAAACCTGGCTCCAGCACTGCGGACAAGCTTTGCTTATGCCTTTTCCCCTCTGTGGTTCGGTATATGAAGCTACTGAATGGATTCTACTTATGGTGTTAGTTTACCGAACAAACAACCGAAAAGTCGCTCCACACACACAAGTGGAGTGTGCAGCCCATTCACCGCACAGGCGGAGAGTTAATAAGCGCATAATTGACAAACGGCTGGGTGGTCTCCGTTCGTATAGTTGAACACATTGCGGCGGCCATCTTGTTTAATCGAATGCGGTCAGCGGTGTTTGCCGTCTAGTTCATGGAACTGAAACCGGACACTCGATGGCACAAACACCGCTGGGACTTCCACCTCCATCTATGTTCGTCTAAGTATGCACGAACAGAGCGCCGTTCGGTAGAAATAATGTACTGACCGCACTTAATGATGTATCCTGGTTTTGTACTGCCCTAGGCATGACAAAACTCAGGCACCTCTCCCCCTCCCGCCCCACCTTCTAAATACACACACACACACTCACTCGCTAACCTACACGCAAACTCACACACTAACAGACACACACTCACTCACTAACACGCTCACTAACAGAAACACACAGCTTTTTTTTTTTTTAATTCAATCCCCCCCAACATGCTGGGGGGGGGACGCTGGGACACCTGGGGACGCTGGGACACCTGGGGACGCTGGGACACATGGGGACGCTGAGACACATGGGGACGCTGAGACACATGGGGACGCTGAGACACATGGGGACGCTGAGACACATGGGGACATTGGGAGACACTCAGACATTGGGACACGGAGACACTATGTCCCCATTTCTCCCAGTGTCCCCATGTCCCCCAGCCAGTGTCCCTAGTGTCTCAGTGTCCCCAAGTCTCCCAGTGTCTGTGTCCCATGTCTCTCAGTGTGTCTAGTGTTCCTATATGTCCCAGTGTCCCCATGTCTATGTCCACAACTGTCCCCATGTCTCCCAGTGTCCCCAAGTGTCTGTCTCCCAGCCAGTGTCCCCTAGTCTCCCAGTGTCCCCTAGTCTCCCAGTGTCCCCTAGTCTCCCAGTGTCTGTGTTCCCATGTCTCTGTGTCCCTAGTGTCTTAGTGTCCCCAAATGTTTGTGTCCCCATGTCTCAGTGTCCCCAAGTGTGTCTCCCAGCCAGTGTCCCCTAGTCTCCCAGTGTCTGTGTTCCCATGTCTCTGTGCCCGTAGTGTCTTAGTGTCTGAAAAAGTTTCGGTTTCCCCATGTCTCAGTGTCTGTGTCCCTAGTGTCTCAGTGTCCCCATTTCTCCCAGTTTCCCTAAATGTCTCAGTGTCCCCATGTCTCCCAGTGTCCCCATGTCTGTATGTTCCCGGGTCTCTCAGTTTCCCCATGTCTCTCAGTGTCCCCGGGTCTCACTGTGTCCCCAGTATCCTAGTGACATGGGGACACACTGAGACATTGGGACACTGGGAGAAATGGGGACACTGGGACACTGGGAGACTAGGGGACTGGGCGACATGGGTACACTGACACTGATACATAGGGACACTGAGACACTGGGTGACTTGCGAGACTGAGACACTGGGAGACAGGGAGACATTGGGAGCAATCCATCTATACAGCAGAATCAAACTGTGAGTAGTTTGTTGGTGATTTTACAGAATTGTCTCTGATGTCACTCCTTGTGATTATACAAATGATTAAGGCTGGTATTTTTTCCCCAAGAAAGGTGGCAACCCTAACTACTCTTCACATACTCTTGCTTAAAGGAGCACTACAGGGTCAGGAACACAATCATGTATTTCTGACCCTGATATGTTAAAACCACCACCCTGGCCCCTTCTTGCCTCCCTAAGTATAGTAAAATATAACTTGTATTCAAGTCTGCAACTGCTGGCTCTGCCTCTGAACTGACTGTCTGCTGACATCATCAGAAGTGGTGGTCTGAGCAAATTAAGATACTTGCCCATAGGATTGGCTGAGACTGTTAACTAGGGAGATCAGGGGCAGAGCCAGCACAAGTCCAACATAGCCCTGGCCAATCAGCATCTCCTCAAAGATAAATTGAATCAATGCATCTCTATGAGGAAAGTTCAGTGTCTGCATGCAGAGGGTGGAGACACTGAATGGCAGTGCTGCACACTAGGCAGTACTGCCCCAGGAAGCACCTCTAGCAGCCATCTAAGGAGTGGCCAGTGGAGTTATTTTCTCTGAAAAGACAGTGTTTACTGCAAAAGGCCTGAATGGAATGATTCTGCTTACCAGAACAAATACAATAAGCTGTAGTTGTTCTGGTGACTATAGTGTCCCTTTAAGTTTGGAAGCTTAAGAGGGATGTATGGGAACAAAACATGTGTGGACTGGCTGACAATAAAATTAGTTTAGGTAATGCTGTTGGTCTCTCTAACACTGTGGTATGTCCCCTCCTTTCTTCTACACTCACTACATACACCTTTTCTCTGTCTCAGACTGTATATCAGGAACTTCTGCCTGCTAGTAAGAAGATAAGGAGACAAGTGGACCAGCGAGCGCTAGGGGACAGTCCTTAGAAAGCATGGAGTGAGCGCATCATTAGACGCATTTATGTCAAGCTCAGAATGCTGCCTGCATAGTATGCCCTTAGTTGGCCAGCCTGCAGGATTGGCGGGCAGCCTGACATGCATTCATGCCAGGCTGTCCTTCAAATTCTTTGGACAGACATGCCGCCTTTTTGGGCATGTTCTCCCCTTTTGGCAGGTCTGGTGACGTGATTCGCACCAGTGGCCCACCCTTTTACCCTGCCCATTGACTTCCTGCTTCACTTGGACACTGCTGTTAGGGGGTATGGATTTATTGGAAAGATGAAAGCATAAATGAGAGAGAGATTAGCATAGAGTATATGTTTTCTTATAGCTGCATCCTATGAGTCTCCCTCCAACACCATCTCCATCAGATACATGACGCTTGGGAGGTATGACCGTTTTAGTGTTTTTGGTCGATAAGATTCTGTAAATAGGCCCATCATAATTGTCAGCACCAGGCCCACTGGGCTCTTAATCCGGCCCTGGTACAGACCCATAGACAGACTGACTACCTGGAAAATTGGGTACCCAGGTTCCCAACCCGGCCACAAGGCCAGACTGAGAAAGAGATAAAGTGTTATAGATGTCAGGAGATTGGACATATTGCACGTAACTGTCCACAGACTGCTGAACCTATGGAATGTAATTTGGGGAGGGTGGAGAAACATGGTGCATTGTTATACACACAAATGTCTGCTTTAACAAGTACTGGTGGTATTAATGATGTCAAATCTGTAAATATGGAGGGGAGGAGTGTGCAAGCACTCTTAGATTCTAGGAGTGAGGTTTCATTGGTAAAGAGATCTTTACTTCAGAGTGAGCAAGTAGATAAAATTTCACGTGTTGGATATAATATGCATACATGGTGACACCCACACGTACCCCACGGCCGAGGTGGAATTTGCTACCGCGGTAGGGGTGATAAAACAGAGTTGGGGTGGTACCATCATTGCCTTATGATGTGGTATTGGGGCGTGATTTTCCCCTCTTTTGGAAAAACAGAAATTTTTACTCACCGTAAATTCTTTTTTTCTTAATATGGTGGCAGTAACATATGGGTTTTGCTCCTCCCTGTGGACAAGACTTTTAACAAGCTATTTTATAAAAAGGATCCTCCCCCTTTAGGTATAAATGCTGAGACCGCAAAACCTACCCCAGTACGTAACAAGTAAAGAAACCAGACCAAGCAAACATCCAATACAAAAAATTATTTAATAAAGAGGGAGGGTAATAATACTGCCACCATAGTAAGAAAAAAAGAATTTACGGTGAGTAAAAATCTGTTTTTTCTGTCATATGGTGGCAGTAACATATGGAATATAGCAAGAATCCCTCTGGGCGGGACCTATGCCACGACGGCTTGTAACACCTTACGCCCAAAAGCAGCTTCAGAGGCAGAGAATATGTCTAGCCGGTAGTGCTTGATAAAGGTGTTGAAAGACGACCAGCATGCCGCCTTGCAAATGACTTCTGGAGATGCAAGTGCTCTTTCTGCCCATGAGGTAGCCATGGCTCGAGTAGAATGGGCCTTGATTGTAGCAGGAGACCTGAGGAAGAATACGCCAAATCGATAGCCTGAATAAGCCAACGAGATAAAGTACCACGGGAAGCTACCTTGCCCTTTCGGTGACCCTGAAAATTAACAAACAGGTGATCCGAAACTCTGAATTCCTTTGTTCTGTTTAAATATATACATAACGCTCTTCTGACGTCCAACTTTTTCCATCTGTGTTCTTGAAGGGATGAGGGCACACTAAAAAAGGAAGGTAAAATAATAGGTTGATTCACATTTTTTGAAGATAAAATTTTAGGAAGAAAAGATAGTCTCGGGTAAAGAACCACCTTGTCCTCATGAAAAATGGTGAATTCATCTGAGGAGGATAGGGCGTGAAGTTCTCCCACTCTTTTGGCTGACGTGATGGCTACCAAAAACAATACCTTAAGAGATAAAAATTTTAAAGGAACTTCCTCCAAAGGTTCAAACGGGTTTGTAATAAGGGCCTGAAGGACTAGGGCTAAGTCCCATGTTGGAAACACCGATCGTTTAGGAGGTCTCTTGAGGCTGATGGACCTAAAAAATCTTCTGACGAAAACATTGGCTGCCAAATCCTTAAGAAAAAAATTCAAAGCTGATATTTGAACCTTGAGAGTTGAGACTCCCAAGCCAGCGTCAAAGCCTTCTTGCAAAAACTGGAGAATGTTATCTATGGATGGTTGTAATATCGGGACCCGGTGATCCCTACACCAGTAAAGAAACTTGGACCAAATTCTAAATTATATCCTAGAAGTTGATCTTCTAGTGGCGTGGAGTAAGACTGTTATTCTCTCATCTTGCAAGTTTCGAAGGATAAGCCTTGCAGTAGCCAAGCCGTCAACCTGAACATTTCTAGTACTTTCAAGGGTAGGTTCCTGTTCACAATGAGATGAACTGAAATGGGAAGCTCCCAATAGTTGATAGTCATCTTCTTTAGGGCCGCAAACCAGACTCTGTTTGGCCAATAAGGGATTATCGCCAATATCCTCGCCTTGTCCGTTCGTATCTTGAGGAGGACCTTTGGGATCAGGGGCAGAGGTGGGAAGATGTAAGCCAGCTGAAAATCCCACCTTAATGATAGAGCGTCTATCCAACTGGGTTGATCCGTTCTGAATAGGGAGGCGAAGTGGTAAACCTTCTTGTTTGATTTTCTTGCCATCAAATCTACTTCTGGTACTCCGAATTTCCCAGTCAAGATTCTGAATACGTCTGGGTTTAGAGACCATTCCTTTGGTCCCACTTCCCCCTGCTCAAATCGTCGGCTATTACATTGTCGCTGCCTCTTATGTAAACCGCCGTGATGTCTTCCAGATTTCTCTGCGCCCATTCCATAACTTCTGCACAAAGAATATAAAGCCTTCTTGCTCTGGTTCCTCCCTGTCGATTGATATAAGAGACTACCGTGCGATTGTCTGATTGTATCTTGACCGCTCTTTGAAGTAACCAAGGTCTGAGGTGATGAAGAGCATACACAACCGCCAATAATTCTTTGAAATTTGTAGATTCCTCTGCTTCCCTGGAAGACCATTTTCCTTGGAACATGGTGGAGCCTAAGTGGGCTCCCCAACCTGAGTTTGAAGCGTCTGTGGTGACTATCAGCCAGACCTTTGGTAGAAAGGATAAACCTTTTAAAAGGCACTCTGAGGTTTTCCACCAATCTAGCTGCGTTTTCACCTGAGGGGACAGCAAGAATATTTCGTCTAGATCTTCCTCCTTTTTTGACCAGGAAGTCAGGATGTTCCACTGTAAAGGTCTGACCTTTGATCTTGCCCATTTGACTGCCGGGGAGGTGGCCGTAAGAAGCCCTAAAACACTCATGGCCTCTCTGAAGGAACAACTTTTCATCCTTTGGAGGTTGGAAATCGTTTTTCGGATCTTTTTCCTCTTCCGTTTGGGAAGAAATATTGACATGGAGGCTGAACTGATCTCGAAACCGAGAAACTATTACTCTTGTTGGAACGCAAACTGATTTTTTTAGATTCAAGATCCAGCCATGGTCCTGAAGAAACTCTATAGTGACCTGCAGATCCTCGTGCAGTTGATCTTCGGTATGTGCCATTAGAAGCCAGTCGTCTAAATATGGGATAATTGAAATACCCCTTTCCCTCAAATGAGCAGTTAGAGGAGACAGGATCTTTGTAAAGATCCTTGGAGCGGACGACAGACCGAATGGCAGGGCCCTGAACTGGAAATGAACGGTGTGACTTCTTATTGCAAATCTTAGACATTTCCTTGAAGCGGTGGCTATCAGAACATATAGATACGCATCCTTTAAGTCTATCTTTACCATAACGTCGCCTCTTTGTAATAGAGGAAAAATTGATGCGATTGATTCCATACAGAATCTGTGATAGGGGATAAATGGATTTATCTTCTTCAAATCCAGAATGGGCCGAAACGAGTGGTCCGGTTTTGCAACCAGAAACAGTCTTGAATAGACTCCCCGAAATTCTTGTTTTTGTGGAACTCTATAACCCCTTTGTGTAGAAGCAGCCTGGTCTGATAATCTAGAGCGCGGGATTTTTTTGCGGACTGGTAAGTTGATAGTAGAAACCTTGTTCTTGTTTTTTCCAGAAAAATAATCTTGTGTCCCTTTCGGATAATCTTTAGAACCCAAGGATCCTTTGTGGTCTGTTCCCACACCGGAAAAAAATATTGGAGCCGTCCTCCCACACCTCTGGCGTCAAAAACGTCTCCCTTTGTCTCTGAAGGTTCTTTTGACCTCATTACTTTACTTTGTTCAAATTTTCGGCTTTTATCCTTTCTTTGAAAAAAAATGTGGTCTCTCTTGAAAGGATCTCCTACCCTTGGATTGGTAATTTCTGTACCTTGGTCTCCAGGAGAATTTTCTATCTTGAGGAAGTGCCTTCTTGGTTTCTGACATCTGTCTTATGATTTCCTCTAAGGGAGCGCCGAATAATTTAGATTTTTCCAGAGGAAGTTCACAAAGGACTGACTTAGAAGCTGTATCTGCCGACCAAGACCTCAACCATAGGGCACGTCTTGCCACAGAAGACAAACCCATGATCCTGGAGGCCAATTTCAGCACTTCTACTGACATATCCAAAAGGAATTCATTCGCCAAATGCATGTTCTGAAACATGTGACTAAGATCATCAACATGGCCAGACGATAAATTTTCCTGTACTAAATTTAGCCAAACTTCATTTGCTCTGGCTACTGCTGCCCCTGCCAGTAAGGCTTTGCATTGGAAACCGGCTGTCTGATAAGCCCGCCTACACGAGGTTTCGGCTCTCTTATCCATAGGATTCTTTAATGCTGCAGTTTCCCCTATAGGGATAGTGGTTCTCTTAGCAATCTGTGCCACCTGAACATCAACTTTTGGGAGATCTTCCCACATAACGTCGCTAGCCAGCCTGAAGATATCCTTGAAGTGTCTGGAAATAAAGGCACGCTTTTCCGGGTTTTTCCATTCCCTAAATATAAAATCAACCAGGCTCTGTTGCACAGAAAAACCTCTCTTAGGATTTTCTGATCCCTGAGGTAGGATTGTAAGATTCACTTCTTTAATAAATTTACGGATTGCCTCTGAGGGAAACCCCACTGGTTCACTCGACGAGGAACCTGAATCCTCTGATTCGATAGAAGAAGAACATTCGCCTGAAGATGATTCAGATGAAGAAATTATTTTTCTTTTATTGATCTTTTGTTGAATGGGGGCTTCTACCCTTTTAGATTCCTTAATCGTGTCCAAGGTCTGGGACAAATTCTCCTGGAACCAGGATAGGAAAGATTGCATATCCTTTTGCTTATCTCTTTCCAAAGAGATTGCAGTACACTGACTGCATATTTTCTTCCTAGACCCGTCTGGAAGAGGAGTTGCACATTTGCTGCAAACAATATGTTTGGACTTCACCGTAGCCTTTCTAGGCGTGGGGGTTAACTTCTCCTTATCCATCTCAGGTGGACTAGACATATCTGTAAAAATAAACGGAGGCTCTTTCAGAATATAGATTTTTCTTCAGAAAGTATTTAAAAGTAAAGATTTTTTAATTAATCTTACCTCAAAATACCTCTGAGCCGTGTGGGGGGGGGACAGGTGACACGGCGTACCTCTTCTGACCTGCATCCATGCTGACAGTGGGTACCAGCACTGCCTTTTAAATTTAAATTTTCGCGTTTTTTTTTGTGTATATTTCTTTAAGCATCCGTTTGCGCATGCGTCTTTGCGCACCCGGAAGCTTAGGTGGAACGCAAATACCACCAAGGCATGCGTTCCACCGCTGTGCGCTTGCTCAGAGCGAGCTCCGCCTCCTGGAAGCACTTCTCGGCATAAAAATAAACAGACCTCTGCTTGCTCCGTAACGGCAAGATACAGGAGCATGGGCCACTCAGCTTACCACCCGGGCAGCTCTCGGACCGGATCCCCCAGACAACATCCCGTGTGCCTCACCAGACGACGAAAGTCCTGTCCTTCCCTATCGGGACAAGAAAGAAGACTGGGGTAGGTTTTGCGGTCTCAGCATTTATACCTAAAAGGGGAGGATCCTTTTTATAAAATAGTTTGCTAAAAGTCTTGTCCACAGGGAGGAGCAAAACCCATATGTTACTGCCACCATATGACAGAAAAATATGGGAAGATACAGTAATAAAACAGGATAAGCGTACAGAGGTTGAGGCAGAAACAGTGGGTTTAGAGAATGGTTTCCCTTTTTCTACGATTGATTTGGAGCAGTATAGTGAAAATGAACCCACTGTAGTATGTTTGGGTGAGGAAGGGGAACACGATGAAAGTGATTCCAACCAAGTAGAAAATCTAAGGGAAGAGGTGGAGTTCCATCATATAGGTATTCGTTCAGGAAATTTTCGGGCTGCCCAATGGGAGGATCAAACATTGGTAGCTGACCGTAACAATGTTCAGGTAGTGGAAGGTACTCCTGTTAACCCGGAAACCCAATTGTCCCTTCCCTATTTTGCAGAAAGAAATAATTTACTTTACCGAGTAGAGGGGAGGGGGGTTGAAGAGGTTGAGCAATTACTGGTACCTCAATCCCACAGGAACCTAGTCTTAAAACTAGCTCACAGCCATGTATTAGGGGGGCATCTTGGGATTGAAAAAAACAGGGAGAGAGTGCTAAGAAGATTTTACTGCCCAGGAATCTGCTCTGCTATAGAGCGATTTTGCAAGTCATGCCCAGAATGCCAAAGAAAGGCTCCATTCCAAGCTTTCCATAATCCCCTCATTCCTCTTCCCATTATAGAAGTCCCATTAGAAAGAATTGCTATGGACCTGGTTGGTCCTTTACTTAAATCCGCTAGGGGGCACCAATATATATTGGTAGTACTAGATTATGCTACCAGCTATCCCGAAGCTATACCTTTAAGAAATACCTCCGCTAAAACCATTGCCAGAGAGTTAATGTTTATGTGAAAGATTTAAAAAAACCTTAAAAGCAATGCTCCGCAAGGTAATTGATAAACATGGTAAGAATTGGGATAGTTTGCTTCCATATCTAATGTTTGCTATCAGAGAAGTCCCCCAAGCTTCCACAGGGTTCTCACCTTTTGAATTGTTATATGGCAGACATCCTAGAGGTCTCCTTGATGTTGCGAAGGAAACATGGCCTCATAGGAGTGTTATTGAACATGTGGCACAAATGCAGGATCGCATTGAGGCCATAATGCCAATTGTCAGGGAAAATATGGAGAGAGCACAGGAAGCCCAGAAAGCTAGTTATAACAGGAATGCTAGACTTAGGGTCTTTCAACCTGGAGACAGGGTTATGGTACGAATCCCCACAGTAGAAAGTAAATTTCTTGCAAACTGGCATGGCCCATACGAGATCATTGAACGAGTCAATGAGGTTAATTATAAGGTGAGACAACCTGGTAGAAGAAAGCCTGAACAAATATACCATATACATTTACTTAAACCCTGGACAGACAGAGAGGCCTTGATGGCCATGACACACAAAGTTCCTCTGACCAAAGTAGACAAAGTACCAGAGGTTAACATTGCTGACACTAGCACCTCATCAGAAAAATGAGGTCAGAGAGTTTGTTCTTAGAAATCGGGATGTGTTTGCTCCAGTACCAGGAAAGACTCATGTTATTGAACATGACATAATTACGGAACCTGAAGAAAGGGTTAACTTAAAACCCTACCGAATCCCAGAGGCCAGAAAAGAAGCCATCAAAGCAGAGGTCCATATGATGCTTGAGCTAGGGGTTATCGAGGAATCACAAAGTGAATGGGGTAATCCTATAGTGTTGGTACCCAAGCCAAATGGAGAAATCAGATTCTGTAATGATTTCAGAAAGTTAAATGAGATATCAAAATTTGATGCTTATCCCATGCCTAGGGTTGATGACCAGATAGGGAAATTAGGACGATCCAGATATCCGACTACATTAGATCTGACTAAAGGTTATTGGCAAGTTCCCCTAACAGAGCGGGCCAAAGAAAAAACTGCTTTTTCCACACCAGAAGGTTTATTTCACTATAAAGTCTTACCTTTTGGGTTGCATGGTGCACCTGCCACCTTCCAAAGAATGATGGATGGAATCCTTAGACCCCATAGTGAATACGCGGCTGCCTACCTTGACGATGTGGTTATACACAGTACAGATTGGGAAACACACCTTCCGAGTTCAGGCAGTAATAAAGTCTATACGAGATGCAGGTCTAACTGCCAATCCATCCAAATGTACGATAGGTTTGGAAGAGGCCAAGTTTTTGGGCTACACTATTGGGAGGGATCTCCTGAAACCACAGAAAAGTAAGGTAGATGCTATTTTGGATTGGCCACGTCCTGTGACAAAAAAAAAGTTAGGACATTTCTAGGCTTAGTGGGCTACTACTGTAGATTCATACCCAACTTTGCTACGATCGCAAACCCGTTGACAGAGCTAACTAAGGCAAAAGGCCCTGTTATGATAAAGTGGACTCTCGAGGTAGAGAAGGCATTTAGTACCCTGAAGGAGGTTTTGTGTGCTGACCCAATTTTGGTTGCCCCAGACTTTACAAAATAATTTGTGGTACAGACAGATGCGTTTGATGTGGGCCTAGGAGCGGTTCTCTCAGGTACACAGAGGAGAAGAACATCCCATTATGTACCTGAGCAAGAAGCTGAATCCCCATGAACAGAGATACTCAGTGGTTGAGAAAGAATGCTTGGCCATAAAATGGGCACTGGAAACACTTAAGTTTTATCTGTTGGGGAGAAGGTTCAAATTTGTCACAGATCATGCGCCTTTGGCGTGGATGAGACAAAACAAGGAAACAAATGCCAGAGTGACTAGGTGGTTCCGAAGTCTTCAGCCATATAACTTCTCTATGGAGCATAGAGCTGGTAAAGACCAGGGGAATGCAGATGGTTTATCCAGAGTCCATTGTTTGTGGTCAAAGGTCGCTACGACCGATGGGTCTAAGCTGGCGGGGGTGGGGTGGGGGATATGTGACAGTCTATGGGAGGGTAATAGAAGGAAGGTATCTAGGACCCAGAATCCTCCATAGTCTGTACTCCTTCACCTGCCCAATTAGCAACTGCTGAGGCTTTAATTAGCAGGTCTCAGAGCAGAAAGGGGAGAGATACAATCTGACCTGCAGAGAGAGCAGGTCTGTGAAGAGCAGCACCAAACAAAGTGCTAAAGGTTGGTGAAACCAATGTTTATTTTTGTTGATTTGTGTAGTTTATTACCCTGGTTAGTAAGGGACATTACGTTATGTTTAGTTGGTACTCAAATTTGAGCTAGGATTTTGTTTGTAGATTTTGCTTTCTGTTGTGCTGCAGTTTTGAACAAATTGATTGCTGCATGGATTTTTGTGCACGATGTAAATAAACCACACAATTTTTGCATAAGAGACTGTTGTTCTATACCTGTTACCCTAGAGGACTGTGTTGCTTTGCCCATAAAGGTCTATATACAATGGACACCTATTGCAGCCATGCAAAAATACATGTCAGATATAGTTCATGACTAAGTCTGGTAATACATTCACTAACTATATCTGACCTGTATTTTTGCATTTTTAACTTATATATATACACAGGGAGTGCAGAATTATTAGGCAAGTTGTATTTTTGAGGATTAATTTTATTATTGAACAACAACCATGTTCTCAATGAACCCAAAACACTCATTAATATCAAAGCTGAATATTTTTGGAAGTAGTTTTTAGTTTGTTTTTAGTTATAGCTATTTTAGGGGGATATCTGTGTGTGCAGGTGACTATTACTGTGCATAATTATTAGGCAACTTAGAAAAAAACAAATATATACCCATTTCAATTATTTATTTTTACCAGTGAAACCAATATAACATCTCAACATTCACAAATATACATTTCTGACATTCAAAAACATAAAAACAAATCAGTGACCAATATAGCCACCTTTCTTTGCAAGGACACTCAAAAGCCTGCCATCCATGGATTCTGTCAGTGTTTTGATCTGTTCACCATCAACATTGCGTGCAGCAGCAACCACAGCCTCCCAGACACTGTTCAGAGAGGTGTACTGTTTTCCCTCCTTGTAAATCTCACATTTGATGGACCACAGGTTCTCAATGGGGTTCAGATCAGGTGAACAAGGAGGCCATGTAATTCAATTTTCTTCTTTTATACCCTTTCTTGCCAGGCACGCTGTGGAGTACTTGGACGCATGTGATGGAACATTGTCCTGCATGAAAATCATGTTTTTCTTGAAGGATGCAGACTTCTTCCTGTACCACTGCTTGAAGAAGGTGTCTTCCAGAAACTGGCAGTAGGACTGGGAGTTGAGCTTGACTCCATCCTCAGCCCGAAAAGGCCCCACAAGCTCATATTTGATGATACCAGCCCAAACCAGTACTCCACCTTGCTGGCATCTGAGTCGGACTGGAGCTCTCTGCCCTTTACCAATCCAGCCACGGGCCCATCCATCTGGCCCATCAAGACTCACTCTCATTTCATCAGTCCATAAAACCTTAGGAAAATCAGTCTTGAGATATTTCTTGGCCCAGTCTTGACGTTTCAGCTTGTGTGTCTTGTTCAGTGGTGGTCGTCTTTCAGCCTCTCTTACCTTGGCCATGTCTCTGAGTATTGCACACCTTGTGCTTTTGGGCACTCCAGTGATGTTGCAGCTCAGAAATATGGCCAAACTGGTGGCAAGTGGCATCTTGGCAGCTGCACGCTTGACTTTTCTCAGTTCATGGGCAGTTATTTTGCGCCTTGGTTTCTCCACACGCTTCTTGCGACCCTGTTGACTATTTTGAATGAAACGCTTGATTGTTCGATGATCACGCTTCAGAAGCTTTGCAATTTTAAGAGTGCTGCATCCCTCTGCAAGATATCTCACTATTTTTGACTTTTCTGAGCCTGTCAAGTCCTTCTTTTGACTCATTTTGCCAAAGGAAAGGAAGTTGCCTAATAATTATGCACACCTGATATAGGGTGTTGATGTCATTAGACCACACCCCTTCTCATTACAGAGATGCACATCACCTAATATGCTTAATTGGTAGTAGGCTTTCGAGCCTATACAGCTTGGAGTAAGACAACATGCATAAAGAGGATGATGTGGTCAAAATACTCATTTGCCTAATAATTCTGCACTTTATATATATATATATATATATATATATATATATATCTATATCTATATCTATATCTATCTTTTAAATTGTTAATAAACTGGTATTTTTTTGATAAACATCCAGTTTTTATTGCTTCAGTCTATAGCGATACATTGTTTTTATTGCCAAAGCGAAAAGTTCCATGTACGGTGTTGCTTAACATTTGGATACTTTTATAGTTGACACTACAAAGTATATCATTTGGAACAGGCATTATCCACACTACATTGGGTATTGAGACACGTGCTCTGTACATATTGGCCACATACCTATCCAGAAGCTCAATTTATTTAATTTATTTATATCTATTTTTTATATCCTATTTCATATTTCCTTTATCGTTTCATTTTAATCTTCTTTCTTATCTATTTATTTCTTCTTACTTTTATCTCTTACTTCACTTTACTCACTTCTCTTTCTATTTGTTTTTTATCCATGATCCCCTATTGCACTTAAAAGCACAGTACGCATTACTCTGATCAACTTTACATCAATACTGTTATATATCCTATATGATTTTCAACATACAGTTCTACAGTCATTAGTCCCAGCTCCTGGAGTCTGCACACTATATTTTAGAGTGTTTTTAACAAGAGACGACACACCTATAAATCTGTAAGACTGCTCATCTTCAAACTGTGTAGGAACTAGGGGTTGACTAGCAAATTTCTTAGCGTTCTGTGCTCAGCCTTGCAGGTTATCCTTGCTTGTTGTTGGGGTTTGGTGAATTATGACTTCATGATACCTTTGCATTATTTGCTAATAACATCCGCCATTGTATTACTGGAGAAACATTGCTTTGAAAGGACAACCAGAAAGTATCGGTGTCCTCTATTATAAATGTTTTAAGGTTTTGTTTGTATCTGGAGTGCGCTTTTAGTTTTGTAAAAAAAAAATAAAAAAAAAATATATCAATAGTTAAGTTAGGTGTCACTGAACATTAAATACAATGTTATGGAATTCTCTTTATCTCACAATGAATACATGCTTTACCTGAAACAGTGGTTGATAAATGCTGCTTCACAGAAGGGTCCTTTGATTGGATAGTCTTTGTTCTAAAACAACAAAACAATGGAATGCTGCATCAAAAAGGGGCTATACGCAGTGTTTTGAAAATTGTAGCTCCTACTATACTGTGTTTTATTTCACTGGTACAGATGTAGTTTAGCCAGATATATATGTGTATATCTAAATTAAACATGCCATGTGCTTTTATTTGGAAATATAGAGGTGCAGCCAGAAATTGGTAACTTGTGATGCATAATTAGGATACTGTGCATTTTAAGTACTGTAACCGCCAATCTAGATAAAGAGTTGGAATTTTTATTTTACTTATTTTTTACAACTTGGCCCTTTTGGCCTAAAATGTAACATTTCCAACTCTTCACTCATCTTTTATTAGCCTCAATATAATATAATGCATATTCAGTATATTAGTTAATACATTCTCCTAAAAATTTAATATTCTGATTTCTTAGTAGGTTTCTCATAACAATGCTATCATTAAATCTATTAGTATGATGTGCCTGTGATTGATAAGAGGCTTTTGTAAAGCAATTTGTATGGAAATAATTATCCCTAGCTAGATCCTTGTAAAAGAAGGGATCGGTACAAAGTTTAGAATGTTAAATTGGATCGCTCAAATTTAAAATAGGTATTTATTATAAAACTAAATATCATGTATATGGCATATTTTAATAAGTAACAACCTTTGTATAAATAAGGGTTGTGGTGATGTTGCGCCTATAAAATTGACATCTTGAATTTGGAAATAGGTATTACTTACAAAATTAATTATCAAGTGTATTTATTTACCCATGGACTACCGAATCAGATGTCAATCAAGTCAGTAATGCAGAACCTTTACAAAATTGCACATTGCTTAAAACATGTTTAGATCTCCAAAGACTTCAATAGTTTCATACAAACAAAAAAATAGGATACAATGAACAAATATTGCCCCATTTGACGATTCAGGTCACCGGAGGTAGCAAGCATATACAGTAGTTGTGTGTTTTTATTTATATATATATATATCAGGTGTAGAATCAAATTCGGGGGCAGAGTCTAGTTCCCCCACCTTCTTTAAACTTCACCTGCTGCCACTGCACACAGGTAATGGCTGGTGCAGTCTTTCTGTACTCTACCCATTATTCACAGTTAATATTTTTTTAAAAAAATACTAGTATGATTATCTGTGCAGTGATTATCTTTGCAGTGGCAGCAGGTGAAGTTTAAAGAAGGTGGGGAACTAGACTCTGCCCCAAATTTGATTCTACACCTGACAAGCTGAGCTCTGCCCTGATCACACGTGTACTCAACTTCAGTCCCAATGAGAGGCCATGCCGCATTTAACACTGTCAACCTATATATGACTGCCGCGGAGGCACAAAATCTGTTCCCATCCGTCTGGTGCTTTTCCTTTGATATGCCATCGCCAATATATTTTTTAAGCATTGATTTTTTTTATTTTATTAATATTGCAATGTGACTCATCCAAGGTAAAATACAATAAATATACATGGAAGAGTGAGCTGTGAGCATTGTACAAAAAACTCCTATACCTACTAAATATGCAGAATTACTGATAAAATGTATTAACCTAATTGGTTTTAATTGTCCTCACAAATTATTGTTTTAGAGATCAAAAATATTTTACATAAAGCAGATATGAAGATTAACAAAAAACATCTAAAACAAGGCTAGAACATCACGTTATATCAACAATTATTATGTGACCCTTGCCACATATCTTGATTCAGCACAGCTTTGAGTTTTTGGTCATGTTGGGTAACATTGTTTTTTTTTTTTTTTCTTGCTGCTTTCTTATGCTATTATAAGGTATAGATCAAAGAAAAAGTAAAGTAACTGAGAGGCAGTTGAGACATATCAAAACATTAACATTGTAAAAGTGTCTTATAAGCAGCAGTCCATTGCTATCGGGCGCTAGGAAGCCTTCATGTGGTGGCTGCAGCATAGGAGCCTTGTCTGGGTTGTCTCGGTACAAAGGCTGTCATCCTCTCTGGGAACCCACTGGGCAGTGGTGCAGTGGTCCGGTGGAGTCGGGAGGTGCTGTGCGCTGCATAGCATCTTGAGGAAGTCCCAGCATAGGCAGCAGGTCCTGTGCTCCCTGCAGATCATAGACTTCGTGTTTGTCTACACCCTTCATGACGAGTATGGTGTAGTTGAGGCGCCATCTGTATGGTATGGTGTCTGAGGAGCGAGGTAAACGGCTTGAGGGTCCTCCTCCAGGCTAGAGTGCCCCCAGATAGATCTGCAAAATAGGAAAGTGTCGTTGCTTCAAATGTGTATGGGGCGCAGTCTTTGACCGCTGCTAGAGTTGCTGCTTTATCCTTCCCATGTTGAAAGCGGATTATGAGGTCTCAGGGGGCCGCCGTTGGGGCTTTGATGCCCTGAAGATCAGTCTAAACTGATGGCCTTAGCCTGCCGCGGCGACAGCAGCGCCGTCATGTGCCTTATCTGATACACCCCTCAACTTCAGGCTACTCACCCGACGTGCGTCTTCCAGGGAGGCAAACCTCCGGTCAAATTCTTCGTTTCAGCTCTGTAGACCCTTGATCTCCTGTTCTAAGGAGATAATGTGGGTAGTGTTGGTTGCAGAGGTTCTCCAGGGAGCCCAGCCTTCCTGTCAGCCCTTGTATATCCATGCAGAGGATAGCCATGTCCAACTGAATTGTGGTTTGGAGGTCTGTCAGAAGTTTCTTGAGCACCGTAGTAGTCACTGGTGCTGTATCAGGGCTCAGGGGTTTGGATGTTGCTACTGTCATACTGGGTAAGTCGGGCGTGTCCTCTCCCAATGAGAAGTCATCTGATAGTTCGGAGTATGTCTCTGGGTAGTCAGCCATCTTGGGCCTAGTTGCTCCGTGTGCCTGTCTCCACATGGCCCTGATAGCTAAGCCTCGTCTAGGCTGGTCCAGTTTCTGTTTTTTGGTCGACCCATGCTGGTACACCGATTGCTACCCGGTGTTTGCAGCTGTTATGGTCCGATTTTTTTTGCCTGAATAGGGTGTTAATGGATACAATTCTTAGGAGCTCCAGTGCCATGCGACGATCGGCACCGCCCCCATCGCCAAATATTTTAATCAAGGAAAAAAAAGGTACTTTGAATGAATAAATTAATTCTGCTTGCATGTATTTATTAATCACATGGAAATCACCCCAATAGTTCTACATTTATATTACGGTATATCTAAGACTTTTAGCTGCATTGGTAAATTTTAAGTTAATGTTAGGCCAGTTAAGTGTTAAGTCATATGTACACATTTTTGAAGTTAAACTGTTATTATTAATTTTAAAAAGTTTAGGTTTAAACTCCAGATCCTTTAGAAGTTATAAAAAGATTCACTGACATACTGTAAACAACACAAGATCAGAGGTAACTGGGAATGTTTTCAACTACTTTCTGGTTATTTCTTGGTGTACTCATATTGTTTATACTGCTCAGCCCGAGGTACTGCTAGTGCCAGCAGTGGACTAAAGGGACAGTACCAATTAGCGAGGAGAGGAATTTTATGTTGGAGGTGGTGTGACACTCTTAATTTAGAGGTAACTAAATTAAGAAGTAACTGCTGGAGTCACTTGGCTTATTACATTGGAAGTGCTGAAAGTTGGAGCATACTGTTCTGCTTCCTGGTTGTGAGTGGGATTTCATACTTCGGCAGATATTTACTGTATTACACTATGTATTTTTCTTTTCTGTCTTTTTTTCGCATTATGAAATACTGTATGAATATGGAAGAAATTATTAACACATACTCATCAAAACATACTCATTATTTATGTGAAATTCCAGTGCCTTTTGAGTTTGGTTTAAGCCTTCAGTGCAAGTTTGTTTTTACTTACTCACCTAGTGCACTTTAAAGTTTTGCACAGCGTATTTAGCACGCATATTTTTAAGCATATATTTTTGCACTTTATACACAAATATTTATATTTGCACAGTGCAGTTTTATACTGCACTTTTGTATTTACTATTTACACATACTGTGCATATAAAAATGTTTCAGAGTTCCTAAAAATATAGCACATCTTTTGCTTTGTTTATATAATACATATAAACATATTTTTGGTGCATGAGACTTGTATAGAAAGAATTACAAATCGGATTATACTATAAATTAGCAACAATCCAATATTTTTTGTATAGTATAAAATTATGTGGCTGAAACCCCTGAGGAACTCTTTGTATGTTCAAAACTATAGAAACCAGTTTGACACCTGGAGATGGCACTCGCACCATCCTAGTACCATGACCACAACAGGCAAAAGTGTTTATAGTGCCCATTAACAACATATTAGGGTCCAACACATACTAAATTGCAGATTTAACATAATCCTAACCATATACCCCTTAAGGAAGCTGTGTTTCTCCAACGTTTTGTGAAAAATTCGGATTATAGAAGCCACAATGTTCGCACCTATATTTTAGAATGCTGAGACATCTGTTTAAATATCAAGTTGAACACTGTATATTTACTACGATGTAAAGCAATCAAAGGTCAACATTAATTTGTAAATAAAATTAAAAATACATTTATAAAAAAAAAATTACCTTTTATTTGTCTTCATGCAGTTCATTTTAGGAAATTCTTCTATGGAAAATAAAAAGTATACATATATAAAGTCATTAAACGCCTGTACATTAAAGGTAAAGACAAAAAACGTATTTTATTTTTTTACTTGAAAACAAAATAAAACACCTTACTGAAAATATTGGAAACATTTTCTGGTTCTGGATGTAAATCTATATCCACCGCTTCTTTGCATTCTAAGAGTGTAGAATTCTTCTTACAGAAGAAGTTCCCAACGCTGGAACTCCACTCTGATTCATCTAGCGACAAAAAAATATAAAACAAATCAACCTACAGCTACATGTAGATAATTTTCACCTTACACATGTGTGACAAACTCCCCTCTCCAAGTGAGTTTCCCAAGAGCTCCTGGAGGAGCCTGCTTGCCAGCCTCCTGCCCCCAGACTGCAGGGAAACCTGTAAAAGGCTACCAAACTTGACCAACCGTTAGCACGGATTTCATGAAACAGTTTTGGGCATAGGACCATATGCACGGACGGTCAAAATTATGACTTCCAGGAAATTCCTGAACTGATCGGGGCGATTTTTGGATATGTTGGTCACCCAGATAATGGCTATGAGGGATGTAACATTTGTGGGGGATATCATGGGGTACTTTTGGGACATTTTAGAAATGTATGTTTTTTTTTCTGTGCTTGGAGATAATTGGATTAGAATAAATTACAGGGATTGTGTGTCATATGAGTGCCTTACATTGTAAATGTGTTATTACTGGTTTGTAAGTTTGTGTCCCTGTCCCCAACAAGGTCCATGTGGGCGTACCCCTTTGCTTGGGGACTTGCATAAAAGGCCAAATGTGACACCAAAAAAATAAAAATAAAAATCTATTCCAGCTTACAAGACAAAACTGTGTGTCGTCCTGTTATTGGAGGGAAAGAAGATTTGTTTCCTGTGTTTGCTGTTCCGGCTTGCAGGGGAAAGTCCTTGTAAGGACTAGAGCTCCCAGGACTGAGTGTCATCCAGTGCCTGGGGGTGTCTAGAGCTAATTTCCCATTCGGCTCTAGGAAGGAGCGGTTCCAGGGCCCCAGCGACTGTGGGCAGAAGTGGAGCGGTGTGTCCCCTGTTCCAGCTAGGAAGCGGTCTTTGGAGGAGTTACCTAGTAGGGGTACAAGGAGCTCCATTACATTGGTGGCAAGTGGTGGGAAAACCAGCACTACTGCAGTATGGAAGGCAAGTACGGGAAGTATCCGGCTTCGATGCCAGACTCCAGCAGTGACTACAGGATGGAGTACCCTATCCCAGAGGATAGAGAGACAGAGTGGAGGGTGGCGCTTCGAACCAATCTCTGGAAGGACCTCAACGAAATTTGACCCTTCCAGAGTGAGGAAATCCTGCCCACCAACCAGCGCCAAGCGGAACAGCTAGAGCTGCGGATGCCGTTCCTGGGAAACCAGCCCTCAGAGGAATGGGTAAGCGAACTGGAGACGCTAGGTGAGACTGAGGTGTGGCTAGATGATTGCTACCGGGTCCTGCGGTGGCATGCTTATCACCTCTACCCGTGACTGATCGAGTACAAGTGTATTGAGCGGGGCCCTACAATGGCCCTGGTTTGTTGTGGGATACTATTGAAACTAGTCTCTGGTTCGGACCAATCTCTGGAAGGACCTCAACGAAATTTGACCCTTCCAGAGTGAGGAAATCCTGCCCACCAACCAGCGCCAAGCGGAACAGCTAGAGCTGCGGATGCCGTTCCTGGGAAACCAGCCCTCAGAGGAATGGGTAAGCGAACTGGAGACGCTAGGTGAGACTGAGGTGTGGCTAGATGATTGCTACCGGGTCCTGCGGTGGCATGCTTATCACCTCTACCCGTGACTGATCGAGTACAAGTGTATTGAGCGGGGCCCTACAATGGCCCTGGTTTGTTGTGGGATACTATTGAAACTAGTCTCTGGTTCGGAGAAACCGACATTGCTTACTTCTGGTCCATCCGAGCTAAGCTGGCAGAAAACTGGGACCTTACTGAGATCGCCACCATTCAGCCAGACCTATCTTTTCTTGCCAACCGGGAGTGGGAACTAGAACAGGATTATGTTTGCCTATTCCGGGTAACGCCGCCTGTCTCCGACATGATGGGGCTTACGGACTGTATACCACCGGGAGCGTGGAGTTTCGTTCCCCCTCCCCAGCAACTAAGCCTGTCATCAGGAGACCCGGGCACTGTACCACCTACTTCCCAACCAGCCCCAGAGATAGACCCAGGGCCGTCTTTAATATTGATTGGACCCTGGGCAAGCATCTGCTTGGGCCCCCTGGGCATGCAATCACTCCCTCCACCCCAACCCAGAGGAGAAACTAATGTAGAGAGTGCCTTGGTGCAAAAAAAAAAAAAATTTCAGGCCTGCCCTGTAGCACAAGATTAAAGAAAATATAGATCCCCATCTGTCATACTACAACTGCGATGCTATGCCAGCTGGGGATCTACCATCCTTGCAGGGTTGTATTTTTGAGCAGTGTTTGTGCAATTGAATGTCAGCATGTTATAGAGTGTATGTGTGCATGTAGGGGTGTATTTGAATGTACTGTTACCATTGGAATGCAGTGGTGTACTTGTGTGTAATGTTTGCGTTTGAATGCAGGGATGTGTGATTGTCTGTAGTGTTGGCTTTTAAATGCAGGTGTACTTTTGTGTGTAGAGTTGGTGTTTGTATATAATTTTAGCGGTTTAATACAGGAATGTGTTTGTATGTAATGTTTGTATTTGCATGCAGGGGAGTGTTTGGATGTAGTGTTGTGTTTTAAATACATTTGTACATTTGTGTGTAGTATTGGTGTTTCAGCAAACTGGTGTGTTTGTATGTAATGTTTGTGTTTGCAGGGGTCTGTTTGCATGTTGTGTGATTTCTGTAACACATATACACATACACATTAATACGCAGATACACACATAAACACACTGACACATGCTCACACCTTGACACATACTGGCACATACACACACACACACACACACACACACTCAGATACACACCCTTTGACAAACAGATACAAGCACTTTGATACACACACACACTGGTACATCCACACACAGAGATACACACACTCAGATACACACATACATAAAGGTATAAATGCAGGGGTGTATATGTGTACAGTGCTAGAGATGGAATGTAGGAGTGTATTTGTGTTGGCATTAAAATGCTGGGATGTATACATTACCACACACTCAGATGCACACTTATACACGCTGACACATACACACACACACACAAACACACACACAAGTACACACACACTGACACACAAGTACACATACACAGGTATACATACACACAGAAACACTGACACACAGACAAACACAGCCAGATACACACACTGACACAAACACAGCCAGACACATACAAGGACATAAACACAGCCAGATACACACACACACACATATGTGTACATTTACATATTTTAATCTCTGCCTTCTAAAAGCTCTTGGACAGCAACTCCCAGCAACCTTGGCCAATATAATGTCTCAACTTACATACCCTGGTCCAGAATTTGGCAAAAGTGACATTTGGAAATGGTGTACAGCCTTTGATAACACTTGATGCAATAAAATGTTAAAATAAATACTTTTTAAATTTATATTTAATAGGGAACTGTGAGGTTCTTCTAAGATTTTTAACATGTACTTATTCCCTGTGTGTTACATTACAAACACCAACACTTGAATAAAAGTGATATCATAAATTAGCATAACAAAAAACAAAACATATTTAGCCACCCTCCTGTCTCCTTACCTTTTGGGTACAGAGGGGTGGCTTCCCTGGTGTCCAGTGAGAGCTTGCTGGCCCAGGCTGATGGGAGTCTGCCATCAGCTTTCTCAGTCCCTCTCCCCCACAATGCCTCCATGTGGTGTGTGCCTACTCCCCAGCGGCACTGAGGAGGAAGTGATCTGACCTTCCTCCCAGCATGCCACGGAGAAGAAAAGGGATCACAGGGCAGTGTGTGCGGGGACTAGCTGTGAGCATACACATAGAATGTCTATGGCTGTATGTATTCAGCCAACCCACATATTACAGGGACCCGGTCCATAGCAGTATTAAAGGGCTGTGGCCCCTGATTACCTCAGGTGCTGCAGGGGGCCCATGGGGCAGCTGCCTTAGGGCCCCTATGAGTAACTGGGCCCGGGGCAGCTGCCCCTTTTGCCCCTCCTTAAAGACGGCCCTGGATAGACCTTATCGCCTGGTCCTGGGAAGACCCCCAGTTGGCAGGTGGAGATGGGACCGAGGTCTCTCCACCGGCCCTATAGGGATGCTGGGCAGCCTGCCCAGATCTCCAACCCCAGATGGAGATGTTAGGAGTGGGGAAAGTTGGTCTCACTCCCCAGCAGCAGTCTGAGGTTCAGGGAACAGAGACACCCGGTCTGGTTCCCCAGCGGCAGCGTGTGTTTTTAGAAGAGACAGTGTCTCTCTCCCCAGCGGCTGAGTGCAGTACAGGGAGTGGAGACAATCGGTCTCACCCCCAGCAACAGTGTGCAATACAGGGTATGTGTCGTCCTTCCTCCCCGGTGGCAGAGTATATTATTGGGAGAGGAGACGGGCGGTCTCTCTCCCCAGCGGCAGTGTGTGTTACAGGGAGTGGAGACAGTCTGTCTCCCTCCCCAGCAGCTGCTAGATACACCTTGGGAGGGGACGGTCGGTGCCCCTCCCCAGCAGCTGGGGCTGTCGTCCAGGGACCAGCCCCCTAGCCTAGTATAGATTGGGAGAAAAACATATTTAAAATAGTTTTTTTTTGTTTTTTGCCCCAGCTCTTTATCCAAGACATTGACTGACAAGGGAAAGCAGAAAAGCCCTCCCGCAGGCGCTTCCAGCACTTTCTAGGAAGCATAAGAATGGAGTGACGTCACTCCATTCCAACGCTGGCAACAAAGCCAGCGTGCTAATGTCACTGAGGAGGTTTGCCCTGCTTGGGCAAGTTACAGCCTTGCAGACCTTTGGCATTCTAGTTGTCAATTTGTTGAGGAAATCTCACTCCATGTGTTCTGAAGCATGGCGTGATGAGCACTTCTCACCTACTATAAGGTCAAGCTGCTCAATAGGGCAAAGATCTGTTGACTGTGCTGGCCAGCTGGCGGTTTCTTCCCTAAATAGTTTTTACAGTTTGCTGCTGTGCTTTGTGTCCTTTTTTCGGTGTAGGAGGAAACTGGCTCAAATCAAGCGCTATCCAAAGGGTAAGGCATGGCATTGCTAAATGGAAAGATAGCCTTTCTTCTAAGGTTTCTATTAATCAGAACAAGAACAGACTGATTAGTTTCAGAAGACAGTTTTTCTTTCTGTCCATCTTGAGCCTGTAATTGAACCTAGTATTGCTGCTGCTCCAGATACTAGTCTAATAAAGGACAGTTTTATTGCTTATTTAACCCCTTAAGGACCAAACTTCTGGAATAAAATGGAATCATGACATGTCACATGTCATGTGTCCTTAAGGGGTTAATCAGCACAACAGTTTTCTGCAGTGCCGTTTCCAGCTACAGTAGTCATTTACAACATTAACAATGTCTACACTGTATTTGAAATTCATTTAATGTATGGAAAAAAAGGGGGAAAAAGGCTTTATAAAAAGAAAATGTTAATTTTCCATCAGCTGTGTAAAAGTTCTTATATCCTATTCTGTTAATAGACCTTTTATCACTGACAAGAGACTACTGCAGGCTACAGCAAGGAATTTACAGAGCAGGAGAAAATAAATTCTAAATGAACACACTATGCAATAACTTTTTCAAGCCATGTGTAAGGAGGCTCTGTGAGCCACAGCTAGGAGAGGTGTGGTTGAGACTTGGTTAACAAAATGTTTAAAGGGCTACTCTGGGCACCATAACAGCTGTATTCCAATGAAGTTTTTACAGTGCAAGGAGGTCCCAGGTTCTGTCTTCCCTTAAGGGGTTAAACCGTTAACGTTTTAACCTCAAATTCTGGAAGACCTCTCCCGATTTCTCTGCCCCACTTCCTTTGAAGGTCCTGATAGAAGCTTTGACCCATGTGCCGCTGATAGGCTGAGAGTGTTATCTGACACTCTCAGCCTATCACCAGCTCCCCATATATTATCTTTTTCACTCCATTTTCTGAACGGGGAACTAGTGCCCAGTCTGAGGCTTGCCTTATTCCTTCAGATCAAGTGGAGTGGCAGAGCGATCAGGTGTCGTCCTCTACAGTTTGGGGTTAAACATTTTATTAAATAGTATATTATTTAAGGTAAGATGGCATCCAAGTCCTCCTTGTAGCATAACATCATCATTGTGATGGCATTTTTATGGTACCTGGATTGTCTAATTTACTTGAAAACCACTTCATTAAGCTAAAGTTGTTTTGGTGCCTAGTTATCTGCATGATCACAGCCTGCTTTTGGTGACCTGCATTGGATTTTCTATAGAGCAATGACTGGTTTAATTAGTGTTAAACATCCAGTGTGACTGACGGGTTAATCCCAACTCTATGAGAAAACAAATTCACAATTTAATCATAAGAAGCTCAGTCTCCTCTGAGAAACTGAAGAAAATCTGTCTCCTTCTATGTGAATTTATAAGGAGACTACTTTCACTTTTAATAATCAGATATGTTTGCAATATTAACTCTGCTTCTGAAGCCCCTGTATTTCAATATGAACTTAAAGAGGTAATGTAAATCACGCAACCAATGGAGCAAGACGTAGTGGTATGGCCAAGCATTCCCTGATCTCATTCCAATGTAAGCGGTTAGCTGAAGCTATCAGCCAATAAATAATGTCTGCGGTTGTGCAAAATTAACATTGCTAATGCCAAACTACGAACCTAAACTTTAGCAAATCAGTGCAGACAGGAAGGGGGTCTGAGAGAGCCGGCTTACATTTAAAAAAATGTAAGCGGATTCATGGTCTACCATTGGATGGTGTTGGGGCCAGGATACTAGATTTGCAGGTACTGCAAGCCAAGATTTTATACAGCCCCAAAGAAAATATGCAAAAAAGATATAGCATGCATGTTCTCTCTGGGAGTAAATCTTCTAAACAATTATTTTCTTATTATTTTGGACAGTGGAGTGTTCCTTTAATAAACATACTGTGCTTGTTACACAGATATGTACACAACATATATTACCCAAAGTATCAGGTCTACGAAGTAGTTCTGGAGAAGAAAGTGTATTCAGATCACTTGATGAAACAGTTTCATCTGAATCCAGCATAGCATCTTCATCGTCAGTTACCACAGGTGAAACATCACTTTCTAGACTGATATCTAGGGAAAGGATACATATACAAGGAAGAAATGGTCATTTGCACTTTGCTTATTAACAATTAATTATTCTCACGTCGAGTGAAAAAAACTCTAGTGTGTTGACATACTCCCGACTGGGATTACTATAAATGGTATGTGGAATTTGATTCCATCAATACAAAATACAAGATTCAAAGTGTAGACTCGTACATAGCAGGTAATGGATACAGGTATAATATACGTGTCATGCACATAAGGACATTGGGTCTCATACTATATACAGGCTATCTTATCTTACATTTATACTCCGTATAGCCCCACAGGGGGTCTGACTGTCTCGTTCACATTTCTCTCTCCATGTTGATTTACAGTTCCCTTACCAGTTTATATTGTACAGTTACAGTTATTTGGTACGCGATCTCCGAGAGTACCACATATCCCATGTTTTAAAAGACAAATGATTTGGTGGGAATAGTGTTTTTAATCCCTTCTCATTTGAGCTTTGTGTGTCCAGGTCAGTAAGTAAGTGCCTGAGGAACAGCAGGGGGGTTGCTTGTTTCCAATTTTGAGCAATTAACCATTGTGCTGTCAGCACAACATGTAGTAGTAATTTTTGTGCGTCCCCTCGAAAGTCCTATCGGTAGGTCAGTTAGTAACAGCTGTTGGGGTGCTAGGGGGATGGAGCATCCAGTTGCCGCTTGTGCTACATTATGGACACCAGCCCAGAAGGTCTGAATGCGGGGACAGGACCACCAAATATGTAGGGCAGTGCCCTCCGCATCGTTGCATCTCAAGCATATGGCAGAGGTGCTGGGGCATATTTTGTGTAGTCTACTCAGTATCATGTACCACCTGTATACTGTTTTGTAGTGTTCTATATGGGTAGAGCACTTAATCAGTAGGCGAGGTAGGTGGAAGAGGAGGTCCCATTTTTTGTCTGGGAGGGAGCAGTTTAGGTTGGATTCCCATTGCTGTGCTAGTTTTGACGCAGCAAATGGTATATGACGTGCTATTAACCTGTAACTCATGGAGATCGGTTTACATGTGGTAGGAGTTGACCCGGTAATACATAATTTTTTCCATGCGGTGGGTGTTGTGGGTGGTATGTTGGCTACATCATTCCTGTGGTAGTGTTTGGCCAAAAATGATCGTAGTTGGACATCGGAGTTCTGGGACGCCCTGTGCAATAAGTGTCGCTTCTCCAATACTTCGAAGCTCAGTAGGGTACCCTGGCTGTATAGGTGCTCCAAGTGGGTGGCACCCCGAGTATGCCACAGTGAGGCATGGAATGTGGGGATACAATATGTGAGGGACATGGCTGGTGTGGCCAGTGACAAGCCAAAGTGGCCACATAGCAGATGTGTGTGTTTGTCCCAGAGCTGCAGGAGCAATCGAATTGTAAGGGGGGCCAGAGACAGTTTTTAGTATCCATACCAGGTTGGCCAAGGCATGTGGGGCCATAAGCTCCCTTTATAAGTGCACCCATAGGGGGGGCATGGAGGAAATGTGGAAGGGCTGTGGCTAGGACAGTTGCGCAGTAGTAGGTTATTGGCAAACCTTGGGTAGTATTGGGTAGCGCTAGGCCACCACTGTATTTCGGTGCGCTGAGCAGGGTTTGGTACACCTAAGGTTTGCCCCCCCACCCCCCCTCCACACAAAGTGGTTTGTGTCGGACTGGACCGTTTTGAAGAACTACCGGGGAAGCTCTAATGGTAGGTTACGAAATAAGTATAGCAGCCTGGGGAGGATCAACATTTTGATTGCTATGATCCGTTCCGTCCAGGACAGGAACAGTGGGAAACATTTCTTAAGTAGGTTGCGGCAGCTATAGGTCCGTGTGAGCCTTCGTGTATGGAATCCCTAGATATTTGATTGTGTCTTTTCTCCATTCGAACGTGTAGGTTTGTTGAAGTTGTTGGACCAGAGTAGCCGGTAGGGATATGTATAGTGCCTGTGTTTTGGAAGCATTGAGGGAGTAGTAAGACACTCTCCCCTAATCAACAATCATCTGCATGACCACTGGGAGCGTTGTAAGTGGTTGTGTTATATACAGCAAGATATCGTCTGCAAAGGCCCCCACTTTGATCTCTTTACGGCAGACTGTTATTCCCTGGACCCGTTGTTCATTCTAATTCCTTCCAACAAGGGTTCTAGTGCCAGGACGTATAGCAGTAGGGAGAGCAGGCATCCCTGCCTTGTCCCATTTTAAATCTTGAACGGGGAGGAGAGGAACCCCGATTGGAGCACTTGTGCTGTGGGACCAGAGTACAGTGCAAATATTTGTTGTATCACCTGGGGTGGGACGCTGTAGGCCTCCAAAAAAAAATCTCATGAAGGGCCAACCAAGGCGGTCAAACACCTTCTCTGCATCTAGCGCAAGCAGTAGACCGCCCTGTCTAGGCCCCCTAAGCTGCAGGAGGACCACGGACAGTTTGCGAGTTATCTAGTCTTTGTCTGCCTTTTACAAAGCAGCAAAGGGGCGAGTCTGTTTGCTGGGATCTTTGCATAAAGTTTAGCGTCCGTGTTAAGTAGGGAAATGGATCGGAAGTTTTTACAGTTGTCAGTCGGTTTGTCAGGTTTCGGTAGGGTCACTATGGTGGCCAGTAGCATCTCTGGCGACAGGACTCCCCTCTCCATCGCTTAGTGAAAAGTCCCTAGTAAGTGAGGAGCTAATGTTAAGGCATATTTTTTATATTATAGATTGGAGAGCCCATCTGCTCCAGGGGATTTACCCTCAGGTAAGTCTCGTATGGTGTCCTCCACTTCAGGTAATGTGAGAGGGCGTGTAAGGTCCTCTATTTGCGCTTGTGAAAGCTGTGGTAGTTTAAGTCGGTCAAGGAATGGTTTTCACTTTCGCGTCAGTGGGAGTGTGTGTGTTGGGGTCATCTTTCAAGCTGCATAGTTTTGAGTAAAGTTGGGCGAAGGTATCACTGATCTCTTGTGGCTCCAGTTTCCTTGTCCCGTCTTCCCCTATAATGTGTGCAATTTTGTTAGTGGAAAGTCTCTCGCAGTCTCGCCACAAGGTATTTGTTAGCCTTCCCCCTGAAATGGTAAGTGGTGGCTTTCAGTCTATTTAATAAGTATGCGGTTTTCACCGCGTTTTGTGTGTAGTTTGCGGTAAGCTTGCTTAATTTCAGCAAGTTCTTTAGTCTGGTTGGTTTTGTTTTGGTCTGACAGGTCTGCAATATGCTTATGGCACTGGATAAGCTCTTGCTGGCGTTGCCTTTTTAGGTATGCGGATCGTTTAATCAACATTTCCTGGACGACCGCCTTATGGGATAGCCAGACCGAGGTATCAGATACATCTCCCCACCATTGAGGCGGAAGTAGTGGTCTAGTTCGTATTTTATATGGGAGGCAAAGGCAGCATCTGCGAGCAGAGATTCGTTAAGTCTCCAGTTCCCCTTGCCCTAAATTGGAAAGTGTTGTGTAGTGTCACGTAAACTGGACAGTTGTCTGACCATACAAGTGACCCTATCTTGCAATCCACTTATTGAGCTAATGACGTGCTATCCAACAGGAACGTGTCTATTACGGGAGTAGGTATTGTGCACTGCGGAGTGGAACGTGTAGTCCCTCACCGTAAGTTGTGTGACCCTCCAACCATCGTAGAGACCATATTTAGAAATGAGGGTAGTGAGGTGTTGGATAGTCTTCTACCCCTACTGCGAGATGGCTTCGCAGATGTATTCAGCTGTGGTGACTGAATGAAGTTAAAATCCCACATGGTATAAGGCCTCCCTGGCGGTGTTCCTCCACTGTTTGGAGGAGTTTGGTTAGGAAGTTTGCGGAATCGGAATTTGAGAAGTAGGCCTTTTTAATGCAACCCAATACCCAAGGCCTATTAGTATGATGAATCTCCCCTGCAGATCAATCTATTGCCTCAGGCTGGTGAGAGCCACGTCCCTGCTTATGAGAATCGATACCCCCTTTGTTTGGTTAGTAGATTTAGCGTGAAATTGGGTGGGGAATTGCTTGTTAAATAATAGAGGCTCCGCCGGTGATTTGAAGTGTGTCTCCTGGATACATGCTATATGTTGGCGTTTCAGGGTCTGGAATAGTAGGCTCCTTTTATTCGGGGAATTAAGCCCTTTTACATTATACGAGATCACTTTCATGGGGGTGTAGGTGGTTACCGGAGTTGCAGTGACTCAGTTCCTCCAGTGGTACAGAATGTACTTTACTGTGGGGTGTACGAGTGTAGGTCACAACAGTACTTAACCGTCAGAGCTGATGTATAGGAAGTCACATTGGTGTAATTGATCGAAGTCAAACTTGGTGAAGGGGGGGGAGGGGTAGAAAGTAAGGGTAGGACAAGGAAACAAGGAGATGAATTGAAAGGAGCTCAAACATCGTGAGCTATTACGTACCTAGTTGTGCTAGGCACAGGTGGTGGGTGTCGTGGTCCTCGGTCAGTCTGCTGTATCGACGACTGTAGTGGTGGGTGGGGGGGAACCACGCATTGGAGTTAATGGAGCAACTTATATCATGGTTATGCATTTGTTGGGAAACCTCGCTACATAAAGCCCAAAGAATTTAATTGGGTACCTTGCCTAGACAGGGCCTGGTATGTAAGCTTGACTGCTATTGGGCATCCTCTGTGCTAGCCGTCAACTAGCAAATTGTGACCTTTACCGTGCAATATATCTACGGTACATAATTAAGATACACTTATACATATATTCCCCTTAATAATGTCCGTAGGACTAAGTTAGGTAATTAGCAAAGGTACATCTTATGAACATTTTTGGAATGGTCTAGCAATTCTGTAGCAATATACTCAGCCTCAGGCCGTGGACCAGTTCGCAGACAATCTGGGTATCTTAGTCGCTGATTGCAGCTGTACGTCCGGTCTAGGTAGCTCCCAATCCACCAGCTTCTTTACGCCTTCCTCCACAGAGATGGAGTGGTTGGAGATGTCGTGATGGACGATGAGTTTTGCCGGGAAGCCCCAACGATACGGAACCTCATGTGTTCTCAATGTGGTGGTGACAGGAGCCAGGGACTTGCGAAACTGGAGTATGTACGTTGACAGGTCCGCGAAGATCTTTAGACCCTATATGGAGCAGGTAAGTCGCCATTTCTCGTTGCTTTAACAATCCTTTCTTTCACGTGGAAGAAGTGTACTCTTGCGATGACATCTCAGGTGGTCGAGGCTGGGAGGTGTTGAGGTCTCCTGAGTCTATGCGTTCTGTCTAGGACAACTTGATCTGGGTGTACTTCAGGTATGAGTTCCTGGAAGAAGGTCTGGAGGTAGTTGCATAAGGCATCATTGGTGATGGTTTCAGGGATACCTCTAAAGCGCAAGTTGTTTCTCCTGCATCTATCCTCCAGGTCAGCAATCTTCAGATTCTGACCTCAGAGTCTGTTGTACGTGGTGGATCTGGTCCGCCATGCGGATATGCGCTGAGGCGTGCTTACTGACTTTTTTCTTTTTACACTGATTTTAAAACATTTTGAATACAAAATGGTTCTACATTAGAACCCCAAACTTTCAATCCAACAAACAATGGTATTTCTGAGTACACAAATTTTTCTCCAAGATGGCATGAACCTTTCTCCAAGTGTCGCGTACAGTGGATAAGTGTTCGTCTAGAGCCGGCATACCCATGTGAGAAAACGAAGCCGGAAGTAGATTAGGATGACGACCATACGTGACAAAGGAGGGACTGTGACCAGAAGCAGAGTGCGTAGCGTTATTCCTGGCGAATTCAGCCCAAGGAAGAAGGTCAGCCCAGTTGTCCTGGAGTTGAGACGTAAAACAACGGAGATATTGTTCAAGGCTTTCATTAGTCCTTTCAGGATGATAGGCCGAGGAGAAGGCAAGCTCAATGCCCATGTCTTTAAAAAAGCCCCTCCAAAACTTTGAAACAAATTGTGAACCCCTATCATACACAATGAAGTCTGGCATTCAGTGTAAGCGTATAATTTCCTTGGTGAATATTCTGGCTAATTCAGCAGAGGAAGGCAGTTTCCTCAAAGGTATGAAATCTGCCATTTTTGAGAAGCGATCGACTATAACCAAAATAACAGTAAAACCCTTAGATTGTGGCAGCTCGATTATAAAATCCATAGACAGCTGGGACCAAGGAACTGATAGCAAAGGAAGGGGATGCAGAAGACCACATGGCATTTGATGGGAAGATTTAGATTGGGAACAAACGTTACACGACAAAACGTAAGCTTCACCTTCCTTTCTAAGAGATGGCCCCCAATACTGTCGAGTAATCAAATCAATGGTCTTAGATACCCCCATATGTCCAGCCATTTTACTTTCATGGTAATGGTTGAATACTTCCCCTCTCAGCTCTGGAGGTACGTAGAATTTATCAACAGGCTTATCACTAGGTGCCCTATCTTGGACCCTTTGGATTTTGTGCAAAAGAGGGGAAGAGACCCTGGTTCTAGTTAAAGCAAGGATTCTCCCAGGAAGTATGATGGGTTCTGTTATGACCTCATCTTTATCAAGAGTAGCAAACTGTCTGGAAAGAGAATCTGCTTTGGTGTTACGATTACCAGGTCTATAGGAGATTACATAATTGAAGCGGGAAATAAAAAGAGCCCAGCGGCTTGTCTGGGTGAAAGCCTTCTAACATTACTTAAATAGGATAAATTCTTATGATCGGTGAGAATCATGATCGGAACCGTAGATCCCTCAAGTAAGTGGCGCCATTCCTTGAGAGCTGATACTATGGCTAATAATGCTCTATTACCGATATCCTAATTCTTTTCTGCAGAGGTCAGTCTACGGGAAAAGAATGCACAAGGATGCAACAGAGCGGTAGGAGATTCCCTCTTGGAAAGGATAGCCTCCACACCGGTCTCGGAGGCATCAACCTGAAGGATGAAGGGCCTAGAGGGGTCTGGATGTACCAGGATGGGAGCGGAGGCAAAAGATTTCTTCAAGAGAGTGAAAGAAGCCTTGGCTTCTTCAGACCAATTGACGTGATTAACTCCCTTCTTGGTCATAGCAGTGATTGGAGCTATAATCTGGGAAAAGCCATTCAAGAATAGACGATAGTTTTTTTTAGGGTCCATTTGAAATCCATCAGTAGAAATAATATATCCTAAAAACTGGATAGAAGTCTGATCGAACAGACATTTCTCAAGTTTGCAATACAAGCCATTAGCAAGAAGGGTTTGTAAAATATTTCTAACTTGTTGGTGATGTATCTGAATATTAGGAGAATGAATAAGAATGTCATCAAGATACACAATAGCACAAGTGTGCAAATAATTTCGTAAGACATCATTGCTAAAGTCATGGAAGACTGCCGGGGCATTACATAGACCAAAGGGCATTACCGTATACTCATAATGACCGCTTTGAGTATTAAATGCAGTCATCCATTCGTCTCCCTCTTTAATGCGAACTAGATTGTAAGCTCCTCTAAGGTCTAATTTGGTAAAGATTTTAGAACCACGAAGCCTGTCAAAGAGCTCTGTTATCAGTGGTATAGGATACGCATTTTTAGAGTGATTTTATTTAAACCCCTATAATCAATGCATGGACGCAAATCCCCCTCCTTATTGGCAACGAAAAAGAAGCCAGCCCCGGCAGGGGAAGAAGAACGTCTGATAAATCCCTTACTAAGTGATGCTTGTACATATTCCTCCATCACCTTATTTTCATTTTGAGAAAGAGGGTAAACCCTTCCCTTGGGGGGCATGGTACCAGGGAGGAGTTTGATAGCACAGTCGTATGGCCTATGTGGAGGGAGACGGTCTGCCTGTATTTTGTCAAAGACCTTCGCCAAGTCTTGGTATTGAGGTGGTACGTTAGTGGAAAGTGGAGGAGCTAAAGGAACATTAAGGGAACAAAGGGGTTTAACCTGACTTAACCCCTTAAGGACCAAACTTATGGAATAAAAGGGAATCATGACATGTCACATGTCATGTGTCCTTAAGTGGTTAAACAAGAACGGTTACAGGACGTACTCCAAGACAGGATTTGACTTTCCCTCCAGTCAATAACAGGGTTATGTTTTTGTAACCACGGAAAACCAAGAACCAAAAGGGCAAAACGGGGAAGAAATTACCTGGAAAGACAACTTCTCTTTATGGGTATCACCTATAGATAAAATAACAGTTTTAGTTTGATGCGTAACATAGGGGACTGTCAATGGTCTACCATCTATGGCCTCAAAGGCCAAGGGTGTTTCCTTCTCCTCCAAAGGAAGAGAAAGCGCTGTTGCAAAGGTCCGGTCAATAAACTTGTCTGCAGATCCAGAGTCAAAGAGGGCCATAGTGAGATGACTAACACTTTCCCATAATAGGGTTACAGGCAAAACACACCTGTAAGAATTTGTTTTAGGGGACAGAGACAATACACCCAAGGTCGGTCCCCTGAACGAGCTTAGGCGGTAGAGTTTTCCGGACGTGATGGGAAGTTGTTACGCAAATGCCCCTTACGACCGCAGTATAGGCACAACCCTTCCCTTCTTCTGTAAGATTTCTCAGCCTCAGAGAGTCTTGTGTTACCTAGTTGCATGGGTTCAGAATCAGATTCAGGGGCTGGCAAAGTGGGTAATCCGGTTATCATTGAACGAGGAGTGGTTCTTCCTAAAAAGCCCTCCTCGGTCTATCTAGATGGAGATGCTTCTGTCTAACCCGGATATCAATATCCGACATGTATTGTATAAGGTTTTCTAGGAGTTCTGGTAAATCCCTGGCTGCCACCTCCTCCTGTAAGGACTCATTAAGAATATAAACAAAAAAAAGAGTATACACACTACAGATATGTGATAGAGACGTATAGCTGGAAGTATTCCCAGGTGTACCTCACAAACACCTAAAGACAATATGCAACCAAGTAAAAGAGTGGGAAACACCCAGAATACGTAAATTTATATATAAAATGTAAAACAACTTGGCATCAGGTATAATCCGTGAATAAGCTCTGTATTAGGATCAGAAAACTGACATAGCGTAATACAGTATAGAATAAAGTATATATATAAGTTTTACAATAGATACACTCACAAACATTAGATATTTAGATATTTTATTCATCTGTATTTTGGCTGTCTACATACATCTACTCCTCTTATTTGGATCTGTGACCATACTGTGTGGAGTTCCATGTTATATGGAGACATGCTCTTTTAATATGCATACATGTAAGTGTGACCAATAAATGTGATTTTGTATTTTTATAACAAACTTCACTATCTTCGATTTCCTTTATCCACATATATTCCATGGGATGATTTTCAAGCATATTCATCATACATCATACTACCCCTGCGAGGGTGAGAAGCCTGATTTCACATGTGTGTGAGTGTATCTATTGTAACACATACATATATATATATACACATACATATATACATACATACATACATACATATATATATATATATAAACACACACTTTATTCTATACTGTATTACGCTATGTCAGTTTTCTGATCCTAATACAGAGCTTATTCAAGGATTATACCTGATGCCAGGTTGTTTTACATTTTATATATACATTTTCTTATTCTGGGTGTTTCCCACTCTTTTACTAGGACTCATTAAGACCCTCAAAAAACACAGCTGTCAGAGCACTGTTATTCCAAGTCAGCTCAGAGACCAAGGTACGAAATTCGATAGCATAGTCGGCCACTGATCTAGATCCTTGTTTGATTTTTAACACTGCTCTGGCTGCTAGTCTCTTTCTGCATGGGGGATTGAACACATTACGGAAGGTCCTGAGGAACAGTTCAAGATTAAAGACAATCACATCATCATTCTCCCACAAGGGATTTATCCAAGCCAGGGCCCTGCCTTTTAATAAGTTCATAATGAACGCAATCTTGGACCTATCAGTAGGGAATGAATCAGGGGCTACCTCAAAATGTAATCCTACCTGGTTCAAAAATCCCATGCATAACGATGGATCCCCGGAATGAGGAGCAGTTAGACGAACAGATGGAGTGGAATGAGTTGCAGGGGGGTAGAGCGACAGCACCCTCAGAACTACTGTCCTCTGCCTCTGGTTGAAGACACGCAATTCTAGCGAGGATAGTATGTAAGGCTTGGGCAAACTAATCCATTCTATGGTCTAACCCCTCTATTCTATTTTCATATGCTGCCATTTGTTGTCCCAGGTTTGCAACACGCAAACCAGAGAACAATAAAGGCGAACACAGAGACGTATTACCGGACCTTAAGGTGGCCGGGCTTAACGTAGGAATGAGAGATAGGAATAGTCAAACACGCCAAGGTCAGGAATACAGAGATACGGGAAAGCGAATAGACAGAGCCAAGGTCAGGGAGCCAGAAACGAGAATAACCGATAAACAAGCAGAAGTCAGGAACCAAAGAAAAAGACAACTATTCAGAATGCACTCTCAGGCTATAATAAACCACGACAGGGCAAGGAAGTGATGTCAGAAGGAGGTTAATATAGGGTAAGGTGAATACTGATAGGCAGGAACATAATTGAGGGAGGTATAAATAGGTAGTAGCAATTGGCAACTATCTCTTTAAGAGAAGATTATACGCTACCCCTCCTGGTTACCTTGTGCGCGCACGTCCGCGGATGCTTTCCCAGATGCGCGCAACACCCGCCAGCGATCCACACCGTCCGACAGAAGAGGACGGACGGAGGGACGGCGCGGGACAAGGTATGACAGTTGCCATAAGGCAATGGATTATCAGAATGTCTGTCTTCCCAATATCTTCCCTTGCAAATAAATGTAATAAGGCAATTTGCGCTTTTTTCTCAAGTGTTAAACCTCCTATTTTATATATTAGAGCGAATGCTTTGTTCCAAAATATCTTAATTCTAGAGCAGGTCCACCAAATATGTACCAGTGAGCCATCTAGCTGGGAACACCGCCAATAATTCAGAGGATTTGACGGAGATATCTTAGTTAATCGTGTTGGCACCATATACCATCTATACATAACTTTTATATGTCTCCAAAATGTTGAAGCGGTGGACATTTTTACAATTACAAAGGACTGACACCAATTTTTATATTGTATACATATTGCTTAATCACTCTCCCATTTCGATAGAGCTTTAGGAATATCTGGACCTCCTTCAGTTTTATTAGTTCCAGTGCCACCGAGCTTACCGACTGGATTATGTGGGACCTCTAGCTTTTTAGTGAAGTCTGCCATAAAGGACTTCATTGTTGCTACAGTGAGGGGGGTATCCTCCAGGATTGAGGTTGGTGAGGAGGGGGGAAATGGGGAGCCCTCCCGTGATCCCTGGACGCCGCCATCTCTGATTTCCTTGCGGCCGTCGCGGGGTCTGGTACTCACTGCTTTAAACTTTGTCTGATTTTGTCGGTTTCTTGTTGCTGCGGTGAGACATTGTGCTGGTCCCTGCAGGTTTTCTACAGGTTTTAAAGCTGTGTAGGCCGGTTATATTTCTCCCTAAGCGCTTATCCCGTCGGAGCTCTAAGGAGACACGTCCATGCGGCTCGGGTGTTAGGGCCCCCCCCCAGCGAAGAAGAGTTGCTTTTAGAGTGCCATTTTGTGAAATGTTGGGGTTTTTTTTTTTTTTTTTATCAGATATAGTTTCAGACAATTGAATATAAATAAATAAATTACACTGTACTCTGGTTCAGTGCCCAAAAAAATTCTAAACACACTGCACTGATGCCATTCAAATGGGGATGAAATCAATATTGTCAAAGGGTTATTCCAAGTATCATGACTACTTTACTGATTTGAAGTGGTCATGGTGCCTGGATTATGTATATGCAGCATTCCGCTTTGAAACACTTCACATACAACATAGCTTAACGTCTTATGAAGTTTGGAGTAACCCTATAATGCCGAAATTAAACTTTCACAATAGCAATAAAGCGAATGAGCGGTCTTAGAAGCCTGCAGGACCCTCAGTCTGTGTAAACTGTGAACTGTGAAAATAGTTTAAACCAAGGGGCAACCAGTAGCCTGCTAAGACCATACTTACTACTGCAGTGGTTATGCCATGCTTAGACCTTAAAAATGTTGTATACAATTTCTCTGAACTGTTCTTAAATAGTATTTAACTATTCAAATGGTTTCCTATCAAAACAAATTATGCAAGTGCCATTGCAAATTGAAAATGTACACCACAACTACTTATAATTATTACTTACACACCTATAGAGGTCTCGCTTTCTGAATTGCTTGAAGTGCTTTCTGACACTGCTGGTAGAGTAGTCTACAATTGAAAAAAAAAAAAAGTCACAATAAAACACTTCACCTGCAGCAACCAAACTGGAATTCTTGTAGGACAATTCCAAGTAACAAATAGTGCAAAAGAATTGGTGCACAATATGAAATAACATTAAAATATTGTACCCTTAAGTGTTTAATTACAAATGCCACTTAATACAATAAAGTGCTGAATTAGCAATATACAACATGAACAATCAAGTACAGTCGCTTAATCTTCAGAGGTTCAAAACAGTGACACAAACATATGCAATATGTGTAATAGTGTAAATCACAACACAATTAGTGCTGCTAACCTACCGTATATACTCGAGTATAAGCAGAGTTTTTCAGCACATTTTTTGTGCTGAAAAAACCCAACTCGGCTTATACTCGAGTCAGAGTCTGTATTATGGCAATTTGCATTGCCATAATACAGACCGGGGAAGAGGGGGGCTGGCAGAGCTCTCCTCCTCCGCGCGGTCTGTGCAGCTCCCTCTGTCAGCTCCCAGTGTAAGTCTCGCGAGAGCCGCGGCTCTCGCGAGACTTACACTGGGAGCTGACCGAGGTGCTGAACGGACGGCGCGGAGGAGGAGAGAGCTGACAGGAGCTGCAGGACAGGTAAGTACAGCTCTGCCAGCCCCCCTCTCCCTCCCACTGAACTGCCAATGACACTGGACCACCAGGGAAGGAGCCCCCGCCCTGCCATATATCAAGCAGGGAGGGGGGACGAAAAAAAAAATAATAAAAAAAAAATAATTAATAATAATTCAATTAAATAATAAATAATAATAATAAAAAAATATAATAATATTAAAAAATAAAATAATAATTAATAAAATAATTAATAATATATCAAAATGCCCACCCCCACATACACAAACACACACTGCATCACACACACTCACACTTCATTCATATACACACACTGCACTCACACACACACACACGCACTGCACTCACACACACACACACACGCACTGCACTCAAACACACACACGCACGCCTGCACTCACACACACTGCACTCACACGCACTGCACTCACACACACGCACTGCACTCACACACACACACGCACGCCTGCACTCACACACACTGCACTCACACACACTGCACTCACACGCACTGCACTCACACGCACTGCACTCACACGCACTGCACTCACACACACTGCACTCACACACACTGCACTCACACGCACTGCACTCACACGCACTGCACTCACACACGCACTGCACTCACACACGCACTGCACTCACACACGCACTGCACTCACACACGCACTGCACTCACACACGCACTGCACTCACACACGCACTGCACTCACACACGCACTGCACTCACTGCACTCACACACACACGCACTGCACTCACACACACACGCACTGCACTCACACACACGCACTGCACTCACACACACACACACACGCACTGCACTCACACACACGCACTGCACTCACACACACACACACACGCACTGCACTCACACGCACTGCACTCACACACACTGCACTCACTGCACTCACACACACGCACTGCACTCACACGCACTGCACTCACACGCACTGCACTCACACGCACTGCACTCACACACACACACACGCACTGCACTCCACACACACACACACACGCACTGTTCTCCACACACACGCACTGCACTCCACACACACGCACTGCACTCCACACACACGCACTGCACTCCACACACACGCACTGCACTCCACACACACGCACTGCACTCACACACGCACTGCACTCACACACGCACTGCACTCACACACGCACTGCACTCACACACGCACTGCACTCACACACGCACTGCACTCACACACGCACTGCACTCACACACACACACACGCACTGCACTCACACACGCACTGCACTCACACACGCACTGCACTCACACACGCACTGCACTCCACACACACACACACACTGCACTCACTGCACTCACACACGCACTGCACTCACTGCACTCACACACGCACTGCACTCACACACGCACTGCACTCACGCACTGCACTCACACACGCACTGCACTCACGCACTGCACTCACACACGCACTGCACTCACACACGCACTGCACTCACACACGCACTGCACTCACACACGCACTGCACTCACACACGCACTGCACTCACACACGCACTGCACTCACACACGCACTGCACTCATTATATACACACACTGGAAATAAATATTCAATTAATATATACGCACACACACTGCATTCATTCGCACACACACTGCATTCATTCGCACACACTGCATTCATTATATACACACACTGTAAATAAATATTCAATTAATATATTTTTTTAGGATCTAATTTTATTTAGAAATTTACCAGTAGCTGCTGCATTTCCCACCCTAGTCTTATACTCGAGTCAATACGTTTTCCCAGTTTTTTGGGGGTAAAATTAGAGGCCTCGGCTTACATTCGGGTCGGCTTATACTCGAGTATATACGGTACATTGTTTGTGTAACAATACACAAAAAAGATTGACAAAAGATATACTTGCATCAAATTCCCCCCAAAAAACCTAAAGACCTAAAAAAACATAACAAAAAAATAGAACAAATCTAGTGCAATATTGCTGAAAAAAATATAAAAAAACCCAACAGTGAGTGGATTAAGTGCCACAATAAAAAAAAAAAAAACATTCCCCATCAAGTGTCACTTCCTAAGCACTTCACTGTGACACTTGCTGGGGAACATTTTTTAATAAAGATATAAATTATTATAACTGCGACTTCAGCTGTTGGCGAGTCTGTGCAATATCGAATCCCACGCACACATGGGGCTGATCCCCCTGTGCCATATAGTGTTGATTGGCACTTAAAGGACCACTATAGTGCCAGGAAAACATACTAGTTTTCCTGGCACCATAGTGCCCTGAGGGTGCCCCCCCTCAGGGTCCCCCTCCTGCCGGGCTCTAGGGGGTGGAAGTGGTTAAATTTACCTCTTTTTCCAGCGCCAGGAGGGGGACTCTCCTCCTCATCAGCTGAATGCGCATGCATGCAAAAGCAATCAAGGCAGATGCAAGGAGGTATGTGGAGATCAAGGCAGATGCAAGGAGGTATGCATTAATCAAGAAAATCAAGAGCAGAGAGAGCAGTCGGGGGCAAAAGAGTCGGAAGCAGAGTCAGAGCGAGAAAGAAACATTCCTTGACACTTAGCTACCTGAGAACATCTGGTGAGAATATCTATTTAACTGGTAAATATACTGGCTTTATTTAATTAATTTAAATTAATTACAATTTTCTAATAGCATGATATATGACTGGATAAATCACGATCAGATTTTGATATTTAGAAATCTTAGTTAACTAAGAAATATATATTAAACTTTCTATTCTGCAGTTAGAAAAGATTAATCATATATTTATGTGATTAATATCACATGTTAGCATATCGTGACATTTATCCAGCTGTATTGATTTGCTCTAAAATAAGATTAAATATCTGTTTAGGCAAATTAAAAAAAATTCAGCTTGTAGAATTTGGTAGATTTCTTCTCATTGGATGGATCCAGGAAATGACTAGGGGCTGGTTTTAACGTTATTTTATTTAAAATAACATCAGGATAGATGTTAAATGCCTAGAAGAGGTCTAGCCAGCATTGAACGGGTTATTCTAACTGTCAGCTAAAGCTTTTACGACCTTACGCTGCATTCTATTCTCTGTGTGAAACTTTCACATTCTTTCTCTGTGAAGAAAGTCGTAAATCTTGTCTTGACGGCTAACGTTGTAGATTCTAAACTGTCTTAGCCATTAGGAAATGTTTTTATATTACCATATTGTATTGCATACTCATGTTATACTGAATTTCCATTGATTATTATCACGCATGTTACTTATTATTATTATTTGAATATAAAAATAAATTGTATCTATTTTTATAACAAATTGTGATTTTCTTTATATGGAATACATTTCACTTACATGATAACGTTCTTTGGGATCTGAGAATTAACCCCTTGAGGACGCAGGACGGTTCAGGACAGTCATCGGCATTTTTGCGTTGCCGACCGACGACGGTCCTGAACCGTCCTAAATTTAAAATGTACTTACCCGATCGCCGTCGTTCCCCCGGCGGCGATCGGCGGTGCTCCCGGTGTGGGGAGACTGCCTGCAGCCCAGACAGTCTCCCCATGGCGGTTTAGGACCCCTGGGGCCATGTGATCGCCCAACAGGGCGACCACATGGTCACAATAGGTGTCCTAGACTCTGCCTGCAGGGGGACTGTCTGTGCTGACAGGCAGTCTCCCTGCAACTGTAAAATCATAAAAAAATGTAAAGTTATAGTTAATAAAAAAAAAAAAATATTATTATATATGTGTATATATATGATATATAGACATATATTATACCTATATAATATATGTCTATATATCATATATATAATGTCATGCTAAGTGTATTTTTATATTAATATGTACATATATTAATATAAAAATACACTTATAATTAATTTGCACACGTATATATATAATATATATAATAACTATATATTGTATATATATATATATTATAAAATATGAATAATAATTTAAATTAAAAAAATTAAAAATAATAATAAAAAATTGAAAAAAAATTATATATCTATACGAAATTTTATTCTAACTGTATTTTGATATTAATATATATATATTTATATCAAAATACACTTAGAATGAAATTGTATATATATCTATGTATATTTAAATAAATAAAAAGAATGCAAACTATTCATATGTCGATATACAAAATTACATAAATAATTATATAAATATACACGTAGACTTCAAATATATAAATATGCATATATATTTAAATTCTACGTGCGTATTTATGTAATATTTTTACATAATTAAGTTATTTTATTGATTGCAATTTAAGGGACCTGCCTGCCAACCCAGGCCGAAAGACCAGAGAATTTAATTTGCTATCACTGTATTTTACCCTGTAACGTTCTACGACACCCTAAAACATGTACATGGGGGGTACTGTTTTACTCGGGAGACTTCGCTGAACACAAATATTAGTGATTCAAAACAGTAAAACATATCACAGCGATGATATTGTCAGTGAAAGTAACTCTTTTTGCATTTTTCACACACAAACAGCACTTTTACTGATGATATAATTGTTGTGATACATTTTCCAGTTTTGAAACACTAATATTTGTGTTCAGCAAAGTCTCCTGAGTAGAACAGGACCCCCCATGTACAGGTTTTATAGCGTTTTTGAAAGTTACAGGGTCAAATATATAGGTCAAATATTTTTACATTGAAAATGGCCAGGTTGGTTACGTTGCCTTTGAGAGCATATGGTAGCCCAGGAATGAGAATTACCCCCATGATGGCATACCATTTGCAAAAGAAGACAACCCAAGGTATTGCAAATGGGGTAAGTCCAGTCGTTTTTAGTAACCACTTAGTCACAAACACTGGCCAAAATTAGCGTTCAATTTAGTTTTTTACTTTTTTCACACACAAACAAATATGAACGCTAACTTTGGCCAGTGTTTGCGACTAAGTGGCTACTAAAAAAGTCTGGACATACCCCATATTGAATACCCTGGGTTGTCTACTTTTAAAAAAAATATGTACATGTGGGGTGTTATTTAGCAATTTATGACAGATAACAGTGTTACAATGTCACTATTGATACATTTTAAAAATGTATGTTTTGAAACCGCAATATCCTACTTGTACTTATAGCCCTATAACATGCAAAAAAAAAGCAAAAAGCATGTAAACACTGGGTATTTTTGAACTCAGGACAACATTTTGAATCTATTTAGCAGTTTTTTTCATTCGCTTTTGTAGATGAGTAAAAGATTTTTCACATAAAATTCAAAAAAAGTGTATTTTTTTCAATTTTTCATCATATTTTTTCATTTTTTTTTAAATTAAATTAGATGAGATTATATAAATAATGGTATGTAAAGAAAGCCCCTTTTGTCCTGAAAAAAACAATATATAATTTGTATGGGAACAGTAAATGAGAGAGCGGAAAATTACAGCTAAACACAAACACCACAAAAGTGTCAAAAAGATGCCTGGTCGCAAATGTACAACATCGCAAAAAAAGTCCAGTCCTTAAGGGGTTAAAATAGTGGGTAATTCTCAACTGTTTACTATTATTATCCCATAAATATCCCCACAGTATGCTATTGCAAACTGCCAGATTCAGCTACACACAGGGATGAGCCCCCTGCAATACTGTTGGGGGGAACCTCCATATACCCTCTATTGTCCATACCCTGGACAATAGGGTAAATATTATTCCATGTTTCACCCTGACAGTGGTACCTAACAGACATTTTGATTGGGGTGAGCTCCCACTGGTGGTACCTCCCACAGTTAGAGGACTTAGGGGCACTCTCCCCCTCTGGCTATTGGAGTCTCTCTACGCCTCCCCATATGTATAAGGGCATTAATCCCCTTCTCTTACCATGCCGCTCCTTAGACCGGCACTGCAGCCAAAACACATTATATATCTATATATCTATATCTATATATCTCAATACCTACGGCTCTGTGGCAAGCCCCAATACAGTCATTGCAGGGGGGCCCCCTGACTGGCTCGGCTTATAATAAGCTGTTCTAAAAGGTGTCCTCTCCCTTACAGGACAACCCGTGGTGCATCATGCCAGACTCACCGCAGACTCAGGACTTTCAGTCCATCATCAACGCTGCAGTTCTGGCCTCTATGGAAAAGGCCATTTCAAAAATACTGACGCACCTTCCTCCGGAAAACCCCACCTAACCTATGGGGATGACGTCCCAAGACACGGAGGATGTTGTGGGCTCGGAAGTCTCTACCAAAGGCCTACCACCGCTACCCAAACGGCACAAGAAGGGCTTAGCAGGCCCAAGACTAAGGGAAAAGGGCCGATCAAATGCCCCAGACACTTAGCCTTGCTCGAACCTCCACTTCCCACACTATCAACGGGGGAGGAGGATGACTACCTACCTACAACACTGGACGTGGTAGACGAATGGCGGGCATAAGACTCAGAATCGGACGTAGACGTCCCATTATAGGACCCTATCTTCACTGGGGATACCTATGCTGAGGGTTACCCCCCACATGACTAGGGGGAAGACTTTGCCTTTGAGGACAAAGGCCTCTTCATGGACACCAAAGGCTGCCCACTGTTTCACCCCAGGACCATCAGACACCCTCGGTCCTCTGAGTGGAGTCTACAGACTCACCTTGTTAAGTTTGTACATTATTGGCTCAGGAAGCCCCTAGATCGGGTAGTGCGAATTCGCCTACGGGCGGAGTGCCCCCGACCCACGCTCCCGGACAAGATCGCCGTGACTCCGGTGTTTGAAGAAACGATGGTAGTATTTATATCCCGGACGGGATGCGACCCTCGCAAGGGAATCGAAAGAGGGCTCAAAGCAACACAAGATAAACTGCTAGACTTACTGGGTCCACTAGGCAAGATACTATACTTCGCGGACCTAGCAGTAGCCCAAAGCACCCAACTTGACGCTGGGGCAATTCGTGAATGGGCCAAAAGGGGCATCTGCATGCTTGGTAGTACCAATTCCGCAATCTGCACCGAAAGACGCAGGGCCGCCCTCCTACGCATTGACATGAATCCTGCAGACGGTACAGGGCTACATCATTGAATTCTATGCCCCTCCCCAGAAATACCTACCGCCACCACTTTCGGTTGCCAAAGATCACGAGAGGCTTAGACAAAGAAATCCGCTCACTATTTTCCAGAGGCGCGGTACAATACGCCGAGGACGAGGGCGGTTTCTTCAGCAATATCTTCCTGGTTCAGAAAAAGACCGGAGATTTCTGCCCAGTCATAAACCTAAGGCAACTGAATTCCTTCGTGATTTACCGCCATTTCAAAATGGAAGGAATTCATCTTGTACGGGGTCTCCTACTGAAGGGGCGACTGGTTCACCCATCTGGATATCATAGATGCCTACTTATCTGTGTCCCTCTGACTAACTGTTCCTCTGCTTGACTCGATACAGGCAATTTACCCAGGTCCCCTCCACTATCGGGCCATGCAGAGAATGAAGGCACGCTACCTACGGTCAGGATTCATGTACGACCAGAAGGTTCCACTCGACAACAAAGTGCGGACGGAACTTTATTGGTGGCTCCAGCACATGCAAGCGTGGAACGGGAAAGCCATATTTGTCCCATCACCAGATTTCGTGGTAGAGTCTGATGCCAGCCTATGGGGCTGGGGAGCACACTGCACAGAGTCTGGATGAGGAGACCGATTTACAGATCAACTGCTTGGAATTGATCGCAGGGTCCTTCGCCATTCGCAGTCTAGCTCGCAACACGTCCAATTGTTGCATCCTCCTGCGCATGGACAACATCTGTCCAATATATCAACCGCCTGGGCGGTGCTCGCTCTCAGACTATCGGAAGCGGCCAAGGACATATACAGTTTCTGCCTTCCCCGCAACACAACCCTACGGGCGGAATACCTACCAGGAATATCCAACTGCACGGCGGATTGGTACTCACGACACTGGAGGGACAGCAGCGACTGGGGCCTCCATGAGACGATCTTCTACAAACTAGCCGATTGCAGGGGACCGCTCCATCGCAACCTTTTCGCCTCCCGGTCCCAGATTCTTCAGCTGGCTTCCGGACCCGGAATGAGAGGCGGTAGACTCATTTCTCCAGAGATGTGCCTACGCCTTCCCTCCATTCTCCATGTTTGCGAGGGTTCTCCACCAAGTTCGAGTTCAGGGAACCTCGCTACTTCTCATCGCACCACTCTGGCCAAGCCAGGCATGGTTCCCGGATCTATTGGAACTACAGGTACACGGAGGTGTGGAAGCTGCAGAAAAAGTGATAATAAAAACACACAAAACTCTTTAATTCCGTACTTCACAGAGACTGACACCAAAATCTAATTTGATCGGGCTCAGAGCGCTGAATTCCAGAGACCTTGCCCCGGATAAACCCAGAGATAGCTGCAGGATCCAAAATTTCCCACTAAAGGAAGAAATTCTACAGTCAAGAGAGATTCTATATGAGGGACATAATGTCACTATCTACCAAGACCTCTCTCAAGCCACTCTATACGCCAGACACAAATCAAGACCTGTCACAAAGGCCCTTAATGAAAGGAATATAAGATTCAAGTGGAACTTTCCCTTTGACCTTACACCATGGCAAGACGCTAGCGATCACCACTCCAGCTGATGTCCAACCTTTTAAGCAAGCGCTAGACATTCCAATCGAGGAAATAGAGGACTGGACTGGTCTCTTGTTTGATCACTTGGCCCCTCAGCCGCAGAGGCATAGATGGCAAAGGTCCCCTAGGAAACAGAGAAGACAGACCTCTGCACCCAAGGACACACCGCAAACTGCTAGGGATAAAGTATCCGGAGCAGATGTAACCACGTTGGAGATATCCTTATCCTTATTATAGTTAGATTGTCGGCTATCAGTCTCAAGCAGCCATGAATAGAATATATACACTTTAATAACTATTTACCACTTTAATAGCGGATTATGATGCCGCTGTTAAACCAAAGGTCATATGGTATTCTCTTACACACAGATTGCAGAGATGCTATGCCCTACAGCTTTTGGATCTGGGACCCATGACTTTGAGACAATGGTCTCTTGGTCATGGTTACATGAGACCCTATAGAATAATGACAGAGTAAATGCAGGAACTTTAAGCTACTCACGTTACCCCCAAAGAAATGCACTGATATAATTGTGAGCACCCGAGTGTCAGGATCCAGACAGGGATCCAACACGCAGAGTACTAAAACTAGATAGACGTATACCGGACCTTAGAGTGGCCGGACTAACGTCACATAAACAGAAAATAGTCAGGGGCGAGCCGAGGTCGAGGGAATGAGAAGACAGGTAAGTGAGGTCCAAGCCGAGAATCAAGGGTAGGAGAGAGGGTAATAACTGCTTGATCCAAGGATAAATCTGACTGCCATTCTGGGGTCAAGAAGGAATTTTTTTTCCTAGCTTGTTGCGAAATTGTGCTTCAAACTAGGGTTTTTTTTTTTACCTTCTTTTGGATCAACAGCAAAAAAACAAATGTGAGGAAGGCTGAACTTGATGAACGCAAGTCTCTTTTCAGCTATGTAACTATGTAACTATAAAGAATACCATTGCGAACCAACCTTCTAACATTTAGAAGAGCAAGTAATTTGAAAGACCTTCTAACACACAGCCATTTGGAACCATCACAAAGAGTATCCACATGGCTCCAACCCACAAAGGGAATCTACAAGTGTGGACACTGTAAGGCATGTGATTTTATTCTACCTACCAAATCGGTTGATAGCAAACAAACCTAGGGAGATCACCATCAATGCCTTTATAAACTGCAGTTCCGTCAATGTAATTTATCTCATAACATGCATTTGTTGCTTACAGTATATTGGCAAAACTTATCAGCAATTATGTTGCAGACTACTACAACACATCAATTCCATATGACAAAGCCATGCTGCTACATCAAGAGTCTTAAAGTTCCAAGCGACTCAGAAACGGTCCCTCAATCATCGCAAAGGAGATATTAATATAGCGTTATTAACCCCTTAAGGACACATGACGTGTGACGTCATGATTCCCTTTTATTCCAGAAGTTTGGTCCTTAAGGGGTTAAAGGCAGAATCGCGCTGGATCTACCTATTCAGGACCTTATATCCCAAAGGATTGAATTAAGAGTTTAATTTTACTCCATTCATCCACTCCTGAATGGCTTTCATTTAAAGGAGCACTATAGGGTCAGGAACACAAATATGCATTCCTGACACTATAGGGTTAAAACCACCATCTAGCCCCCCTGGTCCCCTAATGCATCCATAAATACAGTAAAATCTTATTTGTATTCAAGTCTGGAGCTGCTAATTTTGTCCCCATTTTCCTTTAGACTTGCCCACTGCCTGCTGACATCAGCAGAAGTGGTAGCCTGATCCAATCACAATGCTGCCCCATAGGATTGGCTGAGACTGACAAAGAGGCAGATCAGGGGCACAGCCAGCACAATTCAAATACAGCCCTGGCCAATCAGCATCTCCTCATAGAGATGAATTGAATAATTGAATCTCTAGGAGGAAAGTTCAGTGTCTGCATGCAGAAGGTGGAGACACTGAATGTTTGAATGCATTTTAGGCAGCCATGACCCAGGAAAGATCTCTAACAGCTGAGGAGTGGCCAGTGAAGTTATCACTAGACTGTAATGTAAACACTGCATTTTCTATGAAAAGACCATGTTTACAGCAAAAAGCCTGAAGGTAATGATTCTTCTCACCAGAACAAATTCAATAAGCTGTAGTTGTTCTGGTGACAATAGTGTCCCTTTAATCTAACATGTTTTTCATGTTTAATTTTGGAAAATGTGACCCTTCACAGCCAAATTTGTCTTTAATTTTTAGGAATTACATAACCTAACCTGAATATAATGCCCACACAAGATGGCCACGGATGTTAATATTGGAATGTGTCTATAACTGGATTTATTACAGGACCAGATCTATAGCAGAATCAAGATCATACTAAGACCTGTTTTTTCTTATGTAGGAGTTGTCAGGATTACTAGTTGATCCAGCAAGTAGAACTGTGTCACACCTAGGACTAATAGGTAACGTCTTACCGGGCCTTAGAATGGCTGGACTTAACGTACCAGAGAATTGTCAGAATACTTGCAGAGGTCAGGGACACAGAAAGAGACAACAATGAGGGAAAGCCAAAAGTCAAGGATACCAGAATACCGGGAAGTCAAACAAAGCCAAAGTCTGTAACGGACCGTTTCAGCCAAAAAGGGGAAAAATGCGTTTAGGCGATAATCCCCTTTTCCATAGACCAGCAGCTACCATAAGCACCAACTTCCCGAACTCCCAAATTGCACGAATTCACCAACTCTCGAACAGCAGACACACGAACCCTGGAAGCAGCCGAACAGGAAAAGCAATATGGACAGCTTACACTCCTGGCAGTCGGCATACAGTCCCCTTCCCCCCAAGAAAGAGACACACTCCAGCTTCAGGGTTAAACAGCAACTCATTTACTCAGGGCTACCTGCCCAGTATTTATGCAGGTCTCCCACCTGGTGGACACTCCCCTAGGGGACCAAATGGAAGACTGTAACAAAGGACAGACATAAACCAATTACAGACACACAGCAGTAAACATTCCCACAATACATCCTGGTTTCCTCCCTTCTGCCCTGGAGATAATTGGAGAAGTAATCCAATTACCTCCCAAGCCAGAAACCAAATTCCATTACACATGTGGGAACCTAAATACAGTATTATGTTTTAAAATATATAAAGTCACTTTGATTACACCCAACACAGACATGTTACATATCCCCAGATAGCTCAGGTCTGGGTGCACATTATTAGGTGAATGGCACCCAGACTACATGAATACAGTTTAATCGCCATGGAGCCAAAGTCTTTAATCACACAAATAGGCTCCATGGCATGGCTATCTGGGTTACTGCAATTCACATGAAACATAAAATACAGAGTGAACGGCTGTTCGGCTACATCCCCACGAATAGGAACCAGGAGACGGACGGCTCAGCGGTGTTCATGCAAATAAGTGTCCATTTATAGTTCCATAGAATCCTCGCTGAACACCGCTGGTCTTTCGCACGATTAAAATGGCCGCCGCCTCGTGGTCGGCAAACGAACAAAGGCCACCCAGCGTTCATCAATTAAGCTGCGGTTAACCGCAGCTTCTGGGCGGTTAATTGACGGCACACTCCAGCTCCTAGGTGGTCCCTCATACGGTAGTTTGTTCGGTAGCTGGAATCCACCGAACACCCCGGCTGAAAGGCACGAATATGCCTTTCTGCAGGTAACATCAGCTTTTTAAAGTCTGGTCCATAGTCCAAAGGAAGCAGGCGAGCAACCAGGCTTCTCCAGCTCATAGTGGCGAGGTTGGTTTCGCCACACTTCTCCCCTTTACCAATTAGACTAACAGGGTACCTGACCTCCTGCCGGTCAGTGCCCTGGTTAGTCCAGCAACCCACCCACAAAACACAACTATTAGTACAGCCCCCCCACAATAACTGGGTACTACACCTGAAAAAATTACAAACTTGTCCAGGTCCAGGTGTCTCACCATGACTGTGTGGGGAACAGTTAGGCTGCCTTGGTGGGTTGCTGAGAGGGCAGAGACCAGCGGTACTCTGTCCTGGTGCCAGCACTACCACGGGAGTAGTCTGGTTGGAGCCTGGTTGCTGGAGACTGACTGTCTCCCCTTTAGGTACATAGCTCGGCTGCCGGAGGGGGAGACCGACTGTCTCCCCTTTGGATACATCGCTCTGTGGCTGGGGGACAGGACCGACCGTCCCTACCCCTGGTGCTGTAAGTGCAGAGACTACGGTCCCATCTGCACAGATGTGGGGCTTAACATCTCCCCTTGGTGGGTTAGGCTGCCGCTGGAGAGAGGGTGTAACAAGCTCCTCTCTCTGGATGGTAAACTGCCGCTGGGGAGAGGGGTTAGCAGGTTCCTCTCCCTGGCACTCTCTCTGCTGGTGGAAAGGGGGACTGGCTGTCTCCCCTTTCATTCTCTTGTCCGGCTGCTGGGGTGCGAGACTGACTGTCTCTGCTCCCTGCAGGACACACTGCCGCTGGGGAGGATGGACGACACCATCAGCTCCCTGGGGCACACACTGCCGCTGGGGAGGGAGGACGCTGCTCTCCTCTCCCTTCGCTTCACACTGCCGTCTCGGCATCTCACTTTGCTGCTGGGGGGCAGGAACAACAACCTCTGCCCCCTGTAACTCAGCCTGCCGCTGGGGAGGAAGGACTGCACCTTCGGCTCCCTTGGACACACACGGCTGCTGGGGAGGATGGACGACACCATCAGCTCCCTGGGGCACACATTGCCGCTGGGGAGGGAGGACGCTGCTCTCCTCTCCCTTCCCTTCACACTGCCTTCTTGGCATATCACTTTGCTGCTGGGGGGCAGGAACAACAACCTCTGCCCCCTGTAACTCAGCCTGCCGCTGGGGAGGAAGGACTGCACCTTCGGCTCCTTTGGACACACACGGCTGCTGGGGAGGATGGACGACACCATCAGCTCCCTGGGGCACACATTGCCGCTGGGGAGGGAGGACGCTGCTCTCCTCTCCCTTCACACTGCCTTCTTGGCATCTCACTTTGCTGCTGGGGGGCAGGAACAACAACCTCTGCCCCCTGTAACTCAGCCTGCCGCTGGGGAGGAAGGACTGCACCTTCGGCTCCCTTGGACACACACGGCTGCTGGGGAGGATGGACGACACCATCAGCTCCCTGGGCCACACATTGCCGCTGGGGAGGGAGGTCTGCAAACCCCCTGGCCCGCTCTGATTCCCACGGCAAGTACTCTCGCACTGCTTGCTTCACACGCTGCACTCTATATTCTGAGGGGTTGGGTCGGCATAAAGCCAGTATCTTGGTGACCTCTCTGTCATACGCCTCTTGAGTGTAGCTGGGTGCCATGCTTGCTCTGCTGCAGTTGGTTCCTTGTAGATAGGGGCGCTGTACGGGTACTGGCGTTGCCCTCACTTTGTAATCCAGGAATGGTGTTGTCTGTAGCTGTCCCTCTGGTTGTAGGAACGATCCCGCCGCTTGCCACCAATTGTAACGGACCGTTTCAGCCTAAAAGGGGAAAAATGCGTTTAGGCGATAATCCCCTTTTTCATAGACCAGCAGCTACCATAAGCACCAACTTCCCGAACTCCCAAACTGCACGAATTCACCAACTCTCGAACAGCAGACACACGAACCCTGGAAGCAGCCGAACAGGAAAAGCAATATGGACAGCTTACACTCCTGGCAGTCGGCATACAGTCCCCTTCCCCCCAAGAAAGAGACACACTCCAGCTTCAGGGTTAAACAGCAACTCATTTACTCAGGGCTACCTGCCCAGTATTTATGCAGGTCTCCCACCTGGTGGACACTCCCCTAGGGGACCAAATGGAAGACTGTAACAAAGGACAGACATAAACCAATTACAGACACACAGCAGTAAACATTCCCACAATACATCCTGGTTTCCTCCCTTCTGCCCTGGAGATAATTGGAGAAGTAATCCAATTACCTCCCAAGCCAGAAACCAAACTCCATTACACATGTGGGAACCTAAATACAGTATTATGTTTTAAAATATATAAAGTCACTTTGATTACACCCAACACAGACATGTTACATATCCCCAGATAGCTCAGGTCTGGGTGCACATTATTAGGTGAATGGCACCCAGACTACATGAATACAGTTTAATCGCCATGGAGCCAAAGTCTTTAATCACACAAATAGGCTCCATGGCATGGCTATCTGGGTTACTGCAATTCACATGAAACATAAAATACAGAGTGAACGGCTGTTCGGCTACATCCCCACGAATAGGAACCAGGAGACGGACGGCTCAGCGGTGTTCATGCAAATAAGTGTCCATTTATAGTTCCATAGAATCCTCGCTGAACACCGCTGGTCTTTCGCACGATTAAAATGGCCGCCGCCTCGTGGTCGGCAAACGAACAAAGGCCACCCAGCGTTCATCAATTAAGCTGCGGTTAACCGCAGCTTCTGGGCGGTTAATTGACGGCACACTCCAGCTCCTAGGTGGTCCCTCATACGGTAGTTTGTTCGGTAGCTGGAATCCACCGAACACCCCGGCTGAAAGGCACGAATATGCCTTTCTGCAGGTAACATCAGCTTTTTAAAGTCTGGTCCATAGTCCAAAGGAAGCAGGCGAGCAACCAGGCTTCTCCAGCTCATAGTGGCGAGGTTGGTTTCGCCACAAAGTCAATAACCAAAAACAACCTATCTGGAACGCACTCTCGGACAACCACTAAGGGAAACCACGACAGGGCAATGAGCTGAAGAAATAGATGAGCTTAAATACTCCTCTTGCGGATCCAATTGTCCGTAACCGGCCTTTGACCCCAGAACAGAAAACTGCAAATGCCACAGGACTATACAAAACAAATTACCCACCATTGCTGGAGGAAAAAGTTAGACCTACATAATTGGGACAGACCTCACTTATCCTTACTGGGCAGAATAAATATTCACAAAATGATGACGTTACCCAAACTATTGTATCTGTTCCAGACCCTACCGGTCTCAATACCGGTTTCTGCCCTTAGCTGACAACCCTGACTTTCAAGATGGACGAGGCAGAGAGTTCCTTCAGAACCTGCTAGGAAACACAAATCCCCCACTATCTGCAGTACTGAAGGGAAATGGGGTGCCCGCTATACAGGAACTAGTGGTAACTAAACGCCTTTATTCTCTGCTAGACACCACAGTTGATAGGATTCTTACGAAAACAGTAGTCCAGCATTGGACACACAGGGATCTTACCCCATTGGAATCTGTTTGTATCGCACCTATGATACAGAGCTGCCTTTCAAACCTGTACCGCCTGATACAGTCGGGAGGGGGGGAGGGGGTAGGGGAACGAAGTGTCACACTTCCAGAGAACAGAAATGAGTAACCTCCATATACAACTGAACGGCATTGACTGGACATGGATTTTTTAAAAAGAGCAATGAACGCCTCAGTAAGTCTAGCCAAAAGAGAATCTACAAACGAGTAACAAGATGGTATAGGACCCCAGTGCACTTCCACGCTATCCAGCCCTCACTAAGTGACGAATGGTGGAGGTGTCGGGAGGCAGACTTCCAAATATCGGTACACTGGAAATCACATATACCTACCGTGATTCAGTGGATTGAGATAGTGGAAAACACACGCACTTTAGAGTACCTGCATTGGGCAACCCCTGGTATGAAGCAAATGTACTTAGAAACTTGGCTCCCGTGGACACAGTATTGGACATCCCATGGAGCCAATGGCCCCTGGACACCGTAAGAGGGGACCGATACACCCTTTATAGAATTCGATACCACAACAAACTGATTGCTTAACTGATGGGTTGGTTGCTTATGTAGTTCTCAGTTCCTGCATAGCCCAGTCTCTAACACACCATAGAAAAGCCTCTGCGGAGACACCAGACAGTTCTTGAATGAATGAGGATGCTGAACACACACTATATAAATGCCCCACAAGGGGACAAACCCACAATGACTGAAATTAAATAAGACCGTTAGACCGATACAGACCACTCCCCACCACCTTTATGTTAACCCATACTTATCTTTGCTTAATTGTCTTCATTTTCTACATTAAATCTGTAGATGATGTTGAATGCTTTTGCACCTTAAACTGCCATGAGACGTACAGTTGTGCACCTAAAAGATGGTACCATAGAGGTTGCTACCCGACAATTTAAGCAATTTAAAATGACTCACTTGAATGCCATCATTGCTCTTGTGGTAAGGACCCTTGTCCTGCACTGTATCCAAAGTGAGATTTTCTGTTTTTTCTCTGACAAGACAACAGATTAAGAAATTAACATTGTTAAAATAGAAGATAAAATTTACCAAAAACACAAGGAACTAGTTTAAAATAAAAACATTAAAGCCGTTCTCTCACCTTCTAGGATCTTTGCATATTTTGGTGAAATGGGATATTCCCCGATAGGTGGAAGTTAGGTCTCCCCCCTGAATATTATAATTAGTTCTCCACCTGCTGCCAATGGGTGGGGACTGAAGACATTGTACATTAGATCCTCCTCCCTTTAATATTCTAATCAGTGCACCCACCCACCACAAATGGGTGAGGCGTCAGAGGCTATTAGGTCCCCTCCTTTAATCTAAAAGTCAGGGCTCACACCTGCCACAAATGGGTTGAGAGAGAGATTTTTTTTTTTTACACTTTTATAATAAGGCAGCTAGATAGCGCTGACTAGACTTAACATACTTAACCCATGCACTGCACATGGTGTTTAACTATTTAAACTCCAGAAAACAGTTAATCTGTAAAACAGGTGCTTAAAGGGACTTTCCTATGGGCATTTCAGCGACGCTGGAGGTCCTCAGATAATGTGAGGACGTCCAGCGACGCTATATCCCGGAAGTTAACCCTGCAAGGTAAATATTGCAGTTTATGAAAACTGCAATATTTACAGATGCAGGGTTAAGGGTAGTGGGAGTTGGCAGAAGTGTTCTGGGTGCCCGGAGTGTCCCTTTAAAATAACTTGTGTGATAATCCCCAAAAATATAATTAGCAGCTACTTGTGTTGGTCAGGGGTGTTGAAATTAAAAAACAAAACAAAAAAAAACAACTACTTGTCCAGGGACTAAAGCATTTGCCCAATCTACTTGTTTGCCGACAGTGGGAGGGAGGGGGTGACAGAGTATAGGAGTGAGTGACAGGTGGCAAAGTGAGGGAAGGAATGGGTGACAGAGTGAGGGGGGTGACAGTGATGGCGGTGGTGACCGACGGCAGATTGAGGGAGGGAAGGGGTTACTGGTGACAGAGTGGCTGAGGGAGGGTGTAAAAAAGAGTGGCTGAGGGAGAAGGTGACTGGTGACAGTGGGAGGTGGTGACAATGACTGATGGAGGGACTGACAGAGTGACTGATGGAGGGTGTTAGTAATACCTTTGTTTCCCGGGTGGTCCAGTGTCCTGGTTCCCTGGTGGGCTAACACTTCTGGAGATCGCGAGATTCAGCACAGTCTGCAGCACACCCCCGGCGGAGCTGCAGACTGTGCTGTATCTTGCGATCTCCAGAAGTCAGAGCGTTGCCGTGGTGACCCGCAGCAACTGATTGGCCAGAGTTCGTGAGATACAGCACAGTCTGCTGCTCACACCCAGCGGAGCTGCAGACTGGAGAGGCTGGCTCTCTCCCTGGGCAGACGGGGGCCTCGCACACAGAGAAGTCCGCCGGACCCCTTCCCGATGTCGTGTCCTGACCAGTTACATTGCTGCAAGCCCGAAGCAGGGCTAAAAGGAATAAATAACTACCTGCCCAGCGCCCAGAACTGCATGTCCTGGGCGTCGGGCAATGGGAATTGCGCATCCCCGTGGGTTCTCTCCTAACACACCATCCTCACATACATGCATTCAAAAAAGAAATTAGTGGTGAATGCACTGCAAATCAAGGTGAAGTGCTATTAAAATAAAACTTAAATATCCATTCACCCTTAAACAGAGGGGGTGACAAAAAAAGTTTCAATAGACATAAAATAATCATGTAATATTGCTTCAAAGGGACACTATAGTACAGTGATGGCGAACCTATGGCACGCGTGCCACAGGTGGCACGCCGGGCCCTCTCTGTGGGCACGCGGCCATAGCTTTGCCATCACTGCAGAGTAGGCGCCTGCCTGCCCAAAACGGCAGGCGCCTACTCTGCTTCCGTGTCGGCAGGACCGGAAGCAGGGGGGAGGGATCGAGGAAGCAGCTCTCCCGTCCTCCCGCGAGCTGTGTGGAGCGTTGCCCCCTACACACAGCACCCCTATCCCCCTACACACAGCACCCCTATCCACAGCACCCCTACCCCCCTACACACAGGACCCCTACCCACAGCAGCCCTACACACAGCACCCCTACCCCCCCCCACACACACACAGCACCCCTACCCCCCAACACACACACAGCACCCTTTCCCCCAAACACACACACACACAGCACCCTTTCCCCCAAACACACACACACACAGCACCCTTTCCCCCAAACACACACACACACAGCACCCTTTCCCCCAAACACACACAGCACCCTTTCCCCCAAACACACACAGCACCCTTTCCCCCAAACACACACAGCACCCTTTCCCCCAAACACACACACACATCGAGGATCGAGGAAGCAGCTCTCCCGTCCTCCCGCGAGCTGTGTGGAGCGTTGCCCCCTACACACAGCACCCCTATCCCCCTACACACAGCACCCCTACCCCCCTACACACAGGAACCCTACCCACAGCAGCCCTACACACAGGACCCCTACCCACAGCAGCCCTACACACAGGACCCCTACCCACAGCAGCCCTACACACAGGACCCCTACCCCCCCTACACACAGCACCCCTACCCCCCCCCCTACACACAGCACCCCTACCCACAGCAGCCCTACACACAGGACCCCTACCCCCCCCTACACACAGCACCCCTACCCCCCCCTACACGCAGCACCCCTACCCCCCCCCACACGCAGCACCCCTACCCCCCCCCACACACGCAGCACCCCTACCCCCCCCCCACACACGCAGCACCCCTACCCCCCCCCCACACGCAGCACCCCTACCCCCCCACACACAGCACCCCTACCCCCCCACACACACAGCACCCCTACCCCCCCACACACGCAGCACCCCTACCCCCCCCCCACACACAGCACCCCTACCCCCCCACACACACAGCACCCCTACCCCCCCACACACACAGCACCCCTACCCCCCCCCCCACACAGCACCCCTACCCCCCCCCCCACACACAGCACCCCTACCCCCCCCCACACACAGCACCCCTACCCCCCCCCACACACAGCACCCCTACCCCCCCCCCCACACACAGCACCCCTACCCCCCCACACACAGCACCCCTACCCCCCCCCACACACAGCACCCCTACCCCCCCACACACAGCACCCCTACCCCCCCCACACACAGCACCCCTAACCCCCCCACACACAGCACCCCTAACCCCCACCCCCACACACAGCACCCCTAACCCCCCACACACAGCACCCCTACCCCCCCCCACACACAGCACCCCTACCCCCCCCCACACACAGCACCCCTACCCCCCCCCCCACACAGCACCCCTACCCCCCCCACACACAGCACCCCTATCCACAGCACCCCTACCCCCCTACACACAGGACCCCTACCCACAGCAGCCCTACACACAGCACCCCTACCCCCCCCCCACACAGCACCCCTACCCCCCCCCAACACACACACAGCACCCCTACCCCCAACACACACACAGCACCCTTTCCCCCAAACACACACACACAGCACCCTTTCCCCCAAACACACACACAGCACCCTTTCCCCCAAACACACACACAGCACCCTTTCCCCCAAACACACACACAGCACCCTTTCCCCCAAACACACAGCACCCTTTCCCCCAAACACACACAACACCCTTTCCCCCAAACACACACACACATCGAGGATCGAGGAAGCAGCTCTCCCGTCCTCCCGCGAGCTGTGTGGAGCGTTGCCCCCTACACACAGCACCCCTATCCCCCTACACACAGCACCCCTACCCCCCTACACACAGCACCCCTACCCACAGCAGCCCTACACACAGGACCCCTACACACAGCACCCCTACCCCCCCCTACACACAGCACCCCTACCCCCCCCCCCCTACACACAGCACCCCTACACACAGGACCCCTACCCCCCCCTACACACAGCACCCCTACCCCCCCCCCACACAGCACCCCTACCCCCCCCACACACAGCACCCCTTCCCCCCTCACACACACAGCACCCCTACCCCCCCCCCACACACACAGCACCCCTACCCCCCCCCACACACAGCACCCCTACCCCCCCCACACACACACACAGCACCCCTACCCCCCCACACACACACACACACAGCACCCCTACCCCCCCCACACACAGCACCCCTACCCCCCCCACACACAGCACCCCTACCCCCACCCCCCCCCACACACACACAGCACCCCTACCCCCACCCCCACACACACACAGCACCCCTACCCCCACCCCCACACACACACAGCACCCCTACCCCCACCCCCACACACACACAGCACCCTACCCCCCCCCCACACACACCACCCTACCCCCCCACACACACACACACACAGCACCCTACCCCCCCCACACACAGCACCCTACCCCCCCCCCACACAGCACCCTACCCCCCCCCACACACAGCACCCTACCCCCCCCCCACACAGCACCCTACCCCCCCCCACACACAGCACCCTACCCCCCCCCCACACACACACACAGCACCCTACCCCCCCCCCCACACACACACAGCACCCTACCCCCCCCCCCACAGCACCCTACCCCCCCCCACACACACAGCACCCTACCCCCCCCCACACAGCACCCTACCCCCCCACACACACAGCACCCTACCCCCCCCCACACAGCACCCTACCCCCCCACACACACAGCACCCTACCCCCCCCCACACAGCACCCTACCCCCCCACACACACACAGCACCCTACCCCCCCCACACACACACAGCACCCTACCCCCCCCACACAGCACCCTACCCCCCCACACACACAGCACCCTACCCCCCCCACACAGCACCCTACCCCCCCACACACACAGCACCCTACCCCCCCACACACACAGCACCCTACCCCCCCCACACAGCACCCTACCCCCCCACACACACAGCACCCTACCCCCCCCACACAGCACCCTACCCCCCCACACACACAGCACCCTACCCCCCCCCACACAGCACCCTACCCCCCCACACACAAAGCACCCTACCCCCCCACACACACAGCACCCTACCCCCCCCCACACACACACAGCACCCTACCCCCCCACACACAGCACCCTACCCCCCCACACACACACAGCACCCTACCCCCCCACACACACAGCACCCTACCCCCCCACACACACACAGCACCCTACCCCCCCACACACACACAGCACCCTACCCCCCCACACACACACAGCACCCTACCCCCCCACACACACACAGCACCCTACCCCCCCACACACACACAGCACCCTACCCCCCCACACACACACAGCACCCTACCCCCCCACACACACACAGCACCCTACCCCCCCACACACACACAGCACCCTACCCCCCCACACACACACAGCACCCTACCCCCCCACACACACACAGCACCCTACCCCCCCACACACACACAGCACCCTACCCCCCCACACACACACAGCACCCTACCCCCCCACACACACACAGCACCCTACCCCCCCACACACACACAGCACCCTACCCCCCCCCACACAGCACCCTACCCCCCCCCCACAGCACCCTACCCCCCCCCACACACAGCACCCTACCCCCCCACACACACACAGCACCCTACCCCCCCACACACACACAGCACCCTACCCCCCCCCCCACACAGCACCCTACCCCCCCCCACACACACACCGCACCCTACCCCCCCACACACACACACACAGCACCCTACCCCCCCCCACCACACACACAGCACCCTACCCCCCCCCCCACAGCACCCTACCCCCCCCCACACACAGCACCCTACCCCCCCCCACACACACAGCACCCTACCCCCCCCACACAAAGCACCCTACCCCCCCACACACACAGCACCCTACCCCCCCACACACACAGCACCCTACCCCCCCCCCACACAGCACCCTACCCCCCCACACACACACACACCGCACCCTACCCCCCCCCACACACACACACAGCACCCTACCCCCCCCCACAGCACCCTACCCCCCCACACACAGCACCCTACCCCCCCCCCACAGCACCCTACCCCCCCCCCACACACAGCACCCTACCCCCCCCACACAAAGCACCCTACCCCCCCACACACAAAGCACCCTACCCCCCCACACACAAAGCACCCCAACCCCCCACACACAGCACCTCACCCCCCCACACACAGCACCTCACCCCCCCACACACAGCACCTCACCCCCCCACACACAGCACCTCACCCCCCCACACACAGCACCTCACCCCCCCACACACAGCACCTCACCCCCCCACACACAGCACCTCACCCCCCCACACACAGCACCTCACCCCCCCACACACAGCACCTCACCCCCCCACACACAGCACCTCACCCCCCCCACACACAGCACCTCACCCCCCCCACACACAGCACCTCACCCCCCCCCCACACACAGCACCTCACCCCCCCCACACACAGCACCTCACCCCCCCCACACACAGCACCTCACCCCCCCCACACACAGCACCTCACCCCCCCCACACAACATTACACACAGACACATACACTGCACCCCTCAGTTTGATGTAGTTATTTTGGAGACATTTTAATGTATATCCCTGCAGACATTTTAATGCACACACTGCCTTTTTAAAGAAAAGGCAGTGTTTACATTACTGCCTAGTAACACCTCTTGTGGTAGTCACTCAGTCGGTCACTAGAGGTGCTCCATGGATCAGTTCAGTGTCTACGTTCTGCATGGAGGCGCTAAATGTTCCTCTTAAAAATACATAGATTCAATGCATCTCTATGAGGAGATGCTGATTGGCGCAGCGTTTTTCAGCTTATGCACAATAGCCCCCCAATGATCCTCTGTGGGAAAGCATTGGATTGATCTCAGCCATTCCATTGTGGCACTAGAAAAAGGTGAGTAACATACCTTCTCAAAGGGAGGCAAGTACCTAAACCGTTATTTTGCCACTATCGTGTCAGGAATACATGTTTGTGTTCCTGACACTGCAGTGTTCCTATAACATTTAACTCTTTCGTTATTTTTCTCTCGCGCGTTTCTTTGCTGCTGAGGGGAAATAAAGGAAGACAATAGCTTTATACTTGCCTCTGTGTCACTAATAATATCATGACTTTACTTCATATTAAATGTAAAAACTGGTAACTGTTAGACAATTTTGATTATTTTTAATATCTCAAGATGCGGATTAGTATAATTACATTATCTCCATAATGTACCACTTTGTAATTTACAATTGTGCATTTGTTAAACAATTTTATCAGGAAATATTTTGGGCAGACAATATAAATGCTAAAAAGAAGCAAAGAGGTGGGATATGGGAGAACCCACTGTTTGACAAGATGGAAGGACTGTTCTCAGAGCCTCCCAGCACCATCTACAGTAATCTGCAATGGTTTGGAGAATCCTTTTAAACAGAAATTGTTTCTGAATGGGGTTCCTTGTCAGGAATAAAAAGTATGGGGAAAAGGTTAATAAAATAAAATCAGCCTTCATATGATCAATGACCTTGTGCATCCAGCAGATACATTCTCCAGTTTGCTCAGCTCTGCACTCTCTCTGATATTTTCGAGACGTTTATACTTGCAACCTTTTTTACCTGCTGAGAAAAGCATCTCATAAATCATAAACAAAACATAAGTCATGCAGGCAGGGTTAATGTGCCTATAGTAGTCCTTTAACACAACTGGGTAATCCCCAAATCTTGGACTGGTTTGAGAACCACTAGGTTATAACAACAATCTGTCACTATATTGAAATAGACATTGCATCCAATAATGGACATAAGGGACATAAGTAAGAAATGGCATCTCACAAATAATGCACCATTGAGTTCCTTTGTTCTGTGATCTCTCCCCATTAAGATCTGAAGTTGGAAAAAGTGTGTGGCAGCTTACCATACAGCTTAGGAGGGGCCGTGGAGGCAGGCGGCTAGCTGCGCGAAGAGTAGGGAGGCAGCGAGGGAGCCGTGCTGTCCTTGCTCTGCTCCCCCGCCATAGCGCGCAGCTTAGTGAGACCGGGTCTGGAATATGACTTCATATTGCAGCCCCGGTCTCACTAAGAGGCGTGCCAGCGTGGGGGAGCAGAGCAAGGACAGCACAGCTCCCTCGTCTCCCGGCAGCAATACGTGCAGCTAGTCGCCTGCCTACACACACACACACACACACATACCGGGATGGGTACTAGTCACACACGATGTATTATAACATACCGAGATGGGTACTAGTCACACACGATGTATTATAACTGTAACGAGACCAAAAAAACATAAATTTTACTTACCGGAAATTTCTTTTTCCTGAAGATTAGAGGCAGTGCTTACACCATAGGGATATCCAATCTGGAGGGAAAAAACAGGCAGGCAAATCTCCAAACATTTTAACCCCTCCCCTAATTACCTCCTTTCCAATAAGTAGCAGCTCCTCCTGATCATCCCCAGACAATACATAAGCCAAATAGCTGCAAAATTACTTAGTTTATTAGAAAAAGGGGCGGGAATTGTAGCACTGCCTCTAATCTTCAGGAAAAAGAAATTTTCGGTAAGTAAAATTTATGTTTTTCCTTTCAGATTAGAGGCAGTGCTTACACCATAGGGATATAATAAAGCAGATCCTGAGGGCGGGTTTCAGTTCACTACTGCTTGAAGCACCCTGCGCCCAAAAGCTGCATACTCCGAGGCCAGTATGTCCCACTTGTAGTGTCTTGAGAACGTATGGAGAGAGGACCGATTAGCAGCTGAACAAATTCGAGACGGAGAAGTAGCTGCACGCAGAGCCCCTGACGGCGAAACAGCTCTAGTAGAATGTGCCTTAATAGGGCCTGCAAATTCCGTGCCACTCTTAGAATAAGATAACAGAATACAATCCTTCAGTCATCTAGCCAGAGAACTCTTCGAAACCAACATACCTTTTCTTTGTGCCTACGAACAAGACAAACATACCGATATCCTACCGGAAGGATTCCGTAGCTTTTAGATATTGCCAAAGACATATCGTTACGTCTAAGCAGTGAAAATTACTTCCCAAGGCATTAGACGTATTCCGACACAAGGTCGGCAAAACCACTTCTCGGTTGACATTGGCAACAGAAAAAACTTTAGTGATACCTGAAGGATCGAGCTTCAGAACCTCCTTGTCCTGATGAAAACCAAAAAGGGAAAATACTCCCGAAGCGCTCGGATCTCACATACTCTTTTAGCTGACGAATAGCCACCAAAAGAAAACGGTATCCAAAGAAAACATCTTCAGGGAACTTCTTCCAATGGTTCAACAGGCGGTACTCAAAGCGCGGAAAAGACCAAATTCAGATCCCAGGGAGGACAGGTTTCCCTAACAAAGGGCACCAAACGTGTCAGAGCTCTGAAGAACCTTGAAATCAGAAAATTCGAGGTGAAACATCTGAGGGAGAAGAAACTGATAGCAGAAACATGTAATCTAAATTAAGCAGGTTTAAGACCTTTGCAAATCTCATCTGACGGAAGCCTAGAATCTTCTGGATGGACGCGGAAACAGGGTTGACTTCAAACCTACAACACCGCTGAAAAAAACTTCCAAATCTTAACGTAGAACCCTGAAGTAGATGCCAACAAAAAATCTTTATAACTTCAGGATCCAGACCTTTACTCTCTAAAATCTGGAGTTCAGAAACCAGGCCGTCAATCGGAATCTCCGAAGGGCCGGAAGAGGCACCATGGCGTCCTCTAGAATTACTCCTGAAAGAGGAAGCTTCCAAAAGGTGGCCTCCGGAAAGTTCAGGAGAACCGAGAACCAACTTCTTCTTGGCCACCATGGAAGGATTAGGATAATACTTACATTTTCCAGCCTTACTTTTTGAAGTATTCTGGGAATAAGCACTACTGGCGGGAAGATATATGCCAGGTTGAACTTCCATGGTACTGACAGGGCATCTATGAAATCCGGCCTGTCTGCTGGATTTAGGGATGCAAAACGTCTTGTCTTCCTGTTCACTCTGGGTGCCATCAGGTCTATCTCTGGAACACCGAAGCGGACTGTGATGAACTTGAAAGTTCTGCATGACAGGGACCAATCTGCTTGTTTCAAATGATGCCTGCTCAGGGCATCTGCCACCACATTGAACTTTCCTAAAATGTGAACTGCAGAGATTGACATAAGGTGCACTTCTGCCCACAGCATGATTATTGAACAAAGGCTTTCTAATCTTGTTGATCTCGTACCTCCCTGTTTGTTCAAATATGCCACTGTCGTTCGATTGTCTGAACGAATTTGAATATGTTGAACCTTGATGAGAAACTGAAACGCCAAGAGTGCCATCCATACGGCCTTTAATTCCCTGAAGTTCAAGGAACTTCTCATATCCTTCTCTTGCCAGGACCCCTGCTTCTTTATGTCTTCCAGATGGGCCCCCCAGCCCAGCGCAGAGGCGTCTGTTGATATGATAGTGAAGGACTTCATCCGGAATGACAGACCCTCGTGGAGGAATCGAGAAAATGTCCACCACTGCAGACTTTTCAAAGTTAGATCGTTAAACCTCATCAGCCTATCTAGGCCGAGTTCCTGTCGATACCAGACCTGCAGAATGTGTCTTTGTAGAGGTCTCATTCTGGCTATTGCCCAAGCGACTGCCGGGATTGAGGCTGTAAACAGACCCAGCAAACACCTGGCTTCTCTGATTGAAAACATACTTTTTTCTCAGAGATTCCGGATTAACCGCTTGATCTTTAGTATCTTCCCCTCTGGCAGGAATAACTTCATCGCGATAGAATCCAAAATTAGACCCAAGAACTGGATCCTTTGAACTGGCACTAGTTCCGATTTGTTGAAATTTATTAGCCAGCCATGCTTTTCCAGCGATTTGATGGCTGTCCCCAGGTCTAACTGTAGTTGAACTTGGGACTCTGCAATCAACAGCCAGTCGTCCAAATATGGAATGACAGCGATGCCCATACTTCTTAGAAAGCTTGAACTACTACTCGAAGCTATGTGAATACTCTGGGCGCTGATGCCAGGCCGAAAGGCAGTGCTCTGAATTGGTAATGTTTGGTTACCGATTGGCAGCACACCGCAACCGTAGAAAAAACTTTATGGGTGAATAAGCAGAGCAGCCGACTTTACTGTTTCCATGAGGAATTTCTTTATGATAATCCGCTTGTTTACGGCCTTTAGGTCTAGGGTAGGTCCGAACGAACCATCTGGTTTTGGTACCAAGAAAAGTCTTGAATAGGTGCCTTGATGTCTTTCCTTTAGAGGAACTTCTTCCACCACTCTTTTTAGTAACAGAGTCGATACTTCCCGCATCAGAGAGAGTTCCAAATCTAGAGAATGAATCTCGGAACATAGAAACATGTTCTTTAGGGCTTGTGATAATTCTAGAGCGTATCCGTGCTCCATCACCGTAAGGACCCAGCGATCTCCTATAATCAAAGGCTCTTTTCTGTTGACCCTTGAAATAGTTTTTACGAAAGGAACTTCTAAATGAGGGAAGTGTCTCTGCGTTACGGCTTCTAAACTGCTTCCTATATGATACTGGTAAAGCATTCCTTCCTTCCTTCATCTGTTTCAACAACTCATCCAGTTTTGAACCGAAAAGTCTTCCAGGTTCAAAAGATAGTTCACACAGTGAATCATTAGATGCCGCATCTGCTGACCAATTTCTAAGCCAAAGTGCTCTTCTGGCGACTGTTGAAATACCTAAATTCTTGGCCGATAATTTCAGGCTTTCTGCAGAGGCATCCACTAAAAATCAGATGCCATACTGATATTTTTCAATAGCTTTAACGGGTCTTCCTTAGCTTCTCCCGTATATACCTTTACTAGTTCTTCCAACCAAAGTTTTATGGGCCTTGGCAACGGATGACCCCGTAATCAAAGCTTTAGCTTGAGCTGCAGAAGAGATGAACAACATCTTTAAGGAGGAGTCCATGCGTTTAACCATGACCTCCTTGAGGCCGCTTGAAACTCCAATTGATAATGTAGTCTTCTTACCTATTTGAGCAATAGGAACGCCCACTACAGGGACAGTATCCAGCTTACAGTCTTGTTCCGCTTCTGTGGAAAGAGAGATTTAAAAACTGTCTAGTCAATAAACAGCATGTGACTTGGGAATTTTCCATTCTTTTAAATCAATTCCCCAATCTGTGGGTGAAAAAGAAACCTATAGGACTTTTACCCTGTTTCTTCAAGTTCAAATGCAACTGCACTTCTTTAATCAATTCCCCAAATGGATTCTACTGGGAATGCAGATTCCTCATTTGATGAGACACTGCTGAATTATCGCCATACTCAGAACCACTAGTTCCAAACTAGAATCGGAACTTCCCAAGATCTTAGGCTTTTTGTTAGCATGTATTACAAACTGAGAATCCTGTGCAACCGAAGCCTGGATTGTCTGTAATGCTGCTGACCACATATCCACAACTGTTTGCTGCATACTTTGTTGCAACCAGCTGATAAAGTGGACATTTCCGTTCTTTGTGCTTCCTCTGAAGCTTCTTTGAACACACAGAGCAAAGTTTCCTTTTTACAACCATCTGGCATAAGATGGCCACACACAGAGCACATTAAATGCTTGGCTAGATGTACATTTCCCCTTCTCAGCAACATCATCCAAATTTTCAGGATTATATACTGGGAACAGAAAACAAACAAGGGAAAATAAACAAAATTTTTCCCTAAAGATTCAGGCTAGAACCATTTAAATAAAAACTTAATCAGTCTTACCTTAAATGGCCTGAGAGTGTGTTGGAGGGCAGGTGAGAAACACACTTTGCAACCGTTCTGAGAGCTCCTGGCAAACAGAGGTTGCTGCTGGTAATGCTCCTTTTAAGTCCTGTAACCAAACAAAAAACGCCAAGTTCAAATTTGGCGCCTGAATCCAGGTTCGCATTGCGCATGTGCATAGCGCTCTGCGACTCCCTGGTGGAACGCAACGCAACCTGTGTGTGCGTTCCACCGACAGGACCTCCCAGCCGACGCACGCCTGCGTCCTTCGTCAGACCGGCACCTGGCACGGCAAGAGACGGAATAAATTCTGAGGGACCACGCCGTCCGGCGTGTTAAACGCTACTTACCCGAACATCAAGGAAGCAGAGCCTCCCGAGCCTCAGCCCTTCTCACCTGCTTCCTGGAGAACCTTCCTGCATAACCTCCCCTGCCGAAGGCAGGCAAAGAACTGGGGATGATCAGGAGGAGCTGCTACTTATTGGAAAGGAGGTAATTAGGGGAGGGGTTAAAATGTTTGGAGATTTGCCTGCCTGTTTTTTCCCTCCAGATTGGATATCCCTATGGTGTAAGCACTGCCTCTAATCTGAAAGGAAAAACTGTATTTCTCTGCCTGTTATAATTACATTATCCATTGTGTAAGGTAATTGTATCACAGGCAGAGGGGAGGATTTTGTGTGGGAGTGTCTGAGTGTATTGTACGTGTTTATTGGTTGTTTTCCAAAACCCTGTGGGTGGTACTAATGTGTATATAATAACAATAAACCTACAGCTGCCTGTTCCTGCTTGACCCTCAACACGGAGCTTTGTCTCGTTCTTGGGGGGATTTATTGTATGCTGTTAGAGACTGATTGCCAGGAGTGTAAGCTGCTTGGGTGCTTTTCCTGTTCAACTGCTAGCAGCTATTCGTGAGGTTCCAGTTCAGGAGTTTGGAGTGCTACTTGGGATCTAGTTTGGGAGTTTGGGGTTCTGCAGTAGCTGTGCCTGTGTCTCTGGAAGGGGAAGATCTACTAAACAGCTTTTAACCCCTTTTATGCCCGGGGTGCCGTAACAATAACATACCGGGATGGGTACTAGTCACACTCTGTGTATTATAACATACCGGGATGGGTACTAGTCACACACTGTGTATTATAACATACTGGGCTGGGTACCGATAATCAGCTAGTCACATGGTGTATTATAACATACTGGGCTAGGTACTAGTCACACACGGTGTATTATAACTTACCGGGCTGGGTACTAGTCACACACGGTGTATTATAACATACTGGGTACTAGTCACACACAGTGTGATAACATACCGGGCTGGGTACTAGTCACCCACAGTGTATTATAACATACTGGGTACTAGTCACACACGGTGTATTATAACATACTGGGTACTAGTCACACACAGTGTGTTATAACATACTGGGTACTAGTCACACACAGTGTGTTATAACATACTGGGTACTAGTCACACACAGTGTGTTATAACATACTGGGTACTAGTCACACACAGTGTGTTATAACATACCGGGCTGGGTACTAGTCACACACAGTGTATTATAACATACTGGGTACTAGTCACACACAGTGTATTATAACATACTGGGTACTAGTCACACACGGTGTATTATAACATACTGGGTACTAGTCACACACGGTGTATTATAACATACTGGGTACTAGTCACACACGGTGTATTATAACATACTGGGTACTAGTCACACACGGTGTATTATAACATACTGGGTACTAGTTACACACGGTGTATTATAACATACTGGGTACTAGTCACACACGGTGTATTATAACATACTGGGTACTAGTCACACACGGTGTATTATAACATACTGGGTACTAGTCACACACGGTGTATTATAACATACTGGGTACTAGTCACACACGGCGTATTATAACATACTGGGTACTAGTCACACACGGCGTATTATAACATACTGGGTACTAGTCACACACGGCGTATTATAACATACTGGGTACTAGTCACACACGGCGTATTATAACATACTGGGTACTAGTCACACACGGCGTATTATAACATACTGGGTACTAGTCACACACGGCGTATTATAACATACTGGGTACTAGTCACACATGGCGTATTATAACATACCGGGATGGGTACTAGTCACGCACGGTGTATTATAACTGTAACGAGACCAATCTCGCCACTGTGCATTGGAGGAGCCTGGTTGCCCGCCTGCTGCCTTTAGACTATGACCCCATGTTGAAACGCTTGTTTTCCCCTGCAAAGACATGACAGCCAGGTCCTTCGGTACTTGCCCTATTTGAATAGTGATACCCCAGATAGCTATGCCATGGAGCCCATTTGTATAATGAAAGACTATGTGAAAGACTTTGGCTCCATGGCAATTGAACTGTATGTAAGAGATCTGAGCGCCATTCAGTAAAATGTGCGCTCAGATCTAAGCTATCTGGGGATATGTTGAATGTACCTGTTTTATGCAATGGCTGCAGTTATATATTTTTATGTATTTTATTGTCTTTTGCTGCCATGTGTTCAATGGAGTTTTGCCTCTGTCCTTGGAGAGAATTGGATTACTTCTCGATTATCTCCAGGATAGAAGACTCTGTGGAACTGGTTTTGGGCAGAAAAGACATGCTTCATTTAGTCACAGGACTACGATCTATCTTTTGAACCACTGGACCAATTTTTGACGTATGTTTGTATTTGGAGTATGCGGATTCTGAAAATGTAAGTTTTATGTGAATGTAATGCATACTTTTAAAGTTATGAATAATGTGGAAAAACTGTATTTCTCTGCCTGTTATAATTACATTATCCATTGTGTAAGGTAATTGTATCACAGGCAGAGGGGAGGATTTTGTGTGGGAGTGTCTGAGTGTATTGTACGTGTTTATTGGTTGTTTTCCAAAACCCTGTGGGTGGTACTAATGTGTATATAATAACAATAAACCTACAGCTGCCTGTTCCTGCTTGACCCTCAACACGGAGCTTTGTCTCGTTCTTGGGGGGATTTATTGTATGCTGTTAGAGACTGATTGCCAGGAGTGTAAGCCGCTTGGGTGCTTTTCCTGTTCAACTGCTAGCAGCTATTCGTGAGGTTCCAGTTCAGGAGTTTGGAGTGCTACTTGGTATCTAGTTTGGGGTTCTGCAGTAGCTGTGCCTGTGTCTCTGGAAGGGGAAGATCTACTAAACAGCTTTTAATCCCTTTTATGCCCGGGGTGCCGTAACAATAACATACGGGGATGGGTACTAGTCACACTCTGTGTATTATAACATACTGGGTACTAGTCACACACAGTGTATTATAACATACTGGGTACTAGTCACACACAGTGTATTATAACATACTGGGTACTAGTCACACACAGTGTATTATAACATACCGGGCTGGGTACTAGTCACACACGGCGTATTATAACATACTGGGCTGGGTACTAGTCACACACGGCGTATTATAACATACTGGGCTGGGTACTAGTCACACACGGCGTATTATAACATACTGGGTACTAGTCACACACGGCGTATTATAACATACTGGGTACTAGTCACACACGGCGTATTATAACATACTGGGTACTAGTCACACACGGCGTATTATAACATACTGGGTACTAGTCACACACGGCGTATTATAACATACTGGGTACTAGTCACACACGGCGTATTATAACATACTGGGTACTAGTCACACACGGCGTATTATAACATACTGGGTACTAGTCACACACGGCGTATTATAACATACTGGGTACTAGTCCCACACGGCGTATTATAACATACTGGGTACTAGTCACACACGGCGTATTATAACATACTGGGTACTAGTCACACACGGCGTATTATAACATACTGGGTACTAGTCACACACGGCGTATTATAACATACTGGGTACTAGTCACACACGGCGTATTATAACATACTGGGTACTAGTCACACACGGTGTATTATAACATACTGGGTACTAGTCACACACGGTGTATTATAACATACTGGATACTAGTCACACACGGTGTATTATAACATACTGGGTACTAGTCACACACGGTGTATTATAACATACTGGGTACTAGTTACACACGGTGTATTATAACATACTGGGTACTAGTCACACACGGTGTATTATAACATACTGGGTACTAGTCACACACGGTGTATTATAACATACTGGGTACTAGTCACACACGGTGTATTATAACATACTGGGTACTAGTCACACACGGTGTATTATAACATACTGGGTACTAGTCACACACGGCGTATTATAACATACTGGGTACTAGTCACACACGGCGTATTATAACATACTGGGTACTAGTCACACACGGCGTATTATAACATACTGGGTACTAGTCACACACGGCGTATTATAACATACCGGGATGGGTACTAGTCACGCACGGTGTATTATAACTGTAACGAGACCAATCTCGCCACTGTGCATTGGAGGAGCCTGGTTGCCCGCCTGCTGCCTTTAGACTATGACCCCATGTTGAAACGCTTGTTTTCCCCTGCAAAGACATGACAGCCAGGTCCTTCGGTACTTGCCCTATTTGAATAGTGATACCCCAGATAGCTATGCCATGGAGCCCATTTGTATAATGAAAGACTATGTGAAAGACTTTGGCTCCATGGCAATTGAACTGTATGTAAGAGATCTGAGTGCCATTCAGTAAAATGTGCGCTCAGATCTAAGCTATCTGGGGATATGTTGAATGTACCTGTTTTATGCAATGGCTGCAGTTATATATTTTTATGTATTTTATTGTCTTTTGCTGCCATGTGTTCAATGGAGTTTTGCCTCTGTCCTTGGAGAGAATTGGATTACTTCTCGATTATCTCCAGGATAGAAGACTCTGTGGAACTGGTTTTGGGCAGAAAAGACATGCTTCATTTAGTCACAGGACTACGATCTATCTTTTGAACCACTGGACCAATTTTTGACGTATGTTTGTATTTGGAGTATGCGGATTCTGAAAATGTAAGTTTTATGTGAATGTAATGCATACTTTTAAAGTTATGAATAATGTGGAAAAACTGTATTTCTCTGCCTGTTATAATTACATTATCCATTGTGTAAGGTAATTGTATCACAGGCAGAGGGGAGGATTTTGTGTGGGAGTGTCTGAGTGTATTGTACGTGTTTATTGGTTGTTTTCCAAAACCCTGTGGGTGGTACTAATGTGTATATAATAACAATAAACCTACAGCTGCCTGTTCCTGCTTGACCCTCAACACGGAGCTTTGTCTCGTTCTTGGGGGGATTTATTGTATGCTGTTAGAGACTGATTGCCAGGAGTGTAAGCCGCTTGGGTGCTTTTCCTGTTCAACTGCTAGCAGCTATTCGTGAGGTTCCAGTTCAGGAGTTTGGAGTGCTACTTGGTATCTAGTTTGGGAGTTTGGGGTTCTGCAGTAGCTGTGCCTGTGTCTCTGGAAGGGGAAGATCTACTAAACAGCTTTTAACCCCTTTTATGCCCGGGGTGCCGTAACAATAACATACGGGGATGGGTACTAGTCACACTCTGTGTATTATAACTTACCGGGCTGGGTACTAGTCACACACAGTGTATTATAACATACTGGGTACTAGTCACACACAGTGTATTATAACATACCGGGCTGGGTACTAGTCACACACAGTGTATTATAACATACTGGGTACTAGTCACACACAGTGTATTATAACATACCGGGCTGGGTACTAGTCACACACGGCGTATTATAACATACTGGGCTGGGTACTAGTCACACACGGCGTATTATAACATACTGGGCTGGGTACTAGTCACACACGGCGTATTATAACATACTGGGTACTAGTCACACACGGCGTATTATAACATACTGGGTACTAGTCACACACGGCGTATTATAACATACTGGGTACTAGTCACACACGGCGTATTATAACATACTGGGTACTAGTCACACACGGCGTATTATAACATACTGGGTACTAGTCACACACGGCGTATTATAACATACTGTGCTGGGTACTAGTCACACACGGCGTATTATAACATACTGTGCTGGGTACTAGTCACACACGGCGTATTATAACATACTGTGCTGGGTACTAGTCACACACGGCGTATTATAACATACTGTGCTGGGTACTAGTCACACACGGCGTATTATAACATACTGTGCTGGGTACTAGTCACACACGGCGTATTATAACATACTGTGCTGGGTACTAGTCACACACGGCGTATTATAACATACTGGGCTGGGTACTAGTCACACACGGCGTATTATAACATACTGGGCTGGGTACTAGTCACACACGGCGTATTATAACATACTGGGCTGGGTACTAGTCACACACGGCGTATTATAACATACTGTGCTGGGTACTAGTCACACACGGCGTATTATAACATACTGTGCTGGGTACTCGTCACACACGGCGTATTATAACATACTGTGCTGGGTACTAGTCACACACGGCGTATTATAACATACTGTGCTGGGTACTAGTCACACACGGCGTATTATAACATACTGTGCTGGGTACTAGTCACACACGGCGTATTATAACATACTGGGCTGGGTACTAGTCACACACGGCGTATTATAACATACTGGGCTGGGTACTAGTCACACACGGCGTATTATAACATACTGGGCTGGGTACTAGTCACACACGGTGTATTATAACATACTGTGCTGGGTACTAGTCACACACGGCGTATTATAACATACTGTGCTGGGTACTAGTCACACACGGCGTATTATAACATACTGTGCTGGGTACTAGTCACACACGGCGTATTATAACATACTGTGCTGGGTACTAGTCACACACGGCGTATTATAACATACTGTGCTGGGTACTAGTCACACACGGCGTATTATAACATACTGTGCTGGGTACTAGTCACACACGGCGTATTATAACATACTGTGCTGGGTACTAGTCACACACGGCGTATTATAACATACTGGGCTGGGTACTAGTCACACACGGCGTATTATAACATACTGGGCTGGGTACTAGTCACACACGGCGTATTATAACATACTGGGCTGGGTACTAGTCACACACGGTGTATTATAACATACTGGGCTGGGTACTAGTCACACACGGTGTATTATAACATACTGGGTACTAGTCACACACGGTGTATTATAACATACTGGGTACTAGTCACACACGGTGTATTATAACATACTGGGTACTAGTCACACACGGTGTATTATAACATACTGGGTACTAGTCACACACGGTGTATTATAACATACTGGGCTTGGTACTCCTCAGTAGAAGTCTCCCTGGCAGCCATGGTTTTCCTGCCTTCCTCCTGTTGGCACACAGCCCCGTGTCGCTCCGGGGGTCCGGTGAGCTGCCGGCAGCGCTGGCCGAGCTCTTAGTAAATCTACGAGGTTTCACCATCAGTCCCACAGCCAACAGAACCACGCGCCAGGCCCGCTATAGAGACTAAGGGGCGGGGCGGGGCTGGGCTATGTGGGCAGTGGGCGGGGTCTATACTCCGTGTCCGGGTGCTCATGGGTAGGAACGGGGACCATGACTGACAGGGAGTGCTGAGAGCGTCATACCGAGCGCAGGCAAGTCAACTCCACTGAGCGTTATATGACGGATATAGGTGCAATATCATGCTCTACACCGATAGCGAGAGTAATCCAATAATATAATGCACAGAGCGCTATATGGGGGGGATTCCAATAATATAATGCACAAAGCGCTATATGGGGGGATTCCAATAATATAATGCACAAAGCGCTATATGGGGGGATTACAATAATATGATACACAGAGCGCTATATGGGTGGGGGATTCCAATAATATAATGCGCAAAGCGCTATATGGGGGGATTCCAATAATATGATGCACAGAGCGCTATATGGGGGGATTCCAATAATATGATGCACAGAGCGCTATATGGGGGGATTCCAATAATAAAATGCACAAAGCGCTATATGGGGGGATTCCAATAGTATGATGCACTGAGCGCTATATGGGGGGATTCCAATAATATAATGCACAGAGCGCTATATGGGTGGATTCCAATAATATAATGCACAAAGCGCTATATGGGGGGATTCCAATAATATAATGCACAAAGCGCTAAATGGGGGGATTCCAATAATATAATGCACAGAGCGCTATATGGGGGGATTCTAATAATATGCATAGAGCGCTATATGGGGGATTCCAATAATATAATGCACAGAGCGCTATATGGGGGGATTCCAATAATATAATACACAGAGCGCTATATGGGGGGATTCCAATAATATAATGCACAGAGCGCTATATGGGGGATTCAAATAATATCATTCACATAGCGCCATATGGTGGGGATATTCCAATAATATAATGCACAGAGCGCTATATGGGGGGCGGGGGGGTTCCAATAATATAATGCACAGAGCGCTATATGGGGGGATTCCAATAATATTATGCATAGAGCGCTATATGGGGGATTCCAATAATATAATGCACAGAGCGCTATATGGGGGATTCCAATAATATTATGCACAGAGCGCTATATGGGGGATTCCAATAATATAATGCATAGAGCGCTATATGGGGGGATTCCAATAGTATGATGCACAGAGCGCTATATGGGGGGATTCTAATAATATAATGCACATAGCACTATATGGGGGATTCCAGTAATATAATGCAGAGAGAGTTATATGGGGGATTCTAATAATATAATGCACAGAGCGCTATTATTGGCATTTATATAGTGCCAGCTTATTCCGCAGCGCTTTGCAATAAGAGGTGCATTTACCAAATGAGACAATAACAAAGTGTAACAGGAACAATAGGTAGTTGAGGACCCTGCTCAAACGAGCTTACAATCTAATGGAGGTGGAGTATAAAAACACAATAGTAAGGTATTGATGGATGCAGCAAATAGATATGGTTGAAAAGTAGCAGAACTGGAGGTGAGAGTGGAGTGTGGCCCTATAGGAGAGAGCGAGAGGATGATTTGAGAGATAGACGTTACTCTTGGAGGCCATAAGCAATCCTGAAAAGATGGTTTTGAGGGACTTTTTAAAGGATTGACGACCAGGGGAGAATCTGACGGGGAGGCAGGCTGTTCCAAAGGAAAGGAGCCGCTCATGAGAAGTTTTGCAGGCGTGAATTTGTAGTAAGGGTGCGAGCAGCAGACAGGAGGTCACCAGTAAAGCAGAGAGACCGAGAGGGGGCATACCTATGAATCAGTGGAGAAATGTAAGAGGGGCTAAAGTTGGTTAGGGATTTATAGGTAAGGGTTAGTATTTTAAATTAGCACCTGTAGGGTACAGGAAGCCAGTGTAAGGATGTTCCAGAGATGCTACCTCAGCATAAGGCTTTGTAGCTGCAAGATGTGCTGGCTGTGAGTCCTTGGAGCAAATTCTAAGTATGTTTGTTGGAGCTGCAAGACGTGCTGGCTGTGAGTCCTTGGGAGCAAATTCTAAGTATGTTTGTTGGGGCTCAGACTCAGCATAAGGCTTCTGAGCTCCAAGACGTGCTGGCTGTGAGTCCTTGGGAGCAAATTCTAAGTATGTTTGTTGGGGCTCAGACTCAGCATAAGGCTTTTGAGCTGCACAGAGCACCATATGGGGGGATTCCAATACACCCCTGCTTTTAAATGCCAACCTTAAAAAAAAAAAAAAAAACACCACCTAAACTATACACAAATACATCTGTGCAGTCAACCATCAATGCTACAGACAAATACACCTCTGCATTCAAAGGCCAACACTAAATGCCAACACGTGCCTACATTCATTTGCAAACACTGCACACAAGCACACCACTGAATTCAAACACCAACAATACAAAAATGCACACCTGCATTGAAATACCAACATTACATAGAAACCACTGATTTGAAATGTATAGTGGATGTGCAGTGTGTGTAGTGCATGCAATGTCTGTGTTTGTGTAGTGGATGTAGTGTGTGTAGTGCATGCATCATGTGTGTGAGCAGGGACATATTAGCCGCGAGGCAAACAATGCATTTGCCTTGGGCGGCATTTTCCAGGGGGCGCCAAAAAATGCCGCCCCCAAATGCCCAGGGCAAATGTCTTGTTAGCATTGCGGCTAACTAAAAATCCGGTCGGGCGGGCGGCGCTTGCGAGGGAGCACTTTCCCCTGAGCTCTCTGCTCAGCTCCCTTGCGCGCCGCAAAGCATCACTCTGCGGCGTGCGAGGGAGCTGAGCAGAGAGCTCACTAATCAGTGCTTCCTTGCCAGCCCCGCCCAGCAGCCACTGAAACCCCCCCCCCCCCTAGCATTCCCAAAGGTAAGGAGCCTGGGCGGGGTTGAATTAAAAAAAAAAAAAAGTGTGTGTGTGTGTGTCTGTTAGTATGTGTTTGTCTGTTAGTGTGTTAGTGAGTGAGTATGTATCTGTTAGTGAGTGTGTGTATGTCAGGGAGTTTGTCTGCTAGGGAGTGTGTTACTATGTGTGTCTGTTAGTAAATGTGTGTGTCTGCTAGTGACTGTATGTGTCTGTTAGTGAGTGTGTATGTCTGTTAGCTAGTTTATGCGTGTGTCAGTGAATGTGTGAGTTTGTGTATTTAGAAGGCGGGGAAGGGTGGGGGGGGGAGGGGCGCCTGAGTTCCACACAACCAGGATAGACCACTGTGTGTGAGTGTATAGTGGATGCTGAGTGTATGCATGTGTATGGTGGATGCAGATTGTGTGTTTGTGTAGTTCTGGGCTTAAAAAAATTGCTTAGAATCTAAGAGCCAGCTAAAAAAGTTAGGAGCCATGTTGTTGTTTTTTTATTTAAACTAACATAGATTGATTTTCAACAACAAATATACAATTCATAAAGGGACACTATAGTCACCAGAACCACTACAGCTTAATGTAGTGGTTCTGGTGTGCACAGCATTTCCTGCAGGCTAAGCACTGTGAATGATACCATTTCATAGAAAAGGCAGAGTTTAAATTGCTGACTAGTAACACACAGTGACTGTCACTCGGACAGCCACTAGAGGTGCTTCCTAGTCCAGTGCTGCACAGTGTGCATAGAGGCGTTAAATGTTTCCCATGGAGATGCATTAACTGTATGAGTAGATGCTGATTGGTGCAGCGTTTTGCTGTGCATGCGCAATAGCTTCCCAATGCTTTCCAATGGGAAAGCATTGGATTAGGTGAGATAATCAAGATTGATTACCTCAGCCATGGAGGTGGGGCGAGCTGCAGTGAGACCAGCACAGCCTTGGAAAAAAGGTGAGTAAAAACATCTTTACCATGCAGTCGAAGGTGGGCCAGTCACCTAAACAGACACACTCGCTGAAAGACACACACATACTCCCTTCTTATGGAATAGCCTGCTTACCGCCAACAGACTCTCCCCTAGTCTTTAATTGTTAAGAAGTGCCTTAAAACCCATCTCTTTAGGAAAGCTTATGGCCTCCCAGAGTAACCTCTACCTCACATACCTGCCTCTTACTCTCTCCTCCAGCTCTGTTTCACTCCCACCTTATTTGATTGCTATTTCCTACCCCATTGTGTTTTACACCCCACCTCCTATAGACTGTAAGCTCATTTGAGCAGGGTCCTCTTCAACCTATCGTTCCTGTAAGTTTTCTTGTAATTGTCCTATTTATAATTAAATCCCCCCTCTTATAATATTGTAAAGTGCTATGAAATCTGTTGGCGCTATATAAATGGCAATAATAATAATAATAATAATGGAGATACCGTATTTATCGGCGTATAACACACACTTTTTCTCCCTGAAAATAGGGAGAAAATCATGGGTGCGTGTTATACGCAAGATATCCCACATTTACTTACCTGTCTTGAAGCGTGGGCCGGCTTCACAGCGCGCACCGCGGAACTGGAACTTAAATTTCAGGTTCCGGTTTCCAGGGGGACTGAAAGGAAGTGTGCACACTATTGTGTGCACACTTCCTTTCAGTCCCGCCGGTACTGGAACTTAAATTTCAGGTTCCGGTTTCCGGCGGGACTGAAAGGAAGTGTGCACACTATTGTGTGCACACTTCCTTTCAGTCCCGCCGGAAACCGGAACCTGAAATTTAAGTTCCAGTTCCGCGGTGCGCGCTGTGAAGCCGGCCCACGCTTCAAGACAGGTAAGTAAATATGGGACAGAGGGAAAGTGCACTAGGGGACACTATGGGAGGGGGGACACACTATGGGGTTGGAGAATACTATGGGGGGGGAGAATACTATGGGAGGGGGGAGAGAATATTATGGGGGGGAATACTATGGGAGGGGGGAGAGAATACTATGGGAGGGGGGAGAGAATACTATGGAAAGGGGGGGGAGATTACTATGGAAAGGGGGGGGAACACTATGGGATGAGGGGGGGGAATACTATGGGAGAGGTGGAAATTTCCTGGAATTTCCTTCTGGAAATGAGGTGCGTGTTATACGCCGGGGCGTGTTATACGCCGATAAATACGGTATATATATATATATAATATATATATATATATATATTGTGGCACTTTCCCTATTCAGCAGATTTGCTGCCCCAGTAAAAGTGCTGACTGGTGCCAAGGTTACCCTAGGTCCTATGGGTCAGCCGGCCCTGATATAATCAGTGAAAGTGCAGTTTTTGTGTGAAAAATGCAAAAAACTAATATGAACACTAACTTTGGCCAGGGTTTGTGACAAATGAATATCCTGCGTTGTCTACTTTTGCAAGTGGTATACAATGATGGGGATAATTCTCATTCCTGGTCTGCCATATGGTCTCAAAGGCATAGCAAACCAGATAACTTCCAGCTGTAAGTATCAGGAAGCTCCCAACAGACCCCAGGAAGGAAGTCAAACTATTAGAAAATAATTTGAGCTTACATCCAGTGAGGGGGAAAAGTATTTAGTCCCCTGCTGATTTTGAACGTTTTTCCACTGACAAAGAGGTGTATTTTTTTTTTTTTCAATTTTTATTATTTTCTTTTTTTATTCTTTATTTCTTTTATTTTTGCATTATGATAAACACATATAATCACAAAGTATCAGCAACAGTACCGTGATATTGAGAGTAGAATGATTGTTTATCAAGTACCACAGTATTGTCAACCATCTAGTTCAGAGCATAGATAGAATTAGCAAAGTAGTATAGCAGGAAAAAAGTAGGAAGAAGAAAGTGAATTATTTTAGAAAGCAGAGAGATATTTCCATACATTGAACACTTTTGGGAGGGTGGGGGTTCCCGGGCAACGGGCACAGAACGTGTAACTCAGAAATTGAGCCTCCGATTGATACCTTGCAAGGGGCATCAGGTATGTACCTGTAACTTCTTGTATAGCTAATACAGGTTAGTTCCTGGAGGGTTAATAGCTGTGGTACTTGGGACCTGAACACAAACCCCTCTTTTTTTTTTTCTTGGCTATATACGGAGTCCTGTACCCCCTCTAATGTTTCCCATGATCTCCATGCCTCCATTAAGCCACTGCCTCTGTTAGAACTCAGCCATTTTCTCATATGTACCGTTCGTCGTAACCTGTTGGATCACCTCGGCCCTCCATGGTGTCGGGGTCGACTTCCAATTCCTTGCGATCGTTAAATTTGCAGCTACCAGGATGTGGAAGGTGAGCATCCCCTGGAGTTTAGAAAGAGCGTCCGGCAACATAAATAGCAGGAAAGCTTCGGCTGCTGACTGCACTTTCTGGCCGTTTACATTCGAGACCACGTCTGTTATCATCTGCCAGAAAGGCCGTATTTTCAAGCATTCCCATCATAGGTGTATCATCGACCCTTTCTCTAGACCACATCTGCAGCATGTGTCCGACGTGTGTTTAAACATATGCGCTAGCCTGGTCGGTACAAGATACCACCTTGTTGCAGTTTTTCTCATGAGTTCTAAATGTGAGATGCATTGGGTGTATTTTCTGTGTATGAAAAAAGCCTTATGCCATTGTTTCTGGGGGATAGTGTAACCTAAATCTTTTTCCCATTCCTTAGTGTAGCTAAGTAAAGGGGACTTTGTTTTATACAATAGAGCATCGTAACATTCCGAGATACCTTTCTTTTTGGGTACCAGTCGAGCACACATTTTCTCTATTATCGATAGATCTGAGGACTGAGATTCAATAGCGATGTTGCGCGTTGGGTTGAGCCCTAGGAGTGTCGATTTTATTTGGAGGTAAGACTGTTTGGGTGGGACGGTCTTTTTGGAGTTGTGTGAACGGTTTTATGCTGGATACTTCCCATAGGTGGTGTAAGTGCGTCAGTCCCCTGCCCTCCCATTCCCTACTATCGAACGTGGATATTATGTGTCTGAAACACACTAAGGGGGTAGCCAATGATATCGGTCCCCAAGCAGTTATATTTGTCCCAAGTGCATACCATTAGAGCTGAAGTAGAGAGAACCTGTGTGGCCTAAGGGATTTTGGTGTCCACAATAAAGAGAGGATACTCTCAGTTGTTGCCCAGTGTGCTTCAATCTCCATCCATTGCGGGGCTGTCATGGGTCTGTGGCTGAGGCAGTAAGGAAGTACTATAGTAGAGTAGTAAGTCTGGGCTTCTCCACCGCCGTATGTTTGGGAATCCTCGCCTTACGTCGCCCATACACAAAACGATTTACCTGCTTCTGAATCGTGGGTAAGTAGGTAATCGGCAGAGCTATCGGAAGGGATCGAAACATGAACTGTAGCTTCGGGAGCAATGCGGCCTATCCACGTTATATGTTTAGCTTTCCATTTTTACAAGTCTGAATGAATTGTGGAGGCTAGTTTGCCGTAGTTAATTGTAAAGAGGTCCTGCGGGTTTTCGGTGATTTTCACTCCGAGATATACAATGCAGTCTTCCCTCCAGTCAAAATGACAAATTTCTTTCAGGAGTTGTGTCATTTTGTGTTCTATGTGTATGGGTAAAGCCTGGGTTTTGGTCGTGTTCAGTTTGTAGTATGAATATTTACTATAGTCCTGTAATATCGTAGTGAGGGCCAGGATGGAGGTCATGGGTTGTGTGACTGTCAAGAGTACGTAGTCTGCAAATAGACTCAGTTTGTGCTCCGTATGCTCAATTTTGATGCCTGCGATTTTGGCTTCCGTCCTCCGTTGTATAGCCAGTGGCTCCAAAGCCAACACATACAGAAGGGGGGACAGGGGACATCCTTGACGAGTACCGTTCATAATTATGAATGGCTCGGACACAAAGCCTCCATACGCTACAACGGCTGTTGGGTGGTTATAGAGAGCCCTGATATCTAAATGGGTATTGACATTTTTGCAACACTTCCTCTAAGAAGTTCCAGCTCAGGCAGTCAAAGGCCTTCTTTGCGTCTAAGGAGATCAGCACTCCCTCTGTTTTGTTTCTATGTATTGAATATAATATGTCTACTACCTTTCTAGTATTGTCTGTCCCCTGTGTGCCCTTCACAAACTCCGTCTGGTCTGGGTGAATGAGCGACGGCAGGACTCCCTTGAGTCTGTTGGCAATCAATTTGGCAAAGATTTTAGCGTCTGAATTAAGTAGCGAAATTGGTCGGAAGTTTTTGCAACTAGTTGGGTTTTTTCCCGGTTTAGGGAGGGTAATCACCTTTGCCGTCAACATGTCTGTGGGTAGTCGTGAGAGCACCGTCGCCTCGTTGAATAGTCTTCGGAGGTGAGGGGTCAGAACTTCTTTACACTTTCTGTAATAGACATTCGGGAGGCCGTCAGGACCCGTTGATTTGTTTGGTGGCAGGTTGTTAATAGCAATTGAGATATCCTTGAAGGTGAAGGGTGTGCAAGAATTCAGTGCTAATATCTGAAGGTGTGATCACTTTGTCTCCTTCTTCAGAGTTGATATAAGGGATTCTAGATTGAACCCTTTGTTCTTTGAGTTTTGCTGCCAGGAGTTTATTTGCTCTATTTCCTTGAGTATTTTGTGTTAGTTTTAGTTTCTTTCAGTAGTACCTCAAGCTTTTTAGATTCGCTTCAGAAAGTTTGGATTGGAGGAAAACAATCTCATCTCTATATATTTTGTCTGGCCTGGTCTGGTTTGGTTTGTTTAGGGTTTTTAGTCTTTCCTTCCATATTTGTGTTTGTAGTTGAGCTTTCTTTTTATCATGTGATGCTTGTTTTATGATTAAGCACCTCATTACCGCCTTGTGTGCCTGCCAAATAGTGTCTACGTGTACCTCAGATGTGTCAATTATAGCAAAGTAGTCCATGATCTGGTCCTGGAGCATGTTAACAAATCCAGTATCTTGAAGGAGGGATTTGTTCAGTCTCCAGTGGGGCTTGGCCTTGAAGCAATGGGTGTCAGATATGTCCAAGATGACTGGGTCATGGTCTGACCATTCTATGTTTCGTATTGAGCAGTCCTCCACCTGTGATAATGACGCCCCCTGCATTCACCATCTATCCATCCTCGTGTAGCTATTGTGCACTGAGGAAAAGAAAGTGTATTCCCTGTCAGACAGGTGAGTCGCCCTCCATACGTCATATAGGTTGTGGCTGCGAAAAGTGAGTGTAGGCATTTTACTACCATCCATAGTCAAGCGGCCTTGGCAGGGTTTTGTGAGGAGGAGTCTAATTTAGGTTCCAGTGTACAGTTGAAGTCTCCGCAGAGAAGTAATCTGCCCTGGAGGACCTGTTCTATTTTCTGGAATACTTTACTGAGAAATGCTGTTTGACTGTCATTCTGGGCATATATATTAGCTATAGTGTACGTTCCTCCATTGATGTTTGTGACAATGATAATGAATCTACCTTCGGGCTTCTTGATGGATTTTATCAGGGAAAAATTCAATTGTTGACTGCTCATAATAGAGACACCTTTTGATTTGGAATCAGCAGATGCATGAAATTGGTGCGGGAATTTTCTATCTTGGAATCGGCAGAGGTCGTGGTTTTTGTAGTGCATCTCTTGCAAACATATAATATCGCCTTTCAATTGGATAGTTTCCCTATACAGCGCGTGCCGTTTAGATGGGTCATTAAGCCCCTTAACATTGTGGGATATCAATCTCATGATTTGTAGTGTGGGCTGTGTACAACCACTGACAGTCCCCATGTCTGTCCCCTCCACCCTCCTTATTTGTAGCCTCTGCAGGCAAAAAAATTGGATAGAGCAAAAGAAATGGAAAATTAGCAAAGAGAAGGAGTTCTAGAGTAGGAAAGAATACTGGTCATTCCGTGACCAGAATGGTCGCCCTCCGGCGATCTACAAACGGTTTTGACGTGCTGAGTGAGACCTCACAGCTCCCTTGGTGGTATTTGGTAGTCCACAAACAGGCAGGTATGCCGCCAAGGCCCTCTCCACACAGACAAGACACTCAGGCAAATGATAACTATACATAGTATATGAAGCATATCAAACAACCGGTGAACCATATTTAACAATTAACTTCCCATAATGCGTTATATGGGCAACATTTGCAAAGGTTCCCACCTACACACTTTTTTTTTAACTCTATTGTGGTTCCCTCATTAGTTATCTAAACTATTTTGGTTGCCGCCTGCCCCCCTCAGCTTTGTGCTATGACCACTATTTCGGGTGTTCCCCACTTGGAGGCTAGCATGTGGGAACCCTACTATAGTGAGTGTTTGGGGCCCTTATGGAAAGCTATGGCAAAGTGAGCCTTTCTAATTTTGACCCTCAACCATATGGGTCAAATATCAAAATCTGATTGTGATTTATCCAGTCATATATCATGCTATTAGAAAATTTTAATTAAATTAGATTAATTAAATGAAGCCAGTATATTTACCAGTTAAATAGATATTCTCACCAGATGTTCTCAGGTAGCTAAGTGTCAAGGAATGTTTCTTTCTCGCTCTGACTCTGCTTTTCTTTCTTAGCCTGCTTCCGACTTTCTCTGCATTCATCTGCCTCCTCCCTTGATTACCTCTCTCTTCCCTTTGTCTTAACTTTTTAAAGGGAAAGATTCTCTGTTCGTAGACCAATAGAAAAATTGGAGGTGTGGTTACCTTCTAGATAACCATTTAGGTATTTGGTCTATAGAGGGCAGTCTCGTCCCACTAAACATACCTATCCAGGAAAGAGTTAACTTTTCCTGGTGGCTATTTTGATGTCATTTAGGCTTATCTATATGGTTTCTATATTTTATATTCACTTGTCATTTCAAAGGTTTCTTTGGGATTTTTCCAGACATTGTGTCGGCATTTTCTGTAGTAATTCCTAAAATGACAGTTCGTAAACTAATTTTGACCACTACTTACAATGGGATCTTGTTAGATATAGAAAGTAAAATTAAATTATTTAATCTTCTCTGTCACAAATGTCTGGGTTTTAGAATTATTTCTATTCCATTACACCTAGACAGTCTTATATTCATCCCCCTGCTTTCATTGTATCATTGGGTTTGTATATACAACGCATTCCTTTAGGTTCAAGCTAAGGTTAGTGTAACAGAAAGGATAGAAATGTTGTGTCTCTTTGTTAACTTGAAAATAACAAAATGGAGTCTGGTCTGTTCAGAGTGACTGAGAATATATACTTTTAATTTCTATCATAGCACAAAATGTCTGCCGATATAAATACCCTGACAGTACCCTTCCCCTGGGGTTTTCACTTGGGATGTTTGTCCGTTACTATTTATTAACAGAATCCCCACCTGTAAACCATTTGCTGCTTTCGGAGTGCCGTAGTGATGGGAGTGAAACTCTCTCTGTTCGCCAAAGTAGCCCGTGATATGTCTGCAAAGATTTGGATCTGCGCATATACAACTGGCAGTTCCTTGGCCGCCCTGCTGGCCCTTAGTAAGGCCTCTTTAATATGGTGGTAGTGGACTCTAAGTAGTACGTCCCGCGGTGCAGTTGGTGGTGCTGCCCGTACTGTCTGTGTATCATGTCCAAGAGGAACATGTCTGCAGGCAAGTCTGGGCACAGCGTGCTAAACAACCCCGTGACATAAGATGTCAGTTCACTCACTGCTGGGGTCTCCAGTATTCCGCGGAGACAGAGATTGTTCCTACGGGTGCAATCTTTAAGGTCGGTAAGTTTTGCTTCATATGAAGCTATCCATTCTTCCAGATGTAGCATTTGATCAGCCACGGAATTATGTGCGGATGTGAACTCGTCCATTTTAGACTCCAGGTGTGAGGTACGTGTGCCAATGTCGTGTAGGTCCTGTAACGGATCACCTGGTACCCCGACCGGATACCTCCGTTAAAGGATGCTCCTAGTGCTTCCTGAGGACTCCAAGCACTCTGGCAGACACCACAATCACCGAATCCGAGAAACCTTTTAAATTCTCCCAAGCATATGAATGCTGTAGACCATTGAATAGGAACCATACGAATAGGCTTGTACTCCTAGCAGTCAACTGGAACAGCATGCAATAAATCCTTCCCCCCAATAATGAGACGACACATCACTTTGAGGGTAAAACAGGAACTCTGGACTGGCTCATCCAGCCTGGCTTTTATTTCCAACTCACACATACAGGCCACACCCAGGGGGAGGCATAAAAGAACCAATGACATAGATGTTACCTCCCACACATCCCCTCCCCTTAGTGTGACACATAATCCCATTATGCATACAGTGTAAAATATACTTTTACACAACTTTCATAACTTTAAAACCATACATCACATTCACATAAAAATACATATTCACAATCAATCCATTCAGGGGAACAACATATTAAAAAATGGCATGAATCAGACCAGGGGTTAAAAAGTTAGTAAAAGTATCTTTTATTCCCCCTGGCTCAAACAGTAAAAGTAAAACATCCCCACAATGCATCCTGGCTTCCTCCCTTCTGCCCTGGAGATAATTGGAGAAGAAATCTAATTATCCAGGACTAGAGGCAGACTCCATTAACCACATGGTTGCAAAACAACATAAAACTCTTTAAAATACATAAAGTCACATTTTATACATTAAACACAGACATTTAACATATCCCCAGATAGCTCAGGTCTGCGTGCACATTATTAGGTGAATGGCACGCAGACCACACAAATACAGTTTAATTGCCATGGAGCCAAAGTCTTTCCCATAGTCTTTCATTATATGAATAGGCTCCATGGCATAGCTATCTGGGGGGTATCACTGCTCACACAGGGCAAGTACCGAATGGCCCCACTGTATTTAACCCCTTAAGGACACATGACGTGTGTGACATGTAATTTTTCCCTTTTATTCCAGAAGTTTGGTCCTTAAGGGGTTAAAGGGCCAGAATGAGTGACATGCACTCTGTTAGGGCCGAATACTGTTTGTAAAGGGCCCAATCTCCCAGGGCCATAGTCCAAAGGCAAGAGGCGGGCAATCAGCCCCCTCCAAGGACACGTGGCGAGGTCGGTTTCGCCACACTTCTCCCCTTTACCCCCCAGACTAACAGGGTACTTGACCTCCTGCCGGTCAGTGCCCTTGTTAGTCCAGCAGCCCACCCACAAGACAGAAACAGCAGAGCAGCCCACCCACAATAAACAGTTACTACACCTGGGTGAGGGAGAATCTTGTCCAGGTTCAGGTGCCTCACCACGGCTGTGTGGGGGACTGGTAGGCTGCCTTGGTAGGTTGCTGAGGGGGCAGAGACCAGCGGTACTCTGTCCTGTTGCCAGCACTACCACGGGAGTAGTCTGGTTGGAGCCTGGTTGCTGGAGACCGACTGTCTCCCCTTTAAATACACCGCTCTGCTGCTGGAGACCGACTGTCTCCCCTTGAGTTACACAGCTCTGCTGCTGGAGACCGACTGTCTCCCCTTTAGTTACACAGCTCTGCTGCTGGAGACAGACTGTCTCCCCTTTAAATACACCGCTCTGCTGCTGGAGACCGACTGTCTCCCCTTGAGTTACACCGCTCTGCTGCTGGAGACCGACTGTCTCCCCTTGAGTTACACAACTCTGCTGCTGGAGACCGACTGTCTCCCCTTTAGTTACACAGCTCTGCTGCTGGAGACCGACTGTCTCCCCTTTGGCTAAACAGCCCTGTTGTGGGGGGGCAGGACCGACCGTCCCTACCCCCTGTGCTGGAAGTGCAGAGACCACGGTCCCATCTGCACAGGTGTGGGGCTTACAGTCTCCCCCTGGTACATTAAGCTGCCGCTGGGGAGAGGTGGTAACCAGCTCCTCTCCCATTAGAACACTCTGCCGCTGGGGAATGGAGACTGGGCTCTCTATTCCCTGTACATTAATGATCCGCCGCTGGGGAGAGGTGGTAACAATCTCCTCTCCCATGCATACTTCCCGTCTCTGCGGAGGGAGACCGACTGTCTCTCCTCCCAGCACAGAGTCCTGCTGTGGGGGAAAGGGGGATGGGCTCTCTATTCCCTGCTGGATACTCTGCCGCTGGGGAATGGAGACCGGGCTCCCAATTCCCAACAAATCACACTGCCGCTGGGGAGGGAGGACGGCTCCTTCAGCTCCCTGTAACTTGGGCGCAGAGACCACGGTCCCATCTGCGCTGGTGTGGGGCTTACGGTCTCCCCTTGGTGGGTTAGGCTGCCGCTGGAGAGAGGGTGTAACAAGCTCCTCTCTCTGAACTGTAACCTGCCGCTGGGGATCTGGGCCGACTGCCCAGCATCCCTGTAGGGCCAGTAGAGAGACCTCGATCCCATCTCCACCTGCCATCTGTGGGTCTCTCCAGGACCAGTCTATGAGGTCTGGTTCTGCTTGTCGGGTAGGTTGGAGCTGCACGAAGCTGAGCAGGTGTTGGTAGTCCTGCTCCAGCTCCCACTCCCTTGTTACCAGGTGGGTCATGTCTTTGCTCACCTCGCATTCGTCAGCCCAGACATACATGCCCATCCGGTAGTCGTAGATGTCCCAAAACCTAGACCCCTCCGTGCTGCCAAGATCAATGTCGTCCTCCAAGGCATCCCATAATAAACCCGGGCCATCATAATCATCCCCCTCCGGTAAGTCGTGCTCGGCCGTCCAGGGGGTAAGTCGAATGGTATGCCACCAGAGGGCCTGGTATGCGTTGTCTAGCCAGATCTCTCGCCATACCAGGGTCTCTAGTCTTGTCACCCACTCATCCAGGGGCTGCTCTCCCAATAGATACATGCGCATCGCCACACGCTTCTGTAGCCGCTGCTCATCACTGGGGAGACTCTCACCTCGCCGCCACTGGGCGTCTTCCAGGGCATCATACCAGACTTCCTTTCTGTCTGCATCCCTGTAGTCCGCGGCCGCCTCCTCCTCCTCATCATGGAACGCTGTCCAAAAACTAGCTGATTCCATCCTGCTGTAGCCAGGGGCGCTGTACGGATACTAGCGTTGCCCTCAATTTGTAATTCCAAACGTTACCAGTGTCTCTGAGCTGCTTCTCCTCGCACTAGGACGCCATCCCACCGCTGCCACCAATGTAACGGATCACCTGGTACCCCGACCGGATACCTCCGTTAAAGGATGCTCCTAGTGCTTCCTGAGGACTCCAAGCACTCTGGCAGACACCACAATCACCGAATCCGAGAAACCTTTTAAATTCTCCCAAGCATATGAATGCTGTAGACCATTGAATAGGAACCATACGAATAGGCTTGTACTCCTAGCAGTCAACTGGAACAGCATGCAATAAATCCTTCCCCCCAATAATGAGACGACACATCACTTTGAGGGTAAAACAGGAACTCTGGACTGGCTCATCCAGCCTGGCTTTTATTTCCAACTCACACATACAGGCCACACCCAGGGGGAGGCATAAAAGAACCAATGACATAGATGTTACCTCCCACACATCCCCTCCCCTTAGTGTGACACATAATCCCATTATGCATACAGTGTAAAATATACTTTTACACAACTTTCATAACTTTAAAACCATACATCACATTCACATAAAAATACATATTCACAATCAATCCATTCAGGGGAACAACATATTAAAAAATGGCATGAATCAGACCAGGGGTTAAAAAGTTAGTAAAAGTATCTTTTATTCCCCCTGGCTCAAACAGTAAAAGTAAAACATCCCCACAATGCATCCTGGCTTCCTCCCTTCTGCCCTGGAGATAATTGGAGAAGAAATCTAATTATCCAGGACTAGAGGCAGACTCCATTAACCACATGGTTGCAAAACAACATAAAACTCTTTAAAATACATAAAGTCACATTTTATACATTAAACACAGACATTTAACATATCCCCAGATAGCTCAGGTCTGCGTGCACATTATTAGGTGAATGGCACGCAGACCACACAAATACAGTTTAATTGCCATGGAGCCAAAGTCTTTCCCATAGTCTTTCATTATATGAATAGGCTCCATGGCATAGCTATCTGGGGGGTATCACTGCTCACACAGGGCAAGTACCGAATGGCCCCACTGTATTTAACCCCTTAAGGACACATGACGTGTGTGACATGTCATTTTTCCCTTTTATTCCAGAAGTTTGGTCCTTAAGGGGTTAAAGGGCCAGAATGAGTGACATGCACTCTGTTAGGGCCGAATACTGTTTGTAAAGGGCCCAATCTCCCAGGGCCATAGTCCAAAGGCAAGAGGCGGGCAATCAGCCCCCTCCAAGGACACGTGGCGAGGTCGGTTTCGCCACAGGTCCTGTATGGATAATTGAAATTTGGCAATCAATTGCTCAGATTGTGTGTTGAGCATCTTTTGTAGCAGTGTAGGGGTTAGTGAGGTTTCCCCCTCTCTCTGGTCCGACAGCATGGGGCTAGAGTCCTGGCTTTCCCTGTCTTCGCGGCCTCCATCTTTTAGGCCTTCCTGCGTAGCTTGTAGTTTTGGCTGTGAAAAAGGAGGATTTGTTCCCTTGTCTTTTCCTTTATGGTGGGACATCTTCCCTTGCTTGATTGTCATAAACTAGTCGATTTATACCAGTTGTTATGTCTGTACAGCCGCCCACCTGCCCGGAATTTAGTTCTTATGCGGCCATTTTGCTTGGTGTCGGCTCCGCCCCTCCATGGTAGGTGTATTTTAACAGTGAGAGACAGAATAATAATAAAAAAAAAATCCAGCGTCTAAAGTTATAAATTAATTTGCATGTCAATGACTGAAATAAGTATTTTCCCCTTCAACTTAGTGTTGGGTGGCAAAACCCTTGTTGGCAATCACAGAAGTCAGATGTTTATTGTAGTTGGCCACCAGGTTTGCACACATCTCAGGAGGGGTTTCGCCCCACTCCTCTTTGCAGATCCACTCCAAGTCTTTAAGGTTTCGAGCCAACTCGAACCTTCAGAACCCTCCACAGGTTTTCTATGGCATTACGGTCTGGAAACTGGCTAGGGATCACGGGTATGCATGATGATGATGATAGGAGTCACAGCATGGAAATGGACTATCAGGGCCTAGTGCCGGGTAACCACACACCCCCTGGTGTTGAGCACCAGCGTTTGTGTGACCACATACCAGAGCCCTGATGAAGCTTCTGTGGATGCGAGGTGCTAGATGATAATAGTGAAACAGAAAAGTGGAAACCACATCCAATCAGCATACAAAATTATACAAAAATAGGATACAACCTGGAGAATAAAAACCAGAGCTGAAGTATTCTATAAAAGAATAATATTGAATCTAAAATAATAAAAAAATACAGATCATAGCGTATCACAGTATGATAATAGTGAGAAATGTGGTGCTGGTAGCAAACTCACAAACAAAAGTCAGGCCTCTCACCCCCCTGGGGTATATGTAATAATGAACTTGATAGTAGATTCAAGCAATATGGATGTCTTCAAAGGAATGGATAAAAAGAACCATACATGGTGAAGTATGTAGGAAAAATACAAAATATATTTATTAGATTGCACTTACAGACATAGAGATGTAACAGGCATATCTCCACTCCAAGTGGAACTGAATAGCAGCATGGTGGAAACTAATCAATTGGAGAAAATTCCAACTTAGGCCGCAGAGAAAAAGAAGAAATGCATAAAATGTTAAAAAGTAAATAAAACGAATAAAGAGTCCGATATCCAACGCGTTTCGTCCGAAAAATATATCAGGGACTTCTTCAGGGATATATGTTGTGTCTTTGTATACTTGTCGCTAGATGATAATATGCAGATCTCCCAGGATCTGAATAGGGAGGCTCTGCAGCAGAAATGTATCCAGTACTAGAAACAAGGCAAGATTAGAACAGGCACCAAACAAGATAGCAAGACAAGACTAGAAGAACCCATAACCGGAGAAGGACAGAAAGCAGAACCCAGAACATGTACACAATACATGAAGGAAACATGAACAAGACATGGACAGGACAGGACTGTACATGAACTGGGAATACAAGACAAAATAAAACAAGACAAGAGATACAAGGCAAAACAAGAGGAGAAATAACTAAGTACTATATATGTAATAAACATTGGAGATTTAGACATAAATAAATGGCCAAGATGTATGCAGCCCACCACTGCGCCAAAGTACTCCAATTACAGTGGGTCCTAACTGCCTAGATATGCATGACTAAAAGAACAATAATAAAACACACACAGTACTTACCTGCAAGGAAAGGAGCAGAGGAAATGAAACCACTGTCTGCAGGAATAGACTGAAACAAAAAGGATTAATGGCAAAGGAACGGGTGTGGCAACAAAAAACAAACATTTAAAAGAATCCAAGAGCCTGGGAATTCCAGGAACAGAATGAAGGAATGAACCCAGAAAACCCAGCATAAAGAAAACCAGACGTATAATAGAAAACCAAAAAAACAAGAATTGTAAAAAGTGTACTGGATACCAGAAGCCACTGCCAGAAAAAATCTGCAGCCAGGAACAGGATGTGACATTAGGCGACTCCAGAACCTTAAAGGACCACTATAGGCACCCAGACCACTTCAGCTTAAAGGACCACTCTAGGCACCCAGACCACTTCAGCTTAATGAGGTGGTCTGGGTGCCAGGTCCTTCTAGGGTTAACCCATTTTTTCATAAACATAGCAGTTTCAGAGAAACTGCTATGTTTATGATTGGGTTAAGCCTTCCCCCTATGTCCTCTAGTGGCTGTCTCATTGACAGCCGCTAGAGGCGCTTGCGTGCTTCTCACTGTGATTTTCACAGTGAGAGCACGCCAGCGTCCATAGGAAAGCATTATGAATGCTTTCCTATGTGACCGGCTGAATGCGCGCGCAGCTCTTGCCGCGCGTGCGCATTCAGCCGACGGGGAGGAGAAGAGGAGGATCGGAGGAGGAGAGCAGGAGGAGATCTCTCCGCCCAGCGCTGGAAAAAGGTAAGATTTAACCCCTTTCCCCTTTCCAGAGCCGGGCGGGAGGGGGTCCCTGAGGGTGGGGGCACCCTCAGGGCACTCTAGTGCCAGGAAAACAAGTATGCTTTCCTGGCACTAGAGTGGTCCTTTAATGAAGTGGTCTGGGTGCCTGGTCCATCTAGGGTTAACCCTTTTTTCTATAAACATAGCAGTTTCAGAGAAACTGCTATGCTTATATTAGGGTTAATTCAGCCTCTAGTGGCTGTCTCATTGAGACTGGAGACTCTCCTCCTCCTTGGCTGAATGCGCATTCGCGGCAAGAGCCGCGCGCGCATTCAGCCAGTCTCATAGGAAAGCATTCTCAATGCTTTCCTATGGACGCTGGCGTCTTCTCACTGTGAAAAATCACAGTGAGAAGTGCCTCTAGCGGCTGTCAATGAGACAGCCACTAGAGGCTGGATTAACCCTAAACTGCCATGTTTACAGCAGAAAGAGTTAATCCTAGGTGGACCTGGCACCCAGACCACTTAATTAAGCTGAAGTGGTCTGGGTGCCTATAGTGGTCCTTTAAATCAACACCGCACGCCATACTGTTTCTAATCCCACACACACACCTGCTGAGGCCACTACGCACACTAGACGCGCATCTTCTAGCAGCCAACTCATCCCTCATCCCAGCAAAATGGAAATCTCCTGACGTCCCCACAATCATGGAATGGATCACAAAAGTAAATGGAATTAAAACCATGGAAGAAATTCCTGCATCCATAACCCACAAATTTCCTATCTTTCAGGAGGTGTGGAGACCATGGGAGAAATTCATGACCAAACAAGACCCTACAACTTGTACATGCCAAACCCCTAGGTAGGGGAAGACTACACACAGCACATAGGCAATATTTAGAATCAACTCCAATCGGCCCACAACCCATCCTCCCCCCGCCCCCACACCACCTCCTTTCCCTCCCTTTGCCCCACCCCCCTCCATCCACCCAGCCCCTATCTCCGAGTCCCATACACCCGAAATTATCCACATCTGTGAACCACACTCGGATGAGGTATTCAAGGGGCACACGTACACGGAACAATCAGGTCACCATCGCACATCAAAACGCAACACACCCTGGGCCCACAAGCCATGGGGTGCACCCCGCAACCCACTAGTATAGAGACCACACAATTGGTGTCTTTATTCACCTCCAATCCTAAAAGCTACAGTAGACTCTGCCAAACATGGAAGACAAACATGTACACCAACTCCACCACACGTTGATGGGCAAAACGTACCTCACACCGCAAAAAATCTGCCCGACAAAAACTACAAGAAAGGAGTTCTCATGTCACCACATGCCATTGGCGACAAACGTCAGAAAAAAAACATTACACATTTTACACACACGCCCCATGCGGTGCACCACACAGACCCTATACACATTGGAGTAGGCCAAATTACACAAACTGAGACCTGACTACAGAAGATGACTAGCCCATGGGTTATCACACTATTTGAAGATTGAAGACCGAAGCCCAAAAGTGCCCCGGCTGGTCCCCATACATACATTCTCCCATACCTTTAAGTGTTTTTAACGTAATTGGTTAAACCATGTTGCTCCTACATATTTGATATTTAAAGATTATTTTAAGCCATGACGGCGAATGAAGACACATTCTGGCGGCGGTGGATGATATGGTTGAGATGAAACTGAGTAACCATCCCCCCACGCAGCCATGACGCCCACTCTCCTTTGGCTTCGCAATGTGGACTTGTGCTTACCTCATGTAACCCTTCATGTATTCATTCACCCACCATGTTTACTTCGTCTTATTTCTGTACTATACGTTTTGTACAAATAAAACTTATAAAAAAAATAATATATATATATATATATATATATATATATATATATACATATATATATATTAGATCCAATTGTCAGTCTCCCGGTTAGTGAATTTTAATGCAATTTGTAAACGTGGCAAATTTTTTTAACTTTGGCAATTTTGATCTAAATATACAATTTTATTCTCATTTCCAAACATTGGGGTTTTTGTTAATGTCCTTGTTTAGCTTTCCACTTAAAGGACTACTCTAGTGCCAGGAAAACATACTCGTTTTCCTGGCACTAGAGTGCCCTGAGGGTGCCCCCACCCTCAGGGTTCCCCTCCCGCCCGGCTCTGGAAAGGGGAAAAGGGGTAAAACTTACCTTTTTCTAGCGCTGGGCAGGGAGCTCTCCGCCCCGTCGGCTGAATGCGCACGCGAGGCAAGTGCTGCGCGCGCATTCAGTCGGTCGCATAGGAAAGCATTTACAATGCTTTCCTATGGACGCTTGCGTGCTCTCACTGTGATTTTCACAGTGAGAATCACGCAAGCGCCTCTAGCGGCTGTCAATGAGACAGCCACTAGAGGATTAGGGGGAAGGCTTAACCAATTTATAAACATAGCAGTTTCTCTGAAACTGCTATGTTTATAAAAAAAAAATGGGTTAACCCTAGCTGGACCTGGCACCCAGACCACTTCATTAAGCTGAAGTGGTCTGGGTGCCTAGAGTGGTCCTTTAAAGTGAAGCTTATGTGTTTCAAATGTATTTTTCACAGGGTACAAGGTCTAAGATTCTTAGACACATCTTTAAATGTAGAACAGACATTAAGATGTTTCATTTACTGTTCAAAAAAAAAAAAAAAACTAATCTCCAGCTGCAGTATGTTAAAGAATGAAAAGTGAAAGCAATTGTTGGAGCAGTTTACTTGCTCTACAGACTGCCTGCATCTGCAGTGGCTCAAAGAAGGGTTCAAGGAAAAGATGTCTAAATCGAGGACATTTTGGCGTATGTTACAAGCAATATAAATTGGATTATAACATTTTTAGAGCAAAGAAGACATCCAGAAGCAAATATTGACAGACAGGTACAGTGCAGTGATTTGTATATTGTTTGATCATGCTGTTTGATCTCTTTTAGTTTATTCTTAAGCGTACTATGGCATACAATTAGTCAGTTTAATAAGACATTAAATAGGTGTTGCTGAAACCTCCAGAATGCTTAATTTTTGCAGATATATGGAATGCCTAATTTTTGCAGATATAAGAGAACTGAACAAAAGCACTATAATCTATAAGATCCAGAACAAAAAAAAAAACTTCATATGTGGTTGAAGCTGGGCCTAAAATATGGTAATCATAAAAGAGTGTAAATTAGAAATTAAACGTGTTGGATGCAAACTACATACAAAAATGGCAGCTTTATTTCTTTTTTTGTTTTGCAAACGGATAAGAAAAAACAACGAGCGTTTAATGTTACTCCACTTTCACTTTCTGTTTTAAGCTATTAAATCTATTAGTATAGCAAGTGTGTATGTGTAGTAGTTCAGTTTTTTTATATGTAGTTACATTTTATTGTGATTAGTCATTTTAATCGCTCTTTGGGGAAATATATAGAACAGTAGATCAAATCAAGTGTTATTGGACTGCATATAAATAACAGAGACATTTTATGGTTAAGTAATGTGCTGTTGCTTTACTATACACGTATGATGAAATTTGAGAAACTGTAATTTAGCATTTTGGTCACGCACAGATTTTAACTAAATCGTGTTTAGCTACGGAATGGTTCAATGTATTTAATTTTTTGTAAAAATATAAAGTCTTCATTGCCTACTATTCAACTCAGTCTCTTTCGTCATTTGCCCTGTTCCATCATTTTCTTTCTCTTAGGATTTGTGTCTTCCCCCCACCTACATGCCAGCTCATTTCTATAAGTGTACGTCAGTGCTCAATTTGAGACTGTGTTTTATTTCCGAAGAAAAGCCTACGCCATTTGTCTCTTATTTCTGAGTCACACTGAGATTTTTTTTGTTTTCTTTTTTAATTCCCTTGCCTTTCTTGACATCTGTCTGGACCCTTATTTTTCTTTTGTTATGTTCTACTGTGTATCTTTTATTTGATTTTCATTGATGTTGCTGCTCTTTAGCAACAATATTATCATTCATTTTATATATTGAGAAAACAAAATGGGACAGATATTGGAGAATTAAAATGTCCAGTCTCCTGTGGGTTGTTTTCACCAGACTAAGACATGTGTTACATAGATTAGCATGGGAATTTTTATTCCCAAATGCTTCCCTGCTTAGTAAATGTACTGTGGATTTGAGAATACAGATTCCAGTTTTGTATCTCAAACTGGTGAGAAAAGCCCATAGGAATATTCTGTTTTTATTTAACTCTCCAATCAGTTTATTTAACTCTCTGTCTTCATTGTAAATCTTGGTTAGGCCGATCTCAAATATATTCTAGTGTAAACTTATATTAGTCTGTAAAGCAAATTCAAGTGACGTAAAGTTTTGGTTATTAAATGCAGATGTTTCACAGGAGAACAAAAATTAAATATGAATCAGATAAATAAAAAAAAAACATTACTTTGAAAGATAATTTATTTTTATTTAGGCAGAATGAAGAAGCAACAAAATAACAAATAACATGCACAAATTAAATCGAAATATTACATGTCAATTAATAATGCCTCTAGAGTTAAAAGCATTACAGTATAGAGAATAACACATTACTTCTTAATCTGAAAATACAGCTATAGTATATATAGTCAAACGATTCTTACGGACAGCATTTGATTATTGAAATAATTATTACATTAATAATTTAAAAGCACTCTCTAAGCACAGCAACTGCTTACAGGATATTGTGGAGATGATGTTTTTGTCAAACTATTGAACTATTCAAGTGGTTTGGTAAAAAGATTCTTCAGCACCAAAAACCAACCATCTTTTCACGGTACAACACAATGAGAAAGTTTCACTATTGTTCCATCCAAAATATCTGTACAGAATATAGAGGGATTCACCATTAACCCTTTATTCAGCACTGTGTTAAAGGAATGCTCCAAGCACCTTAACCACTATAGCACACTGTACTAGTTATCGGGCCAGGAGTACCAAACCCCCAATATAAGTATTAAAACTGTTTAAAAATTGCTTGACTTCTAACCTCGGGTCCATCAGGATCCACTCCCCAGCTCCCCCTTTAGTCAGAAACTCTATTTTCTTAGCTACCGTATTTATCGGCGTATAACACACACTTTTTCTCCCTGAAAATAGGGAGAAAATCATGGGTGCGTGTTATACGCAAGATATCCCACATTTACTTACCTGTCTTGAAGCGTGGGCCGGCTTCACAGCGCGCACCGCGGAACTGGAACTTAAATTTCAGGTTCCGGTTTCCGGCGGGACTGAAAGGAAGTGTGCACACTATTGTGTGCACACTTTCTTTCAGTCCCGCCGGAAACCGGAACCTGAAATTTAAGTTCCAGTTCCGCGGTGCGCGCTGTGAAGCCGGCCCACGCTTCAAGACAGGTAAGTAAATATGGGACAGAGGGAAAGTGCACTAGGGGACACTATGGGAGGGGGGGAGACACACTATGGGGGGGTGGAGAATACTATGGGAGGGGGGGAAGAATACTATGGAAGGGGGGGGGACACTATGGGAGCGGGTGGAGAATACTATGGGAGGGGGGAAGAATACTATGGAAAGGGGGGGACACTATGGGAGGGGGTGGAGAATACTATGGGAGGGGGGGGGAGAATACTATGGGAGGGGGGGGGAAGATTACTATGGAAAGGGGGGGAACACTATGGCATGAGGGGGGGGAATACTATGGGAGGGGTGGAAATTTCCTGGAATTTCCTTCTGAAAATGAGGTGCGTGTTATACGCCGGGGCGTGTTATACGCCGATAAATACGGTAAGTATGGTGGTTGACATCAGATGATACGTTCAGACATTAAAGGACCACTATAGGCACCCAGACCACTTCAGCTTAATGAAATGGTCTGGGTGCCAGGTCCACCTAGGATTAACCCTTTCTGCTGTAAACAGCAGTTTCATAGAAACTGCTATGTTTACTTTAGGGTTAATGCAGCCTCTAGTGGCTGTCTCATTGACAGCCGCTAGAGGCGCTTCCGCGCTTCTCACTGTGATTTTCACAGTGAGAAGACGCCAGCGTCCACAGGAAAGCATTGAGAATGCTTTCCTATGAGACTGGCTGAATGCGCGCGCGGCTCTTGCCATGCATGCGCATTCAGCAGATGACTGGGGAAGGACGAAGAGAGTCTCCAGCACCGAGGGAGCCCGGCGCTGGAGAAAGGTAAGTGTTGAACCCCTTTCTCTCCATCCAGCCCAGCGAGAATGGGACCCTGAGAGTGGGGGCACCCTCAGGGCACTATAGTGCCAGGAAAACAAGTATGTTTTCCTGGCACTTTAGCGGTCCTTTAAGTTGTCTGCAAGGCTTAGTTTAGTAGAGATAACTGAAACTACTAGCAACAGCTTTCAGGGCTCAATACTGTCTTTCTTACTTCGGAGGCACAAGGAGACACCTGGCACAATAACAATTACAGTAACTACAAATATTCTGATGGATAACGAGTGCCACGCCGCCTATGTCACAAAGGGAATGCCGCCAAATACTTACCCTGTCTCCAGGCACCCGCCGGGTCCGCTCATGCCCGGGAGCGGACAGGCACCCGGCAGGCGCATCTCAATCTGGTGGCATTCCCACATGGTAATGGGAATGCCGCCTATCGCTTACCTCCTCAAAAATATATGAATTGCTAGAGTTGAGATAAAAACAGCAGCTATAAATAACAGGATTTATTTAAAAAGTAAGGAGGAATACAAACATATTTAAAAATGTAAAAAAGCTGGTTCTACAAAGGCAGTCAAAAGAATACCCAAGGATAATAGTCTCCACACTTTTGTTAATTATTAAAGGGATAATTCAAATTTAAAGGGACACTCCAGGCACCCAAATCACTTCTGCCCATTGGATGGTCCCTTAACCCTGCAAGTGTAATTATTGCAGTTTTTTATTGTTAGAATTACATTGCATGGTTAGATGATCATTATAGGGTCAGGAACACAAACGTATTCCTGACCCTGTAGTGCTAAAACCACCATCTAGCCCCCCTGGGCCCCTCATGCCCCCCTAAATATAGCAACATCTTACTGTATTCAAGCCTGAAGCTGTAGACCTGCATGCTGTTTGCCTCAAAAAAAACAAGCAGTCTGCTGACATCATCAGAAGTGGTAGCCAATCCAATCACAGTGCTTCCCCATAGGATTGGCTGAGACTGACAAAGATGCAGATTGGGGAAGAGCCAGCACAATTCAAACACAGCCCTGGCCAATCAGCATCTCCTCATAGAGATTAATTGAATCAGTGAATCTCTGTGAGGAACGTTCAGTGTCTGCATGCAGAGTTGAGGAGACACTGAATGTTTGGATGCATTTTAGGCAGCCATGACCCAGGAAGGATCTCTAACAGCTATCTGAGGAGTGGCCAGTGAAGTTATCACTAGGCTGTAATGTAAACACTGCATTTTCTCTGAAAAGACAATGTTTACAGCAAAAAAAGCCTGAAGTTAATGATTCCACTCACCAGGACAAATTCAATAAGCTGTAGTTGTTCTGGTGACTATAGTGTCCCTTTAAGTCCTCCTCTAGTGGCTGTCTATCAGACAGCCACTAGAGTGACTTCCGTGTTCTTAAAACACAAAAGTGTTTTAAACAACGCTGGATGTCCTCACGCTATGTGAGGACCTCCAGCGTTGCCAAAATCCCCATAGGAAAGCATTGAATAATGCTTTCCTATGGGGAGGTCTAATGCGTGTGCGCGGCCATTGCTGCGCATGCGCATTAAGTGTCCTCTGCCGGCTGATGTTGGTGGGGGAGGAGAGTAGGCGGAGCCTGACCCAGCGCAGAGGGACATCGGTGCTGGACTCCGGTAAGTCACTGAAGGGTTTTTAACCCCTTCAACAACATGGGATGGTGGGTGGGAGAAGGAGGGGGCACTGCAGGGTACTGCAGTGCAAGGAAAACAAATATGAGTGTCCCTTTAAGGCCAAAGGAACCAAACTGGAAACATAACTGACTTAGAATTTTTTTTTTTTTTTGGCAGTTCAGCTAGTTTGGCTTTAAATTTGAAAGTCACTTTGAATTCCTGAGAAACCTACTTTGTTGAATAACCCTGCCTGTGTCAATTTTGTATATGTTTCTGTACAGTTATATGGTTATGGCTCAGTTAAATTGTTTACATTGCAACTGGCTGGCAGACAGCACACTGAAGCTCCATGCATCTTGTTTCTCCTGCCATTCTTCTGCTGGGTGAGGTGCAAGAACGTAATGAATTTCCATGAGTATACCTTTTTAATGCATTCATTTTACATAGGTACTCTCGCTTGCAAATCAGTCTTGAAAAATGTAGGATTGTCTATTGAAATGTTTTTTTAGCCTTAGTTCAGGACCTAAAATTGGGCAAACATGCAATTTTAATTGGGTCACTCTAGGACGGTGGAATCATGTAAAACATTGAGAATCACTTATAACTTGTGTTAAACTTTTTTTCTTCAGATACTCTGTTTTCTGTTTTTATTAAGGATTTATCAAATTACAGATTAGACAAATTACCAGTTCAGACAAAGCAAAACAAACAGGGTTATTTACTAAAGTACATTTAAAAGTTGAGTCCAAAACAACCGAATTTGAAAAAAATCCTCCCCAAATTCTTCTATTTCAGCTATTATTGCCTTAACCCCTTAAGGACACATGACATGTGTGACATGTCATGATTCCCTTTTATTCCAGAAGTTTGGTCCTTAAGGGGTTAAAGGAAAACTATATTGTCAGGAACAGAAACATGTGTGCTAAAATCACTATTTAGTTGACACCCTTCACCCCCCCTTTAAATTAAAAAAGGTGTTTTTACTCACCTTTTCTTCCAGCACCACGCAAGTCTTGCCGCAGATGGCCCTACCTCTTTGGAGATTAACAAATCTGAGGATCTCAGCCAATCCAATGCTTTCCCATATGAAAGCATTTGGAGACTATTGTGCATGTGCTGCAAAACCCAGCACTGCACCAAACAGCATCTCCTCAGAGAAATGTATTGACTTTAATGCATCTCTATGAGGAACATTCAGCGTCTCCATGGATTGCGTGGAGACGCTGAACATCAGTGCAGCACCCAGGAAGCACCTCTAGTAGCCGTCTGAGTGACTCACACTAGAGGTATTACTACAGTAATGTACATACACACTGCCTTTTTAGTTATTCTGGGCAGGGGTGTCGCTGAGGGAGGGGGACAGATGGTGTCATGGCCCCCCTTATTGAAATAGAAGCCAGGAGCGCTGAGTCTCTTTCACAAGCTGCAGCAACCTCCCCGTCCTCAAGCCCCACCCCCCACTCTCAAGCAGAGGACATTAATGCAGGAAGAGGCCTGAAAATAGCCACCCAGTTCTCCCACAGCCTCCAGTGCCAGGTAGGCTTCCAATACTTAGCATGGCAGAGTGATCTTGTCTGTGTATGTGACTGCTAGTAAGTGGGCTTATGTGTGTGTCTGTGAGGTTGTCTGTAGTAAACTTGTGTGTGTGTCAGTGAGCTTGCCTGTAGTGAGCAGGTGTGTTAGCGAGGTTGTTTGTAGTGAGTATGTGTGTGTGTACCAGTAAGCTTGTCAATAGTGAGCTTGTGTGTGTCAGTGAGCTTGTCTGTAGTGAGCTTGTGTGTGTATCAGTGAGTGTCATGCTTACCTTGGTTGGGGACAGCTGGCAGATGAATGGGAACCTCTCCACACTCCTAGGCTTCCGTCCAGCAGTTTGAACGCCAGCCGTTTTAGCTTGGCTTATTTTATGACGCAGCCCATGCACACCAACGTCATGACGCAAATTACGTCACGGCCCTCCAAAACATTCAGATTCAGACGTTTTGGGGGCGTAGCTTCAAATTTAAAGATCTGGCCTATAAAAAGCAGATTCACTTATAGTTCTTCGCCCTATTGTGGTTCTATCCAGTTCCCAATAGTGCTTTGCTTTAATGTGTTATTTGTGTATTTACCTCGTCTATCTGACCATTCTCTTTTCTGTATTCCTGACTCAGCTTTTGTACCTCGCTACTGTGATTTCTGGTTCCCATGACTCTGCTTGTATTTCTCGCTTCTTTGATTTCTGGCTCCCCCAACCTTGGCTTGTCCCCGACCATTCTTTATCTGTCTAACGTTAAGTCTGGCATTCTAAGGCCCGGTATACGTTCTTCTATTACATCCTGAGTGTTGGGTCTCTTAGGAATCTTGACAGTGAGCATGTGTGTCAGTGAGCTTGTCTATAGTGAGCATGTGTGTTAGTGAGTTTGTCTGTAGGTGGATGGAGGTGCCCAGTTACAAAAGAAGAGATAAGTAAAAAATAAAAGTAAATGTATAAAATACACATTTCACAAGTACATATTTATTACATATACAAATAAATACAATATTACACATCCTGGGAAGCATCAATTCCCCTTTAATACCTATGTTACAATTGACAACAGATGCCATGATCTCTTTCAAAAAAAGGCTAAGAAATAGTGGTCTCTAATTTACATTCTAGTAAATAAAATACCTGAACCGTCTCATGCATATCCTTTTATGGCCGTTAGAGTGAGTCATTGATGCAATAAAAAAAGATAGATGATAAGCTGCTATTGTTGTTATGCGTGGTAGAGGGCATTATAGGCTGTGTGCCTCTAGATACAGTAGTTAGAATATAGGTGTATGCTTAACATGTTAGCACAGAGGCTGACACTGTGATAATTGTGATAAAAATCCAATTAACTAATTAAGCATGATTGATCACTAATGAGCAAATTAATCTATTATAGATAGTTAAGATGGCACTTGGCTTAAACTGTGTCGCACTAAGAAATTCAACTAAGATGACATTGCATAAAATATTCCATAGCATGTCTGGCCAATATCCAAAGAGGCCCACGTGCTGAAAAGATAGAATAAGATACCGATACTGATTACTTAATGCGCATGACAAGATACATGCTGGGCTGCACTGATAAGAAATATTTGAATAGTTACAAACTTGGTAAAAGGTATAAAAGACAGAGAAACTTGGCACTCACTTGGAGAACTACCCACCTGCAATGCGGATGCGTGTTGCTGGTCTCTGCTGTTCCCAGAGAGGGTCCCTCCAAGCCTGACTGTCAGAGTTCCCCCAGTCACGTGCAGAGGACACAACCAAGCCCCTCTAATGGTGATGTATACTTAAGCTGATATTTCTAGATACTAAGCTGTTTTGAAGTGAATGCATGCAACTACTTAATGAGAGTTAAGCTTACTCTGTATTGGGTCCCCTCGTGGACAATAAAGTGTGATGTGAATTCTTATCTGCAACTTGGTCTCTGTGTGGTTTATTTTTCCTATAGCCCAAGATACTCATCCCGAACTGGGTTGTGTGTCCGCCAATATCGCTATAAACCTTATTAGGTAAATGATTATTACTTTTTGTATATTGGTGCTTCATGAATTTAATGATTAGGCACAACAGACACCCACATTGTATACCAATACACTCTAACCCCACAAATATAAATGCATCTAGAAACAAATGAAAGCATACCAGAACCAGTGCGAAGCAGGGACAGAGTCAATCACCAAAACATGCCCAACGTTTCGGCAAATGCCTCTGACAGACTCCCTTGATAAATGCATTTTTGCCGAAACGTTGGGGGTGTTTTGGTGATTGACTCTGTCCCTGCTTCTCACTGGTTCTGGTATGCTTTAATTTTTTTCTAGATGTATTTATATTTGTGGGGTTAGAGTGTATTGGTATACAATGTGGGTGTCTGTTGTGCCTAATCATTAAATTCATGAAGCACCAATATACAAAAAGTAATAATCATTTACCTAATAAGGTTTTTTCTATATGTATTTATATTTGTGGGGTTAGAGTGTATTGGTATCGCATTCAACTATGTTTTAGACTTTGCTGTTCAAATATTACTCATTTGGCGTTTGCATATATATCCAGAATTGGTCTGGCTGCTGCTATATGATATGACTTTAATCTGTTTTTTCATGTAATGAGATACTTTATTAGTGTGTTCCCACTGAATAAAGATACTTTTGTGTATATAAATATTTATGGTTGTGTTCCTTATTCTATTTGTTTTTGCATGTATTCGGGCTTTAGGGAATAGAGCCGTATGTAAGTGAGCACCCTATATCTTATTTCTTTAGCGAGCTACATTTGGGGCTAGTTTGTATTTAATATTGGAGTATGCCTACCTTGGTTTATTTTTTACCCACGTTGTATACAACATGTTCAAAGGTAGGAATGTGGCTGGTGGTGGGGAATTGTGAGGTTAACCCTCAAGCCAGCTGGTGTGAAGTAATGTGTCACTAGGGACATATAATACAGTAGTAGATGGTATATGACAATACACAAAATAAACAGTATAACAAGAAAACAAACATATACATATTAAAGGATCACTATAGGGTCAGGAACACAAACATGTATTCCTGACCCTATAGTGTTAACACCACCATCTACCCCCCCTGTGTCCCTCATGCCTCCATAAATATAGTAAACATCTTACTGTATTCAAGCCTGGAGCTGTAAATCTGCATGCTGTTAGACTCAGAAAAACAAGCAGTCTGCTGACATGTGGTAGCCTGATCCAATCACAGTGCTTCCCCGTAAGATTGGCTGAGACTGACAAAGAGGCAGATCAGGGGCAGAGCCAGCATGATTCAAACACAGCTCTGGCCAATCAGTATCTCCTCATAGAGATGAATTGAATCAATGAATCTCAATGAGGAAAGTGCAGTGTCTGCATGCAGAGGGAGCAGATACTGAATCACAGGATGCTGTGCACAGTGCTGCCCTGTGCTCTGCTGACAGCAGATCTGAGTGGATTGAGGCATATTATGCCTCCATCAACTCCAAAGTCCCTCTGGTTCACTCTGAGTGACTGCAACTGGAGGTGTTCCTAGCTTTCAATGTAAACACTGTAGTTGTTCAGGTGACTATAGTGTCCCTTTAAACTAAACAATAATAAGATGGGTGCTTGCGTGGTCTTCAGGGAATTGTCGCTGATGCACAGTTGCCCCTTTTGGGCAGCGGGCACAATGGGCGAACCCTGGCTGGATCCCAGGTAGTCATTGTGGTTGATGACGTGAAGGTGGTCGTCCCCAGGGTGTCAAAGACAGCCCCAGCTTCTGTATGGTGTCGGCAATTTCAGAGGCCTCTTGAACTTGCGAAGTCCCAGAGTCGCTGGGTATGAGAAGGCACCTTTTGGTACCCCATTTATAAGGTAGGATGTGGTGTGTAAGCTCAGCGGTGAAAGGCCTCAGGGATCTGTGCCATTCCAGTGTTGCTCTGGATAGGTCCGGATAGAATGTTAAGGTGTGCTTAGTTGTAAGGTGTTTAATTGCAGGTCGTCGTAAGGAATGTTTGCCTGTCTTGCACATTTTAAAAGTGGATTATTACATCCCTATTGACCTTGGTGGAGCGAGCTGCAGGCACTCAGAGCTGGAAACATGTTTAGCTGAAAAACAACCACTGGGGAAGTGTCTGGGCAGTATGGCAGCTCTGCCCCCCCTTTTTGCTAGATTTTGGATGGAGTCATGTGTCTTGGTGAAATCTATTTTTCGGTTTTGGGAGGGGCAATTGCCCCAGCTAATAATTCAATCCAAGACCTAAAAATATAACAATTAGTGAAAGGATACTTCAAAAAACTCCAGAACAAAGCACAGTTAAAAAAAGAATACAATATTTTGATATACTAAGCAGTTTCTGTTTTTTTAACTCTACCAATATTTCATATTACATATATCTATCTCTTACTTCCACTATAATAATCCATTTGTGTATGTCATGATGTTGACATATGTGTGCCTTTAAATACTTATACGCCTTGCTATACCTTTGTCCTGCCAGTGTAGTATGGTTATTTATTCCTAACCCATCTCTCAGTCTTAGAATGATCTTTTGTTATTTTCAAAACCCACCTCTTCTAAAATCAATATATTAATTGTATCTTAAAGGGTCATTTTAATTTTAACCTTTCTGTTGTAATATGCCCTCTGGTCCCCCTCCTCCATTTGTAGTAAAATCTGTTTTAAAAAAAGTTTTTACTGAACAAAGCTATGGAAGCAGCTGGAGACACCCCTATTATGGGTTAACCTTATGAGTAGGGAATTAGTCGGACAGAAGTATGGTTAAGAGTACCTTGTTACACTCTTAAGGGAATGGTTTACCGGAACCTGGCACCACTTTCGAATTTATAAGAGCGCTTAATTTGTACAATATGCAATGTAATTGGATTTCAGTTGTTGGCGTCCTTGTTTAGCTTCATGTTATATGTTTACTCAGCCCTGTGTGGCTGTCTGATTCCAAATGTAATTTATTAAAAACGCTTTAACTGTTAATCCTTTTATACCCCACAATTGTTTCCGCTTTATGCACAGTGACCAATAAAAAAATCTTATTAACCCAAAAAAAAAAAAAATTTACTATCTGGAATTAAGCGCTGGATCAAGCTCCCAGTGGTGAACTTCCGTGCACCCTCTGGCTTCACAGGGGTATTGCGGTGTTAAATAGAATGCTAGCGACAATGTACGCACTGTCTTTCCTCCATTACATTTTTCCATCCATAGGTGAACTGTGCTAGAGATGCACTTCTGAAAGAGTTACTATAGAACACATATGGTGGTATTGCCCAGCCATCAAACCCTTCCAGCAGGTTGTTCAGTTTATCCAGGAAATATTCCACTACACTCAATATGTCTCCATCATGGGCCTTGCTGGGTTGGCCTAGGCTCTTTAAGGAGATGCCTAACAGCTTCTTTAGCACCTCCTAGGAGCGGTCAGCATTTTAAATCCATTACTGTGGAACAGTGGATCAAGAGGGTAGAAACCAAGTGAATCATGGACAGTTTTTGGTAGGACGGATAAATACCTTCCCATGGGTGGAATGCTTCAAATGTGCATCTGGGAGCTGAGTTTAGACAATAGGCAACACTACTCTTAAGACACAGGGTCGACAAATTAAGGTTGGGCATGGGCGGGGGAAAGGGATAGGATATTTTTTTTATTTTCTTTCCATTCTAAAAATGTTATCTGTTTTCTGTTGTTTACACTCACTGGGTTCTTATGTTCAATGAGGATCTGGCTTAAATTGTAGAGCAAGATGTTTGTGGGATCTGAGACTCCGCTTTGAAGGGTAGAGAGGCTGAACAGTAGATTTAATGCGAGTTGATATGTATGAGGAGTGTCAGCCGTGTTACAATAAATAATGGTCTATATCAGCCTGGCATAGAGTTTATACAGCATAGCACTGACACATACCCAATGAATGTACACTTGTTTTTTTTAAACAACATTGGACAACGTAGTTCAATGTGTGTTTGCAATGCACCGTGTAAAATACTATAAATATTAAATAAAAATAAAATAAAAACCACATATAGTGAAATCAGGATGGAAAGGTGTATTGTACGTATGGCATGTGGCAGAGATGCACCTTGTGTCGCAGGAAGTAGGTCAATCACATTTACGGGGTAGATTTTTTGCCATGAAAGACTTTTATTTTTTTTCAACTTTGCACTCTTGCTGATGAATATGCCTAGGCATTCTTATACTAACAGAGTTATTTTTTAAACTGAGAATTCAACATGAATTCAAAGCGAATTTCATATTTTAGGCCTCAGTAGCTAAATTGAAAGCATAGATAATTTTTCTAGTTTAGCTATTTAACCTTAAAGGGACACTTTAAGCACCAAAGAAACTTTAACTTAATGAAGCAGTTTTGGTGTATTGATTATGCTGCTGCAGCAGTCTCACTGCTCAATTCTTTGCTATTTAGGAGTTAAATTACTTTGTTTATTTGGCCTTATCCACACCTACCATTCATGTGACCAACCACAGCCTCCATACACACTTCCTGTAAAGTAGGGCTTGACAAATTTGTTTGGAATCTAGGAGCCAGTCATTTTAAACGAGAAAAATGCAATTCTTAAAGTGACACTATAGTCACCAGAACCACTACAATCTGATGTAGTTGTTCTGGTGACTATAGCCTGTCCCTGCAGGCTTTTCAGTGTAAGCACAGCCTTTTAAGCAAAAAGTCAGTGTTTACATTGCTGCTTGGTAACACCTCTAGTGACAGTCACTCAGACGGACACTAGAGAGTCCTGGGTCACATGCAGCACCCACGTTCAGGGTCTCCAAGCTCTGCATGGAGGCGCTGAATGTTTCTCATTAATTCATTGCATCCCTATGAGGAGATGCGGATTGGCACATTTGCTTTGTATGCACAAAATCCTCCCAATGCTTTCCATTGGCTTAGCTGAGATCATAAAGATTGATAATCTTAACCATTGAGGTGGTACCAGCCGTGGCGAAAGTGGCACAGCGTGGGGGAAAAAGGTGAGTAAAAACACCTTCCGCATATGATCGGAGGGGGCAGGTAACTACACGTGCACACACACACACTGATGACAGGCTTGCACGCGCACACTCCCTCTGACAGACTCGCGCGCGCACACTCCCTCTGACAGGCTCACACTCACATTTTTGTATTAATCGAAATCCACTCAGCCTCCCTACCTTTAGGGGTCCAGTGGGGCTGCTCTCTTTCTGCAGTACTCTTACTGCAGCTCCTCTCTTCTCCCTGCTCGCTCTCTGTAATGATGCCGGGGCCAGATGCCAGGGCCAGAGTGGCATCATATTCCAGCTCCCGGCATCATTAAACTTCAGGGAGTACTGCTCCCTCGCGCACCGCCTCCTTGCCCACGTGCTGCCTCGGCCTTCAAAGCTCTCTCGGCATCCACATATAAGAGCTGGCAAATTCCAGACGCCAAGGCAAAATTTCTAGTCGCGTTGGCGACCTGGCACCTGGGTTATGTCGAGCCCTGCTGTAAAGAAATAACTCGTGTATTATTCAGAATTTCTTATCTTCCGCTCTGTTTGTAGCCTGCATGAGTCTCACAGTGTGATAAAAGTTTAATTAACAAAGTAATAGATTAAATAAATTCTTTTTTTTTTTTTTCAAGGAGGCTATGTAAGTCCAGCCCAGAGAGATGTACCTAGAACTGCATAAACAAACAAAAGTGATTTAAATCCTAAATGATAGAGATGATAGCAGTGAGACTGCAGGGTTGTGATCTAAACACCAAAACTGGTAATCAAACCAGATAAAGCCCTTAAAGGACCACTATAGTCTGGGTGCCATGCCCCCCTAGTTTTAACCATGCAGCTGAAAAAATCAGTTTCAGAGAAACTGCTATGTTTACATTGCAGTGTTAATACAGTCACTAGAGGCACTTCCGTGATTTACACGGAGTAAATAGCACTCCGAGTAAATAGCACTTATTTGACGCTGGACGTCCTCACGGAGTCCAGTGTCAAAAAAAGATCACATAGGAAAGCATTATGTTAAGCTTTCCTATGGGCGGGTTTGAATGCGCATGCCTCTGGCCACGCGTGCACTTTCGGCTCCACTCGGGAGCTGACGTCGATGGAGGAAAAGAGGTCAACAGTTCCCAGGGAGCCCGGCGCTGTATTAAGGTAAGCAAATTAATGGTTAATTAACCATTTATTCACCACGGAACGGGGCCGTGACTAGGACTCTAGCGTTAGAAATACAAATATGTATTCCTAATGCTATATAGTACTTTAAAGAAAAAACTAATGAAACAGGAAGTGTCATACATGTATTAGTTCTTTTTAATTTTCTTTTTATTAATATTAACTAGTGCAAAAATATTTGCTGTTTAAATAAAACACCGTTTTTGACTGTAGTAACCCTTGCTGGCATGCCCCCATCCTAAAAAATAAAAAATAAAAAAAAACAGAAACCGTAAACTTACCTATTATCTTGCGTCTAGGCCAGGTTCTCCCTGCTGCCTGATCTGATCTATCTTCAGTAATATCACTCCCCATCACTGCAGACAGAAGAAAGGGAGGATTTGATTGTCATCTTCCGCCTGCATGCTTATGCGTTCTGACGACAGATGCCCAATTTAAACAGTTTAAGCAGAACAGAGTTACAGCTCCGGCAGCAAATTTATTTATATCTGTATGAAAATCGTTTCAAATGAAAATGCTGCACATACAGAATCAAAGCACCATGACCACTTCAAATCAGTAAAACAGTTATGGTGCTTGGATTATTCCTTTAGCATGTGGCATCCTATTGTATTTAGTAATAAAGAGAAATATAGCTCTGAATATAAAATAAATATGTAAATACTGTGATCTACAACATGTCATTAAGAAGCTAAACTCTGTATTATCCCTAGATATGTAATATATAGTTTAGCCTCTAGATGTCGCCAAGGGATAGCCATTCACTTTATCTTTATTCTGACCATATGTATGCATGTCAATGGAGATGCTAGGGAACCATAACTACTATGACTCTTGGCACTCCTTTCAGTTAGATAAATATCATGGAAGTTGTAGTTGACCTCAGAACATTTCTAACAGAACAAACTGACTTAATAATAAAAAAACAAAAAGAGTGGGTTAAAAAACAAAACATTTGTTCTGCTGTTTTTTCTTCCCCACTCTTTGACACCCATTCCCCTTCTCCCTTGTGTGACTGTCTGTCCACGCCGATCAAATTAAATTATTCATGAGAACAGCCAGAATAAAATAGCTGACCGGATCTGATCTGCTCTAACCTGAAGTCATCCAATTTAATCTTAAAGGAAAACACCAAGCACCATAACTACTACATTACACTGTAGCGATTATGGTACCAGGAGTGCCCAGGCATCCCTGCTTTGTAAGTAGTTAAATTGTTTCAAAACAGTTGGACATCTTATCTGGGGTCTGGATCTTGCTGTAGTGTTATGGTGCTTAGAGTATTATTTTGTTTTTTAATTCTTTATTTAAGTATTGGCAGTTGAGCATCATAGTATCAGTATGTTCAGTAGTAATTGGTTGATTGGTTGTTGTTGGAGTTCAGGATTTAGGAACAACCAGAGGAGTAACTAGAAACCACCTGGTACCGGTGCGAAAATTGCCCTGGCCCACCCTTGTGTTTCATTCCCTTCCCACCAGCCCCTCCATGTGTCTCATTCCCTTCCCACTAGCCCCTCCATGTGTCTCATTCCATCCCCACCAGCCCCTCCATGTGTCTCATTCCCTCCCCACCAGCCCCTCCATGTTTCTTATTCCCTTCCCCAAACACCTCCATGTGCCTTAGTGCCTCCCCCCATCTGTCTCACATGACGCTCCATGTGACTCATTCCCTCCACCCAGCCTCTCATGTATCTCCATCTATCCTCCCCAGCCCCTCGTGTCTCATTCCCACCACCCCTAGACCCTACGTGTGTCATTTTCTTCCGCCAGCCCCTCCATATCTAATTACCTTCCTCCAGCCCCTCCATATCTAATTACCTTCCGCCAGCCCCTCCATGTGTCCAATTCCTTTAACCCAATCCCTCCATGTGTCCCTTTTCCTCCTCTCAGCCGCTCCATGTGCCCCATTCCCTCTCTCTTGCTCCATGTGCCCCATTCCCTCTCTCTCGGCCGCTCCATGTGCACCATTCCCCCTCTCTCACTCGCTCCATGTGCCCCATTCCCTCTCTCTCGGCCACTCCATGTGCCCCATTCCCTCTCTCTCGACCGCTCCATGTGCCCCTGTGGCAGAAGCAGCCACCAGAGACTCTTATTTACAATGTTATTTGTCCCTAGCTCTATATGTCCATGCATCATGTATATTGTACCTGCCTGTTAATGTAATCGGTCCCCGAGCCCGATATACTTACCCGGTTCGGGAACCGATTAAAAGTACCAAATACCAGACCACCCTGCTGTGGTCGTGTGTCGCCTGTTAAGCAAGAAACAATGTTGCACATATCGTTATTGGGTCCGTGGGTGGCCGCCGTTCGCCTAATCTCCACGTGGCGGCGGCCATCTTAACTGCCGAACAGCGGTGTTTGGTCGTCGAGCGTCTGGAACTAAAATCGGACGCTCGACTACCCAGACACCGCTCAGACCTCCAGGATCACCAAACCGTATGATCCAAACTGCCGAACGGCCCGCCGTTCGGTAGTTTGCATTCCCCAGTCTAGGGGATTCATCCGAACCAAAGATTGGGGTCGGATGGCTGAACTGTTCGGCACTTTCCATTCAGTGAAGTAGACCGACTACAGGGCCAGAATCTATGGAGCTGTTTTCGGCTACTGTGTCCCTGCAGTCGGTCAAATCTTTAAATATCTGTAACTCCCGAACCCCTGGTCTGATCTGGGTGAAAGTTGAATATGTTACTCACCCAGAGCAGACCTACCAGGGGACCCCTCGTTTATCATCGTACCCCCCGTATTTAGGGGACATTCAGAACCTGGGGAAAACTCGGTTCCCTCTAATTAATTTACCTGCTAATCTAAGGGGAGGAGAGGGAGGGGAGGTGATTGTGAGGTGATTGGTTGTTTTGAGTTACCTCCCTTGCATGGGAAAAAGCCATAAAAGAAATTGTGTGAATAAAGCTGGCAGTTGACCTCCAAGCTATGTGTCGTCTAGTTCTTGGAGGGAAGGGATTGTAACTACGCTACCCGTTTGATACCTGTATTGGATTGCTGTTCCTGTCTACCAGCGGAGCTACCTTGGATCATACCTCTACTCCGCTACAGCCCCATTCCCTCTCTCTCGGCCCCTGCATATGCCCCATTCCCTCTCCCTCGGCCCCTGCATGTGCCTCATTCCATCTCCCTCAGCTCCTCCATGTGTCCCTCCCCCTCGGCTCCTCCATGTGTCCCTCTCCCTCGGCCCCTCTATGTGTCCCTCTCCCTCGGCCCCTCCATGTGTCCCTCTCCCTCGGCCCCTCCATGTGTCCCTCTCCCTCGGCCCCTCCATGTGTCCCTCTCTTTCGGCCCCTCCATGTGTCCCATTCCCTCTCCATTTGTCCCATTCCCTCCCTCTCAGCCCCTCCATGTGTCCCATTCTCTTTCACCAGACCCTTCTTGTGTCCCATTCCTCCCTGCTAGCTGTTTCATTCCCTTTACCCCCAGCCTTTCCATGTGTCTTTACCCTTTACCATTTTGTACCTGCTCACCGCGGTACCAGGTCCGGTCTGACAGGAAGTTCTCTTTCAGTGAGCACATACTGTCAGACCGCAGACCACTTGGCCACGCTACACATAGTGGCAGGAGGGAAGCAGCACAGCACTCCCCTCTTGCTGGTCACCCTGCGACCGTGAACCCCAGGTATTCCAGCGGCCCAAGGTCGCAAGGGTTGCAGCGGTGGCCTGGGCCCCCTGGAGTGATGGGCCTGTCGCAGCTGTGACCCCCGCGACCATGGGAGTTAGGATGCTGGGAACATCTACTAAGGAAAGGAAGGGATTGCAAGGAGCTTTTTAGTCCTGACAATAGTCTTGACTATTGATGATGTGGGCAAATGAGAGCAAACTGAATGCATTGCACATTACTTTCTTCTAAAGAGTCAGTATAACAGATTTGTGTTTCTAAAATTAATATTTAAAATGTAGCCTCCTCCCCATAAAATAAATTGTCAGTAGACAATGCCTATCCAACTGGCCATAGACCTTTTTTTATTAAAAGTTATCTGTTGGGGCTGTGCCCCAATTTGATGAGCTTCCATTTGAGAAGACAATGGACATGTGTGGTAAAATGGGTAAGGTAGTGGATGCAGGTGGTGTATTTATGGATATATGTGGTGTGATGGGCAAGGTCATGAATATGTGGGAGATGTGTCTGTTAGTCCACCCATTGTACAGCACTATGGAATTTTACTGCGCTATATAAATAATAAAATAATAATAATGTAGGGTATGGGAAGTAACTACATGTAGAGTGAACAATATTGTAGTAGATGGAATGTGTAATATTTTACAACATGCCATTGTACATTCTTTGTACACTGTTTTATCCTTTCCGTGCCAAGAGGTTGTCAGATTCTCTATAGGTTGCAAACTCCTTCCCATGCAAATCCTGAACTAATGTTTCTCTTTTGCAAACCCCTCCACATACCTTTATGAAATACTGAGACGTGACAGAGCTGCTTTAAGTTGTTAGAGAAACAGAAGCAGACGAAAGAAGCAAACAAAAGTCACGGTTAAATGTAAATCTTTGATAAGGCCTCTGAATCTCTCCTAAGCAACCACCGTCCTGATGCACAACATTATAAAGCAGTATAGTAGCTCAGTGACTGGTAGTAACATATATATATTTATTTATTTAAACATTATATACACACACAGTCTCTCTCACTTTTTTTCTCCTCCGTGTGTCTATTAACAGGGTGATGGATATGGTCCTATAGCTGTACGAGTCACTGTCCAAATCCAGCCCTGTTATTTACATATTTATGTAAATATATTTTTATTAAGTATTTATCATCTTTTTAGTTGCGATCGCAGTCAACAGTGAGATTCGCAGGTCTCTCAAATCATCTGACATTGTGTGGATGCGCAGATCCAGACATTGTTGTACACGTAATAGGATATATAGTATACCTAAGCCGGTTGACTCTTACCCGTAGTGTCCCTTGGGGTATAGGGATCTCCGTGCATGTCATTGATAGAGTAAGCAGTGTACAGTGTAGAGTATCTGGTGCGTAGAGTTATTGGTCAACAGCATTCGTGTGTGCGTTCCTACTAGTGAATTTACAGGTTGGCTAAATAAGTGCTTTGCCTGGCGTCATTTGGCCTGTCTGTGGTTTCAATTGAGGTCATTTGTCTCCCGGTAGTGCATTCATAAGTAATGCCTATAGTAAATGTTCTGAGGGAGCATGTCTATTGTGGATAGTTCAAGCGGCTACCCATTGGTATGTTAAAATGTATGTTATCGTTATGTCAGCTGGTATCTCGAGGTGAGGGGATAGTTGTCCAAGTCTAGATTTCCTATCCATCATTGGGTAGGTTATATGTATGGCCGGAAGACAAATTATTGGAGCTATTCGTCTAGAGTGCATGCTCTTCGTTCAGGCATGTACATCAACGTTATGGTGTTAGAAAGGGTGGCTTGTTAGTAGTTGCCGTGTCGCTATTGTGGTACCGTGTGACTGAATAAGATAAATGTCATAAATATGTCAGTATTTTGAAAATCAGAGCGACTGTACATCGTAATCGCAACTTGCGCGTGGGAATATGCTTGGGGAGGATTGTGCATATTTTTTTTTTATTTTTTTTTAATGTGTATGTATCGTTACTTCATGGTGTTATGCTTCCGAACATTATAAACCTGTAACAATGGAACTTTCGAAACAGAGAGGCTCGCAGGCCTCCATAAATGTTAATAATAGCGAAAACATTGAGTGTAGTTAGTACTTGAATGTGTAATTAACTTTCTGGTCGTCGTGTCGTCATTCTCTGTTGGCGTTGCGTATTGGGCTTCTGGATATGCGTATCGGGTCTAGGTAGGTGGTATGGTGTCCTTAATAATGGCTGTGTGTGTGTGGTTAGCCTTCGTCTGTTGACATCTATGCCGTTCTAGTGAGATGTGTTGTGTGGTATGTGGGGGTGAGTGGTTGGTTTTGGAGGGTTTTTCCTTGCGTGTTTGTGGCTCATTGTTGATTGAAGTGGACGCGTGGGTATGGTTTCCATATGTATTGTGTTAGTAATGGGTGTGGAGTCCCTGTAAGTCTAGTGTTTGAGGTAGTCTTAGGAGGCGTGTGTTGAGTGCCATGATGGCGTTTTTCTAGTGTGTCTTGGTGTTTTTTAGTCGTCATGTTGGTCTGAACTTGAGTGCGCGGCATCTTTTGTGTGCCTGCGGGAGTGTGTGTTTGTGTGGTGTGGGGTATAACGTTTTTGAAGTGTACGTGATGTGGGTGTCTGTGGATGTTGGGTTATGCTGTTGCGTATGTGACTGTGTGTGGTGTAGTGGGGTGGGGGGTGATGGGGGCACTGGGCATGCAGGGTGCAGTGGCAGTAGCTCCGTCCCCTCAGTCCCCGCCCCCGTTGACCGCATCACCCTGGTCCCTTCTTGCCGTGTATATTATCCAGGGCTGCCATTTGTCTACATGTTTTGTGAGAGTTTCCATCAGGGTTGCGTGCATTTCTTCCGCGGCTCTGATTTCTTCCACTCTGGTAAGCCATTGTTCCATCGTGGGAGCTTGAGTTCGTTTCCATAAGGTGGGTATTAGTGCCTTGGCGGCGTCGAGGAGGTGGCGTAAAATAGATCTTTTATATTTTGAGATCGGTTCGTGTGTATGGTGGAGGAGTATGTTTGCCATGGATAGTTGCGTCGCAGTTCCTAGGACATCTTTGATGCGGGTCGTGATCTGGTTCCAGTATGGTTTGATTTTGGCGCATTCCCACCATATGTGTTTCACTGTGCCCACTTCCGTCTCACATCTCCACTTCCGTCTCCACATCTCAGCATGTCGCCGGGGTGGTGGGGAATATTTTGTGTAAGAGGTCTGGGGTTCTGTACCAGAACGTCAATAATTTGTAGTTCATTTCTTGATAGGACGAGCTGATGGAGGATTTGTGGTGGAGAATTAGAATTTTGTCCCACTGTGCGTCTTTGAATGTCCTGTCTGTGAGTCGTTCCCACCGTGTTTTGTATGGCAGTGCTATATTCTGGTGAATCGTGATTAGGTGTTGGTACAGGGTTGAGGTTGGTTTCTGCATGGTCGTTTTTTGGTCACAAAGCTCTTCGAACCATGTGAGGGTTCAATGCGCTGCGGCTTTATCTGGTATTGTATGATAAAAGTGTGTCAGTTGTGCATACCTGTATTTGTGCATGGGGGTCGGTATACCCTCCATCATTTGTTCCAGGGGTTTCAGTCTGGTGGCAGTTAGTGTTCTGTGGAGAGGAACGAAGTCTTCTCCTCCTAGGAAGGTCCAGGTGCTGGCAGGTAGTCCCCCCCCCCCTAGTAGCTGGTTATCTGTCAGAGTGGTCATAGGACTAGGTGTGGTGGAGACGGTTGTTGTTCTCCGTATCACCGACCATGTCTGAAGAGTCTGGTTCGTCGGGGAAAGCTTGTTCAGTTCTCCTTGTGTTGTCGTTTTCGTGTTCCATACTGAGGCGAAGATGGATGGGTTTTCGGGCGCGGTTCTATCCAGAGCTACCCATTGTTTGTGTCTGGGATTAGTATGCCATTCTAGGATTCTCTGTAGGGCAGTTGCGTGATGGTATTTCCGTATGTCTGGGAGTGTTAATCCTCCGTTTCCTCTGGGCTGGCAGCGGAGTTCCTATCGTAGGTGCGGTCTCTGTCCTTTCCAGATATATGTTAGGAATGCAGCTTTCAGGGTGGCGAAGAATGTCGTCGGTATCGATAAGGGGATCGTGTGGAATAGGTATAATATTCTGGGTAATGCGTTCATTTTGATCACCGCTATGCGGCCCAACCATGAGATATGTGGGTAGTTCCAGGACCGTAGGTCATGTTGAATGCGGGTGAGGAGAGGGATGAAATTGGCTTGATAAAGGGAGCTCGGCTCTATCGTCACCCATATCCCTAAGTATTTCATTTGGGATTGACACCACCGAAATGGAAAAGTCAAAGCTATAGCTTTATGGTCTCTCATCGGATCGGTTATGTTAAGGAGTTCGCATTTGCTTAAGTTGAGCTTGAGGCCCGACAGGCAGCCGTAGTCTTCGAGTTCTTTCATTAGGCAGGGCAGGGTTATTCTTGGTTGTGTGATAAAGAACAACATATCGTCCGCGTATGCGGCAACCTTGTGTGTGGTGGTCTTCCACGTATATCCCTGGATGTTGTTGTTTCGTCTTATCACTTCCAGCAAGGGTTCGAGCGTGAGCAGGAGTGGGGATAAGGGACATCCTTGCCTAGTGCCATTACGGATCGGGAAAGATTCTGTCAGGGCTCCGTTAACTCGTACTGTCGCTGTTGGTTTGCTCTATATTGCCTCGGTCCATTTTAGTATGGCGTCGGTGAAGCCTAATAGGCGTAATACTGTTTTCATAAACGTCCAATCTACGCGGTCGAACGCCTTTTCGGCATCCGTAGATAACAGGAGGAGTGGCGTTTTGCTTCGTCTCGCTAAGTGTTGTATGGCGAGAACCTTAAAAAAGGTGCTATCTCGGGCCTCTCTTCCCGGTATTAATCCTGTTTGGTCGGGGTGTATCAATGTTGGCATCAGCATGCCTATCCTGGTAGCTAGGATTTTGGTGAAAAGTTTTGTGTCTACATTTAATAGGGAGATTGGTCTGTAGCTGCTGCAGATCTCCGGGTCTTTTCCTGGTTTTGGGATTACGGTTATCGTAGCCGACAGTGATTCGGTGTGGAACCCATTCCCGTCTGTGATTGCGTTCAAAGCTTTTGCGAGCTTGGAGAGCAGGATGTCTTGGAGCAGTTTGTAGTAGTCTAGGGTCAACCGTCTGGTCCTGGTGCGCGTCCTGTTTTGGTTGTTTTAATGGCCGCTCTTAATTCGTCTTCGGTGATCGGTAGGTTGAGTGTTTCTGCATCTGCTGTTGCCACCGTCGTGGGGAGGTGTTCTCGTATGAAATGTTCCATGTTTCCATTTGGTGCGTTTGTGTGTTTCATTGCCGTGTTCGTGCGTGTCGTAGAGTGAGGTGTAATAGGTGAGGAATTCCTTTGCGATCTTCTTCGGGTGTTGGGTGGTTGTGCCCCCTTGCAGTTTCAGTTTGTGTACTTGTGCGGGCTGTTGTTGCCCTCTGAGCATTTGCGCGAGTGTCTCTGGAGCAACAGGGTGTGTAGCTGCCTTCTGTTGTCCAGGAGTTCTTTGTACGTGTCTTCCCCTTGGCTACGCTTCCCCTTTGAAAAAAAGATAAAGAAATGTTGAAAAACAAGTGATCTGATTCTCTTATTTTACTGTCTCCAGAACAAACATTGCCACATATTCTCCCATGTCACATACAAATATTGCCTTTTTCTCTAGTGATATTTAAATGAACAACCCAGGTACTATCACAATTGTATCTCAATGATGTTGTTATGGTGCTTAAAGTTCCTTGGCGCCATCTTAAGTTAAAGGGTTAATCTATTTCCATAGAAATTTTCTATTGTTTGTTTATCATTGGATAGCTAGTGAAAGGATGAGATTTTCAGCCAACAGTCTTAACCTATCACGGGCATTCAGCTCAAAGCTTCCTCATCGAAGATGTGGACTAAGAAAGAGAAAGAGTGTACAAGATCACAGGTGCTGTTTAAATAACTTTAGAAACAACCTGTTTATAAAGGGTTTAAAACCTTAAGGTATGGTAGTGGCCAGGACCTACAGGCACTATAACAACTTAATTGAAATGACTTTGGTGCCCAGAGTGTCCTTTAACCCCTTAAGGACCAAACTTCTGGAATAAAAGGGAATCATGACATGTCACACATGTCATGTGTCCTTAAGGGGTTAAACTCAATGTAACAAGAATACAATCAGCAAACCATTTTAGGAGCTTTTTTAAAAATCATTTTTGCAACCCCTGTCACTAGCTAAAACTATTTTTTTTCCACATACTATATTTTGATGAACATGTGGTCAGGAAAATAAATTGAACACGGAATGAGCAAGTGAGGTTAAAGTAAGCCTGTCCTCCTCAATCATGTAAGGGCAAAGATTCATACAGACAAGGTATACTATATTATCTGTATATTCTGATTATAAAATTGCAAGAATATTAATACATTATTAAAAATGTGAGAAGTCGGGGAGCGGAGCCAAGCAGCCAAGCTGAGCAGACATGCTGAGTCCCAGCTCCCGATCCAAAGCGACTGTTTTGGGGGAAAAAGAACCCTAAACTTGGCGCGTCTGTCTCCTGGTTAGCTTTTAACAAGCAGGGGAACACCCAGGCGACCAACCTGCTACCACACGTTAGCGGATCGACACCCGGGTGCAACACTCAAGCGACTGAGGCCTAATGGGGTTCGAGGCGGGAAGGGACAGCCGCTCTTCCCGTTCACGGCCCCATAAACAGACTTTAAAGCATGCTCACTTCCTACCACCCCCCTGGACCGGTGGGGGTCATCCCGGTCCGCAACAAGCGACTGGAGCAGTCCGTATGTATGCAGAGCAACAACCCCGGAAAGCTTCTCCCTCGTGGCAACCACAAAATGGCGTCTGCCCGCTCACCTGAAACAGCGAGCCTGCAACCAAGTCCAGGGCATCATCCTTGCACCATCGCCGACTCCCAGCATCTGCTGGAACAAATATTCTGGGGGTTCTGGGGCAAACTGCGGAAGCGAATGCAGATGGAGCAGACTGCATGTCAAGAGCTCCCGGCAAAAGTGGTACTTGACCGCGAGCAACACGGAGCGAAGGGGCCACCCTCGGGCACAGTGCCATCTTGCTCAGCTCCTGTTAAACCAAAGGGCCCTCTCGGGCTGAAGACCACCAGGGTTCAAACCCAGAGGCATTACCCACGCAAACGGAGGTGCAAGCGCCACAAGCGGCGACAGACCTCCGGAACCTCCGCAAGAGGACGAAACCCGGACTTTTACAGCAACCGGGCTTGTGGCACAGAAATGCCGGTCAACATAAAAGCCTGGGGCAGGAGGGACCCCCCCACCCGCACTTACACCGCGGAAGTACGCAGAGGCACACAGACGGGCTCCATAGGCATACCTCCAAAGGGAATTGGCTGACAGGGACAAATGCAAATCTACAACTCAGTGTCCCTGGAGCCCTAACCACGGGTACTAAACGGACACGCAGAATATCCCATCCAGGACTGACACACAAGGGACAAAAGCTCTGTACTCCATAGGACTGGAAAGTATATACTTCACCTACTGACATCTAGCCTACCTACACATAAGATAATCTGTTTATCAATAACAACTTTACAGTCAGCTTAGCAGCCAAATTTATCTTGTTTAGCCACACATCAGACTAGGTGTCTCTCATGGCACTTAAAGCATGCAGTCTATAATATCAAGCATGTTCTTATTTCGCAAATCTCATACTCCGTATTTAAACACTCATTAACAATGCATACCACTGAGGCTGATATAGATATATATAGCTTGTTAGCAACGAACATAAGTACTCGCTACAACCTTGTTTATAATATGTCTTGATAAGTGATTAAGCATATATAGGACCTTAGCTTCTGTCTTTACGGTAAAAATAAGCTCTCTGTTCTGTTTTGTTTCTAATAACTATGCCTAGCACAAACGCCGTTTCATACAAGCTAAGCAGCAATACCCTTAAATATAAAAATGTGCTGAAGCAGCAAAATGAAGCCAGCGATAACTCATGAAGATCAATACCTTATGTAATCTGTTTCATTGTGTTTTATGCATGTTCTTGCACTCGTTATTGTGACGGTGCAGGACGACTTGTTCACTTATGCACAATAAAAAATAAAGAATTTAAAAATATGAGAAGTCTTTCACTACTACCAGCAGTATTGTCACCACAAATCAATGGATTTACTGACAATTCTGCAGTTCTATCTACCGTATATACTCGAGTATAAGCCGACCCGAATATAAGCCGAGGACCCTAATTTTACCCCAAAAAACTGGGAAAACTTATTGACTCGAGTATAAGACTAGGGTGGGAAATGCAGAAACTACTGGTAAATCTCTAAATAAAATTAGATCCTAAAAAAATTATATTAATTGAATATTTATTTGCAGTGTGTGTATGAATGCAGTGTGTGTGTGTATGAATGCAGTGTGTGTGTGTATGAATGCAGTGTGTGTGTGTATGAATGCAGTGTGTGTATGAATTCAGTGTGTATGAATGCAGTGTGTATGAGTGCAGTGTGTATGAATGCAGTGTGTGTATGAATTCAGTGTGTATGAATGCAGTGTGTATGAGTGCAGTGTGTATGAATGCAGTGTGTGTGTATGAATGCAGTGTGTGTGTATGAATGCAGTGTGTGTGTATGAGTGCAGTGTGTGTGTATGAGTGCAGTGTGTATATATATTAGTGCAGTGTGTATGAATGCTGTGTGTGTATATGAGTGCAGTGTGTGTGTATGAATGCAGTGTGTGAGTGCAGTGTGTGTGTGATGCAGTGTGTGTATGAATGCAGTGTGTGTGTATGAATGCAGTATGGGTGTGTGTGTATTAGTGCAGTGTGTATGAATGCAGTGTTTGAGTGTGTGATGCAGAGCCTTGGTGGGGGTGGGCATTTTTATTATTTTAATACTAATTGTTTTTTTTTTGTTATATTATTTTTTTTAATTATTATTTAATATGTTTTCATTATTATTATTATTATTAATACTTTTATTAAATTTTTATTATTATTATTAATATCTGTATTCTTATTTTCGTCCCCCCTCCCTGTTTGCTAGCTGGCCAGGGAGGGGGGCTCCTTCCCCGGTGGTCTAGTGGCATTGGCAGTTCAGTGGGGGTAGAGGGGGGCTGGCAGAGCTGTAACTTACCTTTCCTGCAGCTCCTGTCAGCTCTCTCCTCCTCCGCGCCGTCTGTGCAGCTCCCTCTGTCAGCTCACACTGTAAGTCTCGCGAGAGCCGCGGCTCTCGCGAGATTTACACTGGGAGCTGACCGAGGTGCTGAACGGACGGCGCGGAGGAGGAGAGAGCTGACAGGAGCTGCAGGAAAGGTAAGTACAGCTCTGACAGCCCCCTCTCCCCCCAGTCTGTATTATGGCAATGCAAATTGCCATAATACAGACTATTGACTCGAGTATAAGCCGAGTTCCGGTGAAAAACTCGGCTTATACTCGAGTATATACGGTATGTCTATTCCGCAAGCCATAGCATACATTGATATGACCAAGTTTGGACAATATGAAATCAGGAGAGTGTGAGACATTGTTGAGATTAGCATCATGGACAATGTACCTGTCTGAAAACATTATCTGATGAGGGCTGCTTATACACTGAGCATTGTAGAAGCAGTGATTTATAGGCGTGATAACCCCAAATCCACCACAATTCCAGGAAAACAAGATTAAACATAAATTTGTACGAAGTCCTCCTGACACTAGGAGACTAGGCCTGTCATGTGATTGGGTTGACTGGCTGCATATTGTGTGTCACAGGCATTTAAGATTATGGGAGGGAACTAAGGAGATGTTTATGTTATAGTTCAAAAATATATATTTTATTTATTAGCAATTTGGCTAGCCCAACTTATAGACGTAGGACAGAATTTCCATGTCAAGTGCCTATAGCCATAGAATTCTCAGGCACTCTACCCTACAAAAACAAATACCTTCTGATTATCTTGTGTGTCACGCAAATCATATAGTAAAGAACAGAGAGCTTTATAAAATGATTTGCTGGACACACAAGATAATCAGAAGGTATATATCTTTCATCCCCCCTCCACAAATACAAAAATATAAATCTATAAAACTCACAATATTAAATATGCTTATAACAATATATCTATAAAGAGAAAATTACATGGTAGTAATTGGAGGTGCCACTAGTAGACCGGGGACTGAAGAAGTGCTTACTCCACCTATTAGTAAATCCAGCCCTGTATAGAGGTAATTTTATTTAATATAAAATGGTTCTATGTTATATTTACATGACCGGTACACAGGCATTATTATTATTTTTAGCATTTATATTTGTACTCTTGTGCATGCTCCTGGCATTCAAAACCTCCAACCTCCTGAAGAAAAATGGAGGCAAATGAGATGGAGAGATGATGTAGAGGAAGAGTATTAGGTAAGTGTCACGGTTTCGCGGGATTTTGTCGGCGTGGCCGCACAGAAACACATTGGTCACGCCGACAGAAATAATAAATACTTACCTTGCTCGCATTTCTAGAGACACCGGCCACCGCGGTTCCGGTTTTAATGGGGTTATAGCTCTTGCCCACATTAAAGATGGCCCTGAGAGTCACCACAAAAGTGGATATTTCACTTTGCTAGATCTTTGCAAAAATTGGATGCACAAGTGACAGTACTGCTTCGCCTATTGTTATTTTGACAGACCACCCGGTCACCAATGGATTGTACCTGGGCTGTAGCCCTCCAACTCATCCACAAAAGAGCCATGATCACCATCAATTCTCCCGCCGGCCATGTCAGCCCTTCAGCACCCTTTCTAATGACCCTCTGGAGCATCGCTTAGCCGTATGAGGGCTCCAGAGGTACGGCGCACCTGACCAGGAGCGGCCTCCAATCACTCTGGAACTGTCTCGGATCAGCCATGTGCTCTCGGTCCCAACACCACCTAACAGGGAGCTTTTTGGAGGAGAGATAGAGGAGGGGGTGAGGCATCCAATGATACCATGGACTTGGAGTAGCTACAAGAATTCACGGAAAGCGCTGCTGTTTTGGATGTCAAGAACCTTCCACCCAGCGCTATGGAACTCTGCGCTGAAACTTTGACTTTCATATAAATCCGGTTAGCCATATCCGATCTGGGCGCTTGTCAGACAAAGTTGAAGCCCGGACAAAAGCTTCCTGGGGACACCGGTTGTATGGGGATGTGGGCATGGGAACTCAAGTTATTATGTAGATAAGAAAATGAGAGCTCGTGATCTGTCCTAGTAGTATCACTCATATAATAAAGATGACAAATATAAAATGTAACATAGTTTAAAAAGGTAATAACCTCCAAACATGGGAAAGGGAAAGGGAATTGCTAAAAAAAAATTTGATATACAAATGCTATATAGTAGGGGGTAGGAATAAATCACTAAGAGTTAAAGGACCACTCTAGTGCCAGGAAAACATACTCGTTTTCCTGGCACTAGAGTGCCCTGAGGGTGCCCCCACCCTCAGGGACCCACTCCCGCCGGGCTCTGGGGGGAGGAAGGGGTTAAACTTACCTCTTTCTCCAGCGCCGGGCGGGGAGCTCTACTCCTCCTCCTCTTCTTCCTCGCGACGTCATCGGCTGAATGCGCATGCGCGGCAGGAGCCGCGCTCGCATTCAGCCGGTCGCATAGGAAAGCATTCATAATGCTTTCCTATGGACGCTTGCGTGCTCTCACTGCGATTTTCACAGTGAGAAGCACGCAAGCGCCTCTAGCGGCTGTCAGTGAGACAGCCACTAGAGGCTCTGGAGGCTGGCTTAACCCTCAGAATAAACATAGCAGTTTCTCTGAAACTGCTATGTTTATAAAAAAAAAGGGTAAAAGCTAGCTGGACCTGGCACCCAGACCACTTCATTAAGCTGAAGTGGTCTGGGTGCCTAGAGTGGTCCTTTAAGTATAAATATTAGTATCAAGATTACCCTACAAGAGATATGTTGTAAAGTTAAATTGTAACAATATGATGCAGTCACTAGATAGGATGTGCAAAAGAGTAGAAAAAGTAGCAATCTGTAGTAATAATCAGTAGAGCTACCAAAACAGAAGGTGAGGAAATCCTAATAAAAAGGGGAACATTACCTAAATGTCTAGATGAATAAGAGTCAAAAGGGGGGGGTATCTCTCTTAAATGCTCTTAAGATCACAGTTTATCTCTTTAGCAAAAGCGAGTATGATGTCAGTGCATAGAAACAGTAGTATATAGGGTAGGATAAGTAGAATGCAGTATATATATATATATATATATATATATATATATATATATATATATATGTACGTTGCTGAATATTTAGAGGTTAGTGAAGCTGAAGTATAGTTGCTGACTAGATATGAGATATGAGATATAAAAGAGCCGTAAACCTGTGCCTTCGAGGGCACCTAAATGTCTGCTGAATTTGTGCCTAATAGTAGAGACTCCCAAATATCTATGAATAGCCTGAAAAACCCTAAATATGTGCCTTCAATGGCACCCGATCTACTGCCAAATGTGGGAGATAAATAAGCCCTAATAACTGCTATCTATGAACTCCGGTAAGAAACACCCTCCCTGCCAACCTCTAAACTCGATCATGAAATGTAGAGGAATAGAGTAAATATAAATCAATCTGTAAATATCAATATGAAAAGGTTAAGTCTTATAGCAGGGTAAGGGATACAGCTAAGCCCCGACGTGTGTTTTGCCAGTGAGCGGCTCTTCAAGTTATTGTGTATTTTGTTACCCTGGTGCCAAGGTGTCTGCCTGCTAATTAAATGACCTGCTTAGGTACAGACACCAAGGCACAAGTGATGTTGCAAGTCATTTGGTCATCCTGTTGAGACCCCAGCAGGGCCGGTGCAAGGATTTTTGCCGCCCTAGGCAAAAAAATTTTTGCCGCCCCCCCATATGTCCAGCCTACCATGTGACATCACAATGCCCCGCCCATATGCTCTGCCATATGGGCCAAAGCCAGTCTTCACAAAGTGTCTTATCTGAAAAGACAGTGTGTTTACATTAAAAAGCCTACAGGCACAGGCTATAGACACCAGAACCACTACATTATGCTGTAGTGCTTCTGGTGACTATAGTATCCATTTAATGTGAGGTAAATTAGAGATTAGTGCCACTAATAATATATTGGATTTCCTACTTACCACCAGATGAGGACAAGAGGCTGATGATGGGCTCAGTCTGGCTCCACAGGTCTGGTGTAGAAGAGGCTCTCTGGAGACTGTTTTTAACAGTGCTCACAACAATTAACGAACAGGAAGCAGCTCCATTTTTTAGGGCCCCTTACACAGCTCAAGGTCTGGGCCCCCAGGGGGCATACGCCTACAATGCCCACCCATAAATCCACCTACATGGCCCATCCATGAGTTGGGGATGTTTTATGTGTGCAATTTGTGTAAGGGATGTAGTGTGTTTATAGGGGATGTAGTGTGTGTTTGCGTGTAAGGAATGCATTGTATGTTTCTGTGTGTGTGTGTGTGTGTAAGGGGTGCAAGGTTTGTTTCTGTGTATGTAATTGAATGCAGTGTGTGTCTGTAAGGGGTGCATTAATTATGTAAGAGAACGTAAGGGATGAATTGTGTGTTTCGGGTGTGTCTGTGTGTGAGTAGGAATGCATTGTATGTTTCTGTGTGTGTGTGGGGGGGATGCATTGTGTATGTGTGTAGTGTAAAAGAGAGGGTTTGTGGGGTAGGATAGGGACTGAGATGGGAACAGCTTTCTTTTTTTAAAAAAAAAATTCATAGTGCTCTCCCCTCAATTATTGATTTCCCCTTCCCTTCTGTCCCTCCGTGTTCTCCCCTTCTGTCACTTAGTGCTCTCCCTTGACCCCCTGTCCCTCTGCAGTCCCCCTTGGTGGTCTTCTCACTCCCCCCTCCCCCCTTAGTGGTCCTCCCTCTCCCAAACCCCTTAGTGGTCCTCCCTCTCCCAAACCCCTTAGTAGACATTCCCCTACTCCCCCCACCCCCTTAGTGGTAATCACCCTCCTCCCCTCTCCTTAGTAGTCCTCCCTCCTTACCCCCCTTTGGTGGTCCTTCCCCCCCTTAGTGGTCCTTATCCCCCCTCCCCTAGTGGTCCTTATCCCCCCCAACCTCCCATAGTGGTTCTTATCCCCCCTCCCCCCCCTAGTGGTCCTTATCCCCCTCCCCTAGTGGTCCTTATCCCCCCTCCCCTAGTGGTCCTTAACCCCCCCCCCCCCTTAGTGGTCCTTAACCCCCCCCCCCCTTAGTGGTCCTTAACCCCCCCTCCCCCCCCCTTAGTGGTCCTTACCCTATCCTCTTGCCCATGTAGCGTGGCCGGGCGGCGCGGAACGCGAGACAGGAACCTTTGTTTCCTGTACCCGGCCACCGGCGGAATGACAGGAAATGCTCACTGAGTGAGCACTTCCTGTCATTCCGCCGGCGGCCGGGTACAGGAAACAAAGGTTCCTGTCTCGCGTTCCGCGCCGCCCGGCCACGCTACATGGAGAGACCGGCAGGAGGGAGCGCTCTGCGCTTCCCTCCTGCCGGTCATAAACCCGGCCGCCCTCCAGGCAGCAGTGCTGCGCCGCCTGGGGCTTGCTAAAGCGCTCAGGCGGCGCAGCATGAGGAGCCACAGCGGGGACAGGGATCCGGCGCCCCCTGGTAAGTTGCGCCCTAGGCGGCTGCCTAGGTCGCCTTACAGGTGGCGCCGGCCCTGGACCCCAGGTATAAAATGTGACATGTGCCAATAAATCAGTTCTACTCCCAGTATTAAGACTCATCTAATGTACAAGGTGAAAAGGCTCTATTTTGGAAGCTAAAATTACTAAGGCTACTCTGGGAGCTATAAACACTAAGGGAAAGGGAATCCTTGGCGACAACATTCTGGTTGGTGTTCCACAGTTGACATCTCTTGAATATTCATGTTTGGTGTTCTTCTAGCATTGGAAGGTCTAAGATGCACTTGGTAAGCTATTTTGTGAGTAAGGGTGCATGATATTGTGCTGACAGGTGTGAAGAATGTACAGCAGCCCACTGATGAGAAATGGAAAGTTTGGTTTGGTGTTTTGTAATATAATAACTGTGGGTATTATTGAATGGGGAGGGTGTCAATATTTCCACTATCACCTATATTTTTCTGTGAAGTTAGATTCCCCTATACCCCTCCTTTGAGAGCCACCACAGAAATGGATATATCAATTTGCTAGCTCTTTGCAAAATGTAAAATGACAGTGCTGCTCTGTATATAGTTGGCAATTCTTGAAAAAGCATGTTTGGTGTTCTTCTAGCATTGTAAGGGTTTAGATGTACTTGGTGAGCTGTGCTGTGTGTTTGGGAGCAGAATATGGTGTTAAAGTGACATCACTATCTGGGGTCTTTGCAAAATTCGCAAAGACCACCGACAGTGACATTGCCGCTGGTGGAAAAGGAGAGGTGATATTTACTTACCTGAACTCCTCGCGGCATAGCTATCTTTTTTGGTCTGCTACGACGTCACTGCTGTACTCTCGCACATGCATTGAGTATTGCAGCATCCCCCATAGACACAGCCAGTTTCCTGCAGCTGTCCTCGGTGACGACTGTCAGGACTGATATACAGAGTTAAAGAAGCCCTTACTTTGTCTCTGTATATCTCTTGACTGGGTTGGAATTTCAGTTAAATGTCAACAGATTTAAATTGTGTATTTAGTAAATATTCTATCTTTATCAAATACTAATTTTTCAAGAGGGTGGGGTGACAGCGCCGCTTTAACTGGTGTATTTTAACAGGTGTGAAAAGTGTGCAGGAGGTATGGAAAGTTTGGTATGGTATTTTGTCCTCTAATAACTGTGGGTATCATTGAAGGTTAAGAGTGTTGACATTTCCACTAACACTTGTATTTTTCTGTTAAATTCCTGTTTACCCCTAGCACTGGTTTGTTGAAATAAGTGAAAATAACTCTCTAGAAGAGTGGGAATACCAGGAGCTGGCTCGGTGACTAATGGCTAAAATACTACTAAATAGAGAATAAAAATATAAAAATATAAATATGTGGTACTATGCCTTTAAATCTGGAATAGACAAAGTATCCCTATAAATGTGCAAAAATGTGAATAAAGGTGCTATGAGTGGAGATCTCAAATAAACGTAATATCCCTTTAAATGTGCAAAAATACAAAGAGAATGCTGCTATACCTTTAAATATCCTTTAAGAATGTGCAAACATGCAAAGCAGTGCTATATAGGGGGGTGATAAATAGAAAAACATCATATATATATATATATATATATATATATATATATATATATATATATATATATATATATAAATAGATACAAAAATACAAAAAGGAAAAAATGAGAGACCAAATTCTCTGCTGGATGACCAACAAATATGTATGAAACTGGTGTCTATATCCCAAACAACATGAGGGATAAATGATACCTGTTGCAAATAATATACTTAGTAAAAGATAGAAGTAACAAATAAGCTATACAGTACAAGGAACTGTTAGCTTTAGGCAATAAAAATGGAAACAATATATCGCTGGAAAACTGAAGCATAAAACTGGATCACTTCATATAAAAAATGCCAGTTTATTGAATATATTAAAATAACTTGGAAAAAGTTAAATATAATAAAAATACAGGTCACACTAGATTCAGAAGTGCATTACCAGACTGATGCATAGAAAAATAACAGCAAGGACCTTCGGATTGTTAAGGATGGATACGGATTGTGATGATTCAATATACAGCTGCCGGTGAGGATGGCTTGTGTCTGTGAGCACGTCCCGAGCGGGAGCCTCACTTCAGGGGACGTGCAGGACAGATGCCTCCGGTGGCGGTACTTTCCAAACAGGTCCTGCGTATGGAGATTAGTGGTGCTGCTGGTACATGCGTCTGATCCCGTGTGTTGCTGGGACGCCTGTCTTACGCATTTCGTAGGGAATGGGCCCTACTTCATCAGAGACATGTCTCTGATGAAGTAGGGCCCATTCCCTACGAAACGCGTAAGACAGGCGTCCCAGCAACACACGGGATCAGACGCATGTACCAGCAGCACCACTAATCTCCATACGCAGGACCTGTTTGGAAAGTACCGCCACCGGAGGCATCTGTCCTGCACGTCCCCTGAAGTGAGGCTCCCGCTCGGGACGTGCTCACAGACACAAGCCATCCTCACCGGCAGCTGTATATTGAATCATCACAATCCGTATCCATCCTTAACAATCCGAAGGTCCTTGCTGTTATTTTTCTATGCATCAGTCTGGTAATGCACTTCTGAATCTAGTGTGACCTGTATTTTTATTATATTTAACTTTTTCCAAGTTATTTTAATATATTCAATAAACTGGCATTTTTTATATGAAGTGATCCAGTTTTATGCTTCAGTTTTCCAGCGATATATTGTTTCCATTTTTATTGCCTAAAGCTAACAGTTCCTTGTACTGTATAGCTTATTTGTTACTTCTATCTTTTACTAAGTATATTATTTGCAACAGGTATCATTTATCCCTCATGTTGTTTGGGATATAGACACCAGTTTCATACATATTTGTTGGTCATCCAGCAGAGAATTTGGTCTCTCATTTTTTCCTTTTTGTATTTTTGTATCTATTTATATATATATATATATATATATTTATATATATATATATATATATATGATTTTTTTCTATTTATCACCCCCTATATAGCACTGCTTTGCATGTTTGCACATTCTTAAAGGATATTTAAAGGTATAGCAGCATTCTCTTTGTATTTTTGCACATTTAAAGGGATATTACGTTTATTTGAGATCTCCACTCATAGCACCTTTATTCACATTTTTGCACATTTATAGGGATACTTTGTCTATTCCAGATTTAAAGGCATAGTACCACATATTTATATTTTTATATTTTTATTCTCTATTTAGTAGTATTTTAGCCATTAGTCACCGAGCCAGCTCCTGGTATTCCCACTCTTCTAGAGAGTTATTTTCCCTTGCTCTATATAGGTTTTTAGTGAATCCCTATTATTACCAGTTTTCGAGCAGCTTAGTGCTAGTCCGTCTCCCTCTCTCCTGTGTGGTACATTAGGTACACCAGAACCGTTCTACTTGTTGAAATAAGTATTTATAAGACAAAGATTGTTTGGACGATAAGATGGAAGGAGGACGGCCTATGAAAAAGTGGGATTTACTGCTTGTTTGTTTCTCTGAACAAATGTTATTCACAATCCTCACATTCAATCCAAACATCAATACAATTTATGCTTGTGTGTTGGTTGATGTTATATCTATATAAAAAGCCTAAATGGATTCTATAGTACCTATAACCACTTCATCTATTTGTATTGGTTGTAGTGCCTGGAATTCCCTGTTACTGTCCCACCTAGATGATCAAACATTTAACTTGTTTGAACAAATCAGATAACTGGTAAGTGGGATAATAAAAGAGCAGAATCGTGCAGGCAATCCACTTATAATGGGAACACTCCCTAGGATCCCTACACAAAAAACGGTATAAAACCCTAAGTTAAAATACAGTGCAGGGCAACACTAACACCCGATCTGCTAGCATGGATCACCAACTTCCTGGCATCCCTGAATCTCCCAAAACTGTCACTACAAGCACAAGACACCCTATCATGGGAAATAGATGTCGAAGAACTCAAACTCGCCCTCCAATCCTGTACACCAGTCAAAAGTCCAGGCCCAGAAGGCTTACAGCCTTGTACTATAGAACATTCAGTGACCAACTGCTTCGAAACCTTTGCAAGGTGTTTAATTCCCTCCTAGACGAGAAACCATTGCCACCCAAAATGATATCAGTCTACGTCGGTTTACACTATGATTCCCTTTATGTTTTTATCTTTCATAGGAGGTTGCATTCTCCTCTGCAAAGTGGTAACTATTATCTGCCTTACGCATGTGATTTCGGCGCCCTGCACTGTATTTTAACTTCGGGTTTTATACAGTTTTTTGTGTATTTTACCACTTTAACACTGTGGAAATCTATTCACAAACCAGACTTTACATAGGACTCAAGGTCATGCGTTTAGACTGGAAGATAGAAGATTTTGTCAAAGGCAAAGGAAAGGTTTTTTTACTGTAAGAACAATAAGGATGTGGAATTATCTGCCTGAAGAAGTGGTTTTATCAGAGTCCATACAGATGTTCAAACAGATACCAGTGCATACTTGCAAAAACAGAATATTCATGGATATAATCTTTCAATGTAGGGTAATAACTTCTTGATCCAAGGATAAATCTGACTGCCATTCTGGGGTCAAGAAGGAATTTTTTTCCTAGCTTGTTGCAAAATTGGAAGTGCTTCAAACTGGGTTTTTTTTGCCTTCTTTTGGATCAACAGCAAAAAACAAATGTGAGGAAGGTTGAACTTGATGGACGCAAGTCTCTTTTCAGCTATGTAACTATGTAACACTGAATGTGGGTCCCTGACTGCCCACACTGAGCCCATCCTGTACTCAGGATATAGCTAAAACAGATATTATACAATTCTTTAGTTATTCCAATTCATATCTAAATTCTTTATTTTTGCTGTGCAGGTGGGTACAAGGATTCAACAGACGCCACAACAGCGTATTGCAAGATATACATTGGTATAACAGTGGCATGAGAGTCTGCACATTTTTACAATTTTAACAAGCTTGGTTAAACAGTTGTGTCGTCAGCGTGAAATTTAATAAAATGCAGCAAGATAACTCGCTCAACATGTCTAAATCGGCAATTGTGCTAGGCATACGTGTGAAAAACAAAATAGTGAGCTGATTTTTGTCGTTAAGACATGAGTAAAGGTCATTATCAATAACAGATTTCTGTAAGCTTAATTAAGTTTATCCACCAGGGAGCAGCAGAGCGTCAGACATACCTGCAAGCTCAGACATTTTAGTTAGAATAAACAGAAAGATAGAGAACTTATAACACCTACCACATCACAATGCAAACTTTTACAATTGCACACATTTTTAAAAATGCCATAAACCAGGGTTAGTAACATTGACTATATCATCTATTTGGGTGATCCTGTGTATGCAATATTTGGTAGGTTAGCATGAACTGTACTAAGGGTGCTAGTTAGTCGGATGATCGTGCATAGTGTCATATCAGTCTGCCATCTTGTTGCGAGTGTCCCCATTTACCCTATACCAGAGGTCGGCAGGCTTTCGGCATAGGTCTGCGAGCAGTCCGAGGCTTTCTGTGTGGGGGTTATCTCCTGTGCTGCGGCTGTACGATTCCGGTTGTGAGCAGTCGCTTGAGCTGGGCTTCCAGCTTGTCTGTGTGCGGTGAGGCTTTGCTGGGGCTGGGCAGTCGTTTGTCCGGGGGCTTTCTCCGCCGATTGCGGACGCTTGAGAGGAAGAGTGCTGGCGCCTGAGGGGCAATCCATCGCCACTCGTTGCTTTGCTCTCTGCCTTCGTCCCCTTCTGGAGGCCGCCCTGGGGGCTCGCTGTGGGTACTTACACAGTTGCCGCCGGGTAGCTGGTCGGACCCATGATGCTATTGCTTAGACCGCTTGTTTAAAGGGCCGAACCTTATGATGGAGTTGTGACCATAAGCTGGAGCAGAGTCGGTCAAAGAACTCCTGGGTGTGTTTGGGTGGAGTGGCAAGGGTGCTGCTTGTACCATGGTTCGCCATCTTTCTCTCTTTTGCTGTGTGCTTGTCTTTGCTGTGTTGTGGCTGCATCAGGCCACGTGTAGTGAGGCTGGGCTGGTCCGCCATCTTGGGCGCCGCCGCTTCCATTCTGCTTGGAAGTTCAGTGGCGTCTGCTATGATGTCTCGGCTTGTTGTTTCTCGTGCTGGTGGGGACCGGGATATCCCCCACCGGTCCAGAGGGGCGGGGGAGCGGTGCGTGAGTGTCCCCTCCTCAGCCTGAGAACCGGGAGAGCGGCCGTCTCTCCGCGGCTCCCACCCGTGCAGGCCGCGGGTTGTGATGTGGGCTTTTCCGCGGCGGAGAGCCCCGAATCGGGTATCTCCGGACTCAGCATTCCCTCCTGGATATGAGGGTGGTTGTCCGCTGCCAGCACGATCCGGTGGTTGGGCATAATGCCCAGAATCAAGGCTTCAGATGTGGGAGCTCCCACCATGTGCGTCTGGCTTGCTCGGCTGGTAAGCTCCGCCCCCTATTCCAATTCATATCAGCAATGGCCAGCTCTAATAGGCTGGAAATGGTCAGCTTACACTCTTAGCCAATCACTGCCAATCATTGTTGCTCATGGTAATTCTGAATTTGCAGGTGCAACACAGAAAGGATGGGCTGATGGTGACTCTTGTTTAACAGTAAAAACATTTTTAGAACAAGTTTAATACTGAACGGAAGGACTGCGCCACTGGACACTAGATATTGAAGCCACTTTAATGAGATGAAGCGGTTACAGTGCCTACCGTGGCCCTTTAAGTTTCAGAGTTTGTAGATCCCTTCAAACTACTGAAAAACAATATATTTTGCCATTAGAAGTGGCTTCCATTCTTTTCACTAATGTATAAACCCTTATTTCAGGAAACATCTGTGCTGCAGTGGTGAATTTAGCAATTTATCAAGTAAAGACGTCTTTACTGTGCAAAATATAGTTTCAAAACAAAGCAATGAATAACTACTTCCTGTTAGAATTGTTTGTGCAGTTGCTGTCTCACAATGGAGCTGCACTGTGTGTGTTTTATGCAGTTTGTTAAAGAGGAATTGTCAATATTGAAATCACCTATAAATTAACTTTTTTTTTTTTTTTTTGTTCACATGATGAATGTTACATTTTCGATTAAATATGTAGCAATCAATATCATTTTCGAGTTCAGACCTGAACTCATTTCCAGGATATAGGTAAATACTGCAGTTTGTATTTCTACATTTTATTTTATATTTCATTCATCACAAAGACGTGTTAAATATGGTCGATATATATAAAATACAAAATCCTGGGTAGTGACAATTCCCTATTTTTTTACAATATATATGGAATGTGCAGAAAATAACCCATACATTAATTGAGATTGTAACAGTTATTCTTCTTATACTTCCTATTCTGGATGTGCCATTCTCGGTACTGATGGAGAGGAAGCAGCTAGCCCCCATCGCCAGGAGGCTGAGAGACCAGTCTCTCAAGTACAGATGGGGAATAGAGGGTACACTAATGGTCGCCCACGGCAAGAAGACACTCACGCTGTCATCCACTGAAGACCAGGTGTTCTGTCAGATTACACCGGCAGCGTTTTTGCAAAGACTGCTCCTAAAACCACACTGCCTACCGAAACCCTGGCTGGGGGAAAATCTAGAAAGAAGAGAGGCTCTAGGAGCAACCTCCTGCTGACTGACTTACCCAGGGCAGCTGCTAACCGGCAGTGACTTCTGCCGGGCAGCCAAGACTTGCAGTAAGACCCATGGCATTCCTACCTGTTGACAGCCAAACTTGGCCTCTCATAAGCAAGACAGTGATGCAGTTTGGCACAATCTTTATTTCATGCTTTCACATTCTAAAGACATGCAAAGCATCATGGGAGTTGTAGTTTTACAACATCTGGGGCTATACCTTTTGGGCACCCCTGTTATAAAGTATACAAATTCATTGCAAAGCTGTATAAAAACACACCCAACATTATGCTGATGTAAAACATATGTAGACAAATAAAATTAAAGAAAATTATTTGAAACTCAAAAAAATGGGAATCAAAAACTGGTTTTATAATGTATTACAAAGAACTCAACAGTATAAATATGACCCCTGACCCAACCATCAGCACTGGATGTACATAATTGGGGGGAGGCAATAAATCCCCAATATTGGCATACAGGGATACAATATCAAATTATACTCTCTAATTGATGTCTCCCAGGGAATTAAAACAAAAAAAGTTTATTATAGTTAATATAAAATAACATGGAGACAACAAAACTTGGAGCTAAGAAAAAAGTGTAAGCCTATATATATAGTATACCAAATAATAGGAAAGAAAGGAGTCTATGGGTGCCAAACACCACTCTACCAGGTCTGGCTATGATAAATCCCCAGGTCAGATTGAGTGGATGAATATGATGCCGGTCAATATACAGGTATACAGGGGGTTAATTTAAAGCAAGAAAAACGTGAATGTCTCAATGACAATGTATCCACCCTGTAACTAATATTTTAGACACGTTGGTGATCATAGGTTAAGCTATTTCTCCTGAGCATCGATATGAGAAAACTCCCACTAATGAGGATAATATAGCAGTTCTATGCTGCCCCTATTATGGAGGAAAGGGTAGCAGGCAACAATTGCCTAAATATGTATCTGCAGCATATACGGAGATTCATACACCGGGGTGTAACCCCTATCACTCCCGAGATAGACACCTTCAAGGGTGTTCTGTTCTATCCCTATAGGGAGAATAAAAATAGCAGGCAAAGGTTATCTGTGGCATAGATGAAAGTCCAGTAGAGTTAGAAATATATACCCTGCAACTCCTAAAAAACACCTTCAAGGGTGTTCTATGCTGTCCCTATCGACAGGAAAGAAAAAGCAAGTAGAGACAGCTAGCTGGCTATAAGAAAGACTCCTTCAGTGCTGATAGTTAAAGTAAATTTAAATCAAACAACTAGTGGTACCATAGTGACAAACTGTGCCAAAATAAATTAAAACAAAGCTGGAACCCGACGCGCGTTTCGGTGCGTCTAATGCACCTTCGTCAGGGGTTAAGCGATACCTGGTCCCGCCAGTGGCTTTTAAATCTTTAGCTGCCAATCGAAGTCCTCCGATCCAGCCCACTGATTCTCCTCCGGTGTGTGTATGGGGCGTGGGGTAGGTTGAAGCCCGGAAGTGGAACCCGGTCCAACCACTATTCAGGTGGGCGGTGACATTTCGTCATCCGTCCGTCCCCACGTGGGACAAGTCGACAGGAGGGGGGGGGGGGGTTGGAGGAGGGGAGGAAGAGAAATGCTCCTCCCTCGCTCTCAATTGTCCCGATAGAGGGACATACTTTGCGCGTGAAAAAGTGCCGTTTAATCGGCTAAGTATAAACAATTAATAAATAAAAATAGTAATAAATGCAAAGTACGAGTTATTTCTTGGGAATTATTGCACAATGAAAGTAGCAAGAACTCTGGGTCCTTGCAGATAATAGATTGGTATTAACCCTCCATTATGTTGCATTTAAATGTAGCTTAGAAATTCTACATTTATAAACCGATTCTAATAGAAAGGGGGAGGGGGGAAGGAGATAAAGCTCATCTTCATTTATTTTTATTTTTATAATTCCCAAGAAATAACTCGTACTTTGCATTTATTACTATTTTTAGTAATAGTAGGGTTCCAGCTTTGTTTTAATTTATTTTGGCACAGTTTGTCACTATGGTACCACTAGTTGTTTGATTTAAATTTACTTTAACTATCAGCACTGAAGGAGTCTTTCTTATAGCCAGCTAGCTGTCTCTACTTGCTTTTTCTTTCCTGTCGATAGGGACAGCATAGAACACCCTTGAAGGTGTTTTTTAGGAGTTGCAGGGTATATATTTCTAACTCTACTGGACTTTCATCTATGCCACAGATAACCTTTGCCTGCTATTTTTATTCTCCCTATAGGGATAGAACAGAACACCCTTGAAGGTGTCTATCTCGGGAGTGATAGGGGTTACACCCCGGTGTATGAATCTCCGTATATGCTGCAGATACATATTTAGGCAATTGTTGCCTGCTACCCTTTCCTCCATAATAGGGGCAGCATAGAACTGCTATATTATCCTCATTAGTGGGAGTTTTCTCATATCGATGCTCAGGAGAAATAGCTTAACCTATGATCACCAACGTGTCTAAAATATTAGTTACAGGGTGGATACATTGTCATTGAGACATTCACGTTTTTCTTGCTTTAAATTAACCCCCTGTATACCTGTATATTGACCGGCATCATATTCATCCACTCAATCTGACCTGGGGATTTATCATAGCCAGACCTGGTAGAGTGGTGTTTGGCACCCATAGACTCCTTTCTTTCCTATTATTTGGTATACTATATATATAGGCTTACACTTTTTTCTTAGCTCCAAGTTTTGTTGTCTCCATGTTATTTTATATTAACTATAATAAACTTTTTTTGTTTTAATTCCCTGGGAGACATCAATTAGAGAGTATAATTTGATATTGTATCCCTGTATGCCAATATTGGGGATTTATTGCCTCCCCCCAATTATGTACATCCAGTGCTGATGGTTGGGTCAGGGGTCATATTTATACTGTTGAGTTCTTTGTAATACATTATAAAACCAGTTTTTGATTCCCATTTTTTTGAGTTTCAAATAATTTTCTTTAATGTTATAACCTCTTTCGGGTACAAGCCCTTTGGTGGATCTGGAACCACCTTCCTGACCTCAGTGCTCCCTGCACCTTTTCTAGTAGAAGGTGTAGATGCACTCTTTTTATCATATGTAGACAAATACTTCTTATTTATGTTGTGCTCAGTAAAAGTACATATTTAGACTTACAATTTACATAAATAGCAGCATATGACTTGGCCAGCGGTAATACAGATGACGGCACACTTTGTGATGTTATTAACAAGTTCCTACCACAGAGCAGGGCATTGAGTCCTGGGTAGAGATATAGTTTATTATTAAAGCTCTAATTCTCTTAACAGACAACGGCAGTGAAGTGAAAATGAAATGAAATTGCACAACGCCTCCATTTCCACTAGTTTGGCTATTTTAGCCCACATTTTGCAGTTTGGTTTTCAGTTCACTAATATTCTCGCTTTAGTCAGTAAATCGTTACGAGCTGCTTTTACCCAAAAAGGGTTATTCACTAAAGGGCAAATTGTCAGTAATTCTAAGTGTTTTGTCAGTAATTCTAAGTAATTCTACAATGTTATTGTTATTGGTAAACCATAATTAACTAACAAGCTAAAGAAGAGCCAGAAGCATCACTTATGACTGATAGTTTTGCTCCCTCCTTTCCATATTCAGCTATCACCTGGCCTTATCCCACCAGCCACTAGATGGCAGTATCATCGTGTGATTTTACAGCAACTGGAACTTCTGTTCAATGAATCTAGATTTCCCGATATTTCACAGAAAGTAAACTAATTTTCTTTATGTGATTTAACAAATAAAGTATATTTTTCATTTTATGTAATTTTGCACATACTGAAATAGAGGCTGACGGCACATATTCAATTTAACATAAAGACAAAATAGCTCCTAATTGTGCAAAGTTAGTGTTATCCTATAACAAGAGAGAGAAACACACAGAGCAGCTGGGGAAGAGGAAAGAGAGACACAGAGCAGCTGGGTAAAGGGGAAAAGAGACACACAAAGGGGCTGAAGAAGGGGAGAAAGAGACACAGATGGGCCATAGGAAAAGAGACACACATAGGGGCTGGTGAGAATAAAATGCACTTGGGAGTGGGGGCGGGGAAGAAGAGACACACAAAGGTGCTGGGAGGAAGAGAGATATACTCAAAGGGGGAGTAAGACATGCAGGTAGGTTTATAAGAGACACACAAGTGGGGTGTAATGTAAGCCATACAAAGGGAAAAAGATACACTAATGGGGAGTGTCACAATCACATGGCCGGTATAGCTGGCTGCAGCAATGCCAGCAGGGGGACTAACTGTACTGACCAAGAGGTGGCTGCTCTTCTTTGCTCCTCTCGCCCCACCACTTGCCCGCTCGATCCTGTCCCATCTCACTTTATTAGATCTCTCTCCACTTGTCTTGTGCCTTCTCTAACACACATCTTCAACTGCTCGCTCTCTTCTGGCATCGTCCCTGCTGACCTTAAACATGCCACTGTAGTACCTATACTAAAAAAACCATCCCTCGACCCATCCACCCCCTCTAACTACCGTCCCATATCCCTGCTCCCTTTTTCCTCAAAGCTTCTGGAAAGACTTGTCTTTACCCGTGTGTCTCATTTCCTCAATTCCAACTCTCTCCTTGACCCCCTTCAATCTGGCTTCCGCCCTCTCCACTCTACAGAGACTGCCCTTATCAAAGTTACTAACGACCTAATCGCAGCTAAATCCAAAGGCCACTACTCCATACTAACTCTTCTTGACCTCTCAGCGGCCTTTGACACCGTTGATCATGCTCTCCTTCTTCAAACTCTTCAATCGCTTGGTCTCTGTGACTCTGTCCTCTCATGGTTTTCCTCTTATCTCTCCCAACGCTCATTCAGTGTCTCCTTTTCTAATGATACCTCCTTCCCTTGCCCTGTCTCAGTTGGCGTTCCCCAAGGCTCCGTCCTTGGTCCCCTTCTATTTTCTCTTTATACTGCCTCTCTTGGCAAACTTATTACCTCTTTTGGATTTCACTACCACCTGTACGCTGATGACACCCAGCTATATCTCTCCTCCCCGGACCTCTCCCCTGCCGTCCTGCAACGTGTCACTGCTTGCCTTTCTTCCATCTCTGACTGGATGTCCTCCCGCTTTCTGAAACTCAATCTCTCAAAAACTGAGCTCCTTGTCTTTCCTCCTCCTAATACTGATCCTCATCTTTCGCTCTCCCTCCAAGTTTGTGGTACCAACATTAGTCCATCCTTGCAAGCGCGCTGTCTTGGCGTCATACTTGACTCTGGTCTCACCTTTGAGCCTCACATCCAGCATGTTGCCAAATCCTGTAGATTCCATCTTAAAAACATAGCCCGCATCCGCCCCTTTCTTGCACCAGATACTACCAAGGAGCTTGTCCATGCTCTAGTAATTTCCCGCATGGATTATTGTAACCCTCTCCTGATTGGTCTTCCCAATAGCCGTACTGCACCCTTACAGTCCGTAATGAATGCTGCTGCTAGATTGATTTTCCTCTTTAGTCGTTTCTCTCACACCTCACCCCTCTGCCAGTCCTTACATTGGCTTCCTGTATGCTATAGGAGTCAATTCAAGGTACTAACTCACACCTATAAAGCACTGAACAACTCTAGCCCCTCTTATATCTCCTCACAGATCCATAGGTATGTCCCTTCTCGGTCTCTCCGTTCTGCCCGTGACCACCTGCTGTCCGTTGTCCGCACTCGTACGGCCAACTCGCGCTTGCAGGACTTCTCACGGGCGGCTCCCTTCCTATGGAATAGCCTGCCTACCGCCATCAGACTCTCCCCTAGTCTTGCATCTTTTAAGAAGTGCCTTAAAACCCATCTCTTTAGGAAAGCTTATGGCCTCCAAGACTAACCCTTACCTCACATACCTGTCTCTTGCCCTCTCCTAAAGGGCAGCCCACCTTATTTGATTGCAAATTCTTGTCCTAATGTGTTTTACACCCCACCTCCTATAGAATGTAAGCTCGTTTGAGCAGGGTCCTCTTCAACCTATTGTTCCTGTAAGTTTATTTGTAATTGTCCTATTTATAGTTAAATCCCCCTCTCATAATATTGTAAAGCGCTACGGAATCTGTTGGCGCTATATAAATGGCAATAATAAATAAATAAATAAATAGTCCCCCTGCTGGCTGGAAATCAAATTAAAATAAATTAAATAAGTGTAAAAAATATATATATATATACTTAGATCATATATATATATTATATATATATGATCTAAGTATATATATACACATATACATACACACACATACACTGTCTAGGTGTATTTTACTATTAATATAATTATATATATATATATATATTAATATCAAATTACACGTAGACTGATACTGATTAAATATATATATAATTATTGTTATATATATTTATATATAATATATAAAAATATGTAAATACGTAAAAAAAATAAAATTAAAAAAATTACAAATAAATTAAAAAATATATAGATGTGTGTTATTTCGTTCTAACTGTATTGTGATATTAATATATATATATATATTTATATCAAAATACACGTAGAACGAAATATATATATCTATATACATAAATATATATACATATATATCACTATATATATACACACCTTTATATAAATAAAAATATTTAAAAAATTATATATATATATATATATATATATATATATATATATATTCCCGAAAGAGTGCACTCAAAGGACTTGAATAAATTTCAAATAGATACTTTAATGAAGTATTATGTTGCAAGAAAATACGGATCGACATTTCAGTCCAAACGGACTTTTATCAAGGTCTGTTTGGACTGAAACGTCGATCCGTATTTTCTTGCGACATAATACTTCATTAAAGTATCTTTTTGAAATTTATTCAAGTCCTTTGAGTGCACTCTTTCGGGAATATATGGAGTGGCTGGAGCTGTTGCACCGAGGCATTGAACAAGACCGGTTAAATTGAGTGCGGGGCATTCGGATTTTGTATATATATATATATATATATATATATATATATATATATATATACGTATATATACACATATGTATATATATATATACATATATTAATTCTACACATATATTTATGTAATATTTTTACATAATTAGGTATCCTAATTAATTACAATTAGCGGGACCTGCCTGACAACCCATGCCGAAAGTATAGGGAATTTCATTTGTTAGCACTATATTTAACCCTATAACTTTCCAAGACACCATAAAACCTGTACATGGGGGGTACTGTTTTACTTGTGAGACTTCGCTGAACACAAATATTAGTGTTTCAAAACAGTAAAATGTATTACAACGATGATATCGCCATTAAAAGTGAAGTTTTTTGCATTTTTCACGCACAGACAGCACTTACACGGACGATATTATTGCTGCAATACTTTTTACTGTTTTGAAACACAAATATTTGTGTTCAGTGAAGTCTCCCGAGTACAACAGTACCCCTCATGTACAGGGTTTATGGTGTTTTCAAAAGTTACAGCGTCAAATATAAGGCTTGTGTTTCATTTTTTTCACATTAAAATTCGCCAGATTGCTTACGTTGTCTTTGTGACCCTATGGTAGCTCAAGAATTAAAATTACCCCTATGATGACATACCATTTGCAATAGTAGACAACCCAAGGTATTGAAAATGGGGTATTTCCAGTCTTTTTTAGTAGCCACTTAGTCACAAAGACTGGCCAAAATTGGCGTTTTTTGCATTTTTCACACACAAACAAATACTAACGCTAACTTTGGCCAGTGTTTGTGACCAAATGGCTACTAAAAAAGACTGGACATACCCCATTTGCAATACCTTGGGTTGTCTACTATTGCAAATGGTATGCCATTATGGGTGTAAATTTAATTCCTGGGCTACTATACAGTCTCAAAGGCAACGTAACCAATCTGGTGAATTTCAATTTCAAATGTAACGTGCTATATTTGACGCTGTAACTTCCCAAAACACCCTAAAACCTGTACATGGAGGGTACTGTTTTACATGTGAGACTTTGCTGAATACAAATATGTGTATTTTATTGCAGTAAAAGCAAACAGTATTATGACATTGACAGTTAAAATGTCATGTAGAACTAAACAAAATAAAAAAAAAATCTTATTTTCTCCCACTTGTTTCATATTAAATTATGTTTCCTAGCTAAATATTTGATATTAAATGAAAGCCCTGTTTCCCCTGAATAAAATGATATATAATAAAGGGGGGGGGGGGTGCATTTAATATGAAAGAGGTGAATTACGGTTGGACAGACATATAGCGCAAATGCCAGGTTTTGTTTACGTTTTATTTTGTTCACAACTTGTACATTTGGCTCAGTCCTTAAGGGGTTAAAGGATCACTATACTGTCAGGAAAACAAAGCGGTTTTCCTGACACTATAGTGCCCTGAGGGAGTCCCCACCCTCAGGGTCCCCCTCCCGTGGCGCTGAAGGGGTTAAAACCACTAGAGGCTGGATTATCCCCAAATGTAAACATAGCAGTTTCTCTGAAACTGCTATGTTTACATGTGAAGGGTTAAAACCTGAGGGACCTGGAACCCAGACCACTTAATTGAGCTGAAGTGGTCTGGGCGCCTATAGTGTCCCTTTAAATTAGATCAAATAGATCTTTCAAGTGTGTATTCGAAAACTCTTAGGTTTGAATTGCAAATTTGATGTTCCTAACTAATTCTGATGTCCAGGACCTCCCCACACAGGATTTCACTGTCCCCAACCCCTGTGAGCCGGCACCGGGAAAGGGTGTAAGCACCAGCCTTTACTGAGAGCTGTGCCTTCCAATGAATGGACTAAAAAAAAAATCTAACTTGTTTAGATTTGGGGGGGAGGGGGAGGATATGTGATTTGCTTATTACTCCTAGCACATATTTAAGACTAGTGATATATAAGGGAAGGTGTCTACAGCAAGTTCAACTGACAACAACTTTTATACACAGTGTTACACTGTTACTATGTGGACTTGATTACGGTCCTTTGACAGCTGCTATATAAACACTGAACATCTAGTGGACTTTGATATTGGAATCATTTGCTACTGTATTGCACTTTGTTATTTTATGTTGTGACTTAGCCATTTCTGCATATATTGCTCTATCTATATCTTTTTAAATTGTGTGCATAGTTTAAACCCCCTTTTTTAAGACCCTCTATAGTGTGGCTTTTGTCCTTGATTTTATGATTTAAATAAACTTTTATATTGTTTGCATTGATGCAGTTTTATGTTTTTTAATTTAATTTTTTTTTTTTTTCAATTCTGTTGTTTTTGTGTTTGCACTAATATTCTAAGGTGTTTTGGTGACCCTTTTTGCCCGTTTTAGAGCAATATTTGGTATATTATTCCTTTTAGGTTTTTTTCAACCTGGATAAGGTTATTTCCTTGTTTTATGGTGTTTGACACTTTAGGATTTTGTTTAAATAAACCTTTTCATGGCTTTATTACAAACAAGCAAGCAAAACAAGACATTGACGTTTCAGTCTACGTTAAAGACTTTTATCCAGACATCTTAAACACGTTGACACAAAATAAATAACCATAGCATAGTGAAAATGTAAATGTTCAGACTGAAACATGAAAAAATTTGGTTTTGCTATGCTTGTTTGTAGTAAAGCAGTGAAAAAGCTTTTTTAACCCCTTAAGACCGCAGGACGTTCTATGCCGTCCTTATTTTGGTGGCTCTAAACGTCGCAGTACGGCATAGAACGCCGGCGATCGCGGTATGGGGGACTTACCTGGGAGCCCAGGGAGTCCCCCTCCGTCCTCTTCGGCCCCCCAGGGCCATGTGATCGCGAGGTCCTTGAGAGGACCCCGCGATCACATGGACGGCATAGCCGTCCAAGGCATTGCCAGCAGGGGGAGTGCCTGTAATGACAGGTACTCCCCCTGCTGTCTGGAAAAAAAAATGTTAAAACAGTGTAAAAATAAGATTATATATACTTCGATCATATATATATTTATTATATATATGATCTAAGTACATATATACACACATACACATAAATATACATACACTGTCTACGTGTATTTTAATATAAATATATACATAATTATATATATATATATATATTAATATCAAAATACACGTACAATGAAACATGGGGGATGGTTGCACTCACCTGAACATGCTTAAATAGGGTGCTGCTGGGGGCCATATTATACAATAAACAATACACAAGATCCAGCGCACTCTCCTATCTACTAAACAGCAACTTCAATGTTGACAGATTTTATTAGTGTTTAACCCCTTAAGGACCGCTGACGGTTCAGGACCGTCAGCGGTAAAATATGCGTTTGGACCGCTGACGGTCCTGAACCGTCATAACGGTCAGGGGCTACTTACCTGATTGTCGTCGGTCCCACGGCGGCGATCAGCTCTCCTCCCGGTCCAGGGGGACGGCCTGTCTGCCCGGGCAGTCCCCCCTCGGCAGATCAGGACCCCACGGCCATGTGATCACTCGATCACATGACCGCAATAGGGGTCTGTGTATCTGCCTGCAGGGGGACTGTCTGTGCTGACAGGCAGTCTCGCTGCATCTGTAAAATCAAAAATAAAGTGTAAAAAAAAAAACAATCAGTGTAAAAAAAAAATATATGTGTGTATATATATATATATATATATATACATGTATTATATCTATATATACCTATATATAATATATGTATATATATCATATATATAATGTCATACTAAGTGTATTTTTATATTTATATATACGTATATTAATATAAAAATACACTTATATTTAAATTACACACGAATATATACAATATATATAATAACTATATATATGGTATATATATATATTATTATAAAATACAAATAATATGTTAATAAAAATAAATAACAAAAAATAAAAATAATTTTTAATAATTAAAAAAAAATTATATATATGCAATTTTATTCTAACAGTATTTTGATATTGATATATATATATATTTATATCAAAATACACTTAGAATGTAATGATATATATATCTATGTATAAATAAATAAATAAAAATAATATGAAATATACATATGTCCACATACATAATTACATAAATAATTTCAGAAATATACACGTAGACGTCAAATATATAAATATGTATATATATTAAAATTCTACGTGCATATTTATGTAATATTTTTTTACCTAATTAAGTAATTTTAATGATTGCAATTTGAGGGACCTGCCTGCCAACCTAGGCCAAAAGTCCAGATAATTTAATTTGCTAGCACTGTGTTTAACCCTGTAACTTTCTATGACACCCTAAATCCTGTACATGGGGGTACTGTTTTACTCGGGAGACTACGCTGAACACAAATATTAGTGTTTCAAAACAGTAAAACATATCACAGCGATGATATTGTCAGTGAAAGTGAAGTTTTTTGCATTTTTCACACACAAACAGCTCTTTCACTGAGGATATTATTGCTGTGATATATTTTACTGTTCTGATACACTAATATTTGTGTTCAGCGAAGTCTCCTGAGTATAACAGTACCCCACATGTAGAGGTTTTATAGTGTTTGTGAAAGTTACAGGGTCAAATATAAGGCTTGATTTTACTTTTTTTTTTTTTTTGAAATTTGTCAGATTGGTTAGGTTGCCTTTGAGAGCGTATGGTAGCCAAGGAATGAGAATTAGCCCCATGATGGCATACCATTTGCAAAAGAAGACAACCCAAGGTATTGCAAATGGGGTATGTTCAGCCTTTTTTAGTAACCACTTAGTCACAAACACCGGCCAAAGTTAGCGTTTTTTGCATTTTTAACACACAAACAAATATAAATGCTAACTTTGGCCAGTGATTGTGACTAGGTGGCTACTAAAAAAGACTGGACATACCCCATTTTGAATACCCTGGGTTGTCTACTTTAAAAAATATGTACATGTTAGGTGTGTTTCGGGGATTTATGACAGATAACGGTGTAACAATGTCACTATTGGTACATTTAAAATATATATATATTGAAACAGCAATTTCCTACTTGTATTTATAGGCCTATAACTTGCAAAAAAAGCAATAAAGTATGTAAACACTGGGTGTTTTTAAACTCGGGACAAAATTTTGAATCTATTTAGCAGTTTTTTTCATTAGCTTTTGTAGATAAGTAAAAGATTTTTCAAGTAAAAGTCCAAAAACATGTTTTTTTGTTTTTTTTTCACCATATTTTATTATTTTTTTTAAATACAATATATGACATAATATAAATACTGGTATGTAAATAAAGCCCTTCTTGTCGTGAAAAAAACAATATATACTATGGGAACCGTAAATGAGAGAGCGGAAAATTACAGCTAAACACAAACACCACAAAAGTGTTAAAACTGCTCTGGTCCTTAACGTACAAACATCGCAAAAACAGGCCGGTCCTTAAGGGGTTAAACGTTTTTTTTTTTTAAAAAAAACACCTAATCTAGGCAAAAAAACATAATGGGGATTTAGTTACATTATATGATCATACACGTACAATGATATTGATTAAATAAATATAATTTTAGTTATATATATTTATATATAATAAAAAATAAATAAATATATAAATACGTTAAAAAATAAAATAAAAAAAATAATAAATAAATAGATAAAAAATATATAAACATGCGTAATTTCCTTCTAACTGTATTTTAAAATTAATATATATATATATATTGATATCAAAATACATGTAGAACAAAATAATATATATATCTATATACATAAGTTTTCTATTTTTTTTATTTTTGTATATACATAAGTATATATGTATATATCACTATATATACCTATATATAAATAAAAATAATTTACAAAAAAAAAAAATATATATATATATATAGAGAGAGAGATAGAAAATCCTTGCACTCACGCTCTCAGCAAATGTTGGCCGTGTGCTGTGAGTGCTGGTCATTATCTACAATTATATATATATATATATATATATATATATATATATATATATACACACACATATATATATATATATAATAATTCTACGTATATATTTATGTAATAATTTTACATAATTAGGTCATTTTATTAATTACAATTTGCAGGACCTGCCTGACAACCCAGGCCGAAAGTTCATGGAATTAAATTTTCTAGCACTATATTTAACCCTGTAACTTTCCAAGACACCATAAAACCTATACATGGGGGGTACTGTTTTACTTGGAAGACTTCGCTGAACACAAATATTAGTGTTTCAAAACAGTAAAATATATTACAACGACGATATCGTCAGTGACAGTGACATTCTTTGCATTTTTCACACACAAATGGCACTTACACTGACGATATAATTGTTGTGATACGTTTTACTGTTTTGAAACACTAATATTTGTGTTCAGCGAAGTCTCCTGAGTAAAACAGTACCCCTCATGTACAGGTTTTATGGTGTTTTCAAAAGTTACAGAGTCAAATATAAGGTTTGCGTTTCAGTTTTTTCACATTAAAATTCGCCAGGTTGCCTTTGAGACCATATGGTAGCTCAGGAATGAAAATTATCCCCATGATGGCATACCATTTGCAATAGTAGACAACCCAGGGTATTGCAAATAGGGTATGTTCAGTTTTTTTTAGTAGCCACTTAGTCACAAACACTGGCCAAAATTTGTGTTCAAATTAGTTTTTTGCATTTTCAAATATTAACACTAACTTTGGCCAGTGTTTGTGACCAAGTGGCTATTAAAAAATACTGGACATACTCCATTTGCAATACCTTGGGTTGTCTACTTTTGCAAATGGTATGCCATCATGGGGGTAATTCTTATTTCTGGGCTACCATATGGTCTCAAAGGCAACGTAACCAATCTGGCGAATTTCAATGTGAAAAAACTGAAATATGTAACATGCTATATTTGACCCTGTAACTTCCTAAAACACCATAAAACCTGTTCATAGGGGGTACTGTTTTACACGTGAGACATTGCTGAATACAAATATGTGTATTTTATTGCAGTAAAAGCAAACAGTATTTTGACATTCACAGTTAAAATGTCACATAGAACTAAATTTTTTTTAAAAATTCTTATTTCCTCCCATTTTTTAATATTTTTTTCATATTAAATTATGTCCCATACCTAAATATTTGATGTTAAACGAAAGCCCTGTTTCCCCTGAATAAAATGATATATAATACGTGTAGGTGCATTTAATATGAAAGAGGTGAATTACGGTTGGACAGACATATAGCGCAAATGCCAGGTTTTGTTTACGGTTTTTTGGATCACAACTTGTACATTTGGCTGCGGCCTTAAGGGGTTAAACTTATCCTTTTAGTGTACCTCTCCTCTGAAGATGTGCTATGGCCAGACGCAAACTATAGAAGTCAAGCTAATTGAGAAGAGGAATGCTCAGTCCTTGCTAGCGGATATATATGTACAAAAAAAAAATTGTGGTGAAACCAAACACAAAAAAAACAAAGCTCCACACAGTGCAAATACGAAAAAAAAAATTATGCATCACCTGCATATCTAAATTTGATCTTTGGGAAGTCCTACTTGGGCAGGTACAAATCTTGTTTTCATAACTATCCCAGAGTTCCCAGCTTGACATGTAAATGAACAAAGACTTCATACAGCATTTCTGCAGATTCCATTAGCAATGGACAATGTTTTAAACATGGCTCTTTTTAAACTAAGCATGGGCTAATCGAAAACGATCAGTGACCAGAAATCAGCCATAGACTGCAGTTTTGACGTTGTGTGTCTCATCAGCATTGTACCAGTCTGGTCTGGATGTTAAAATCTCGCTGAGAGCATATAGCTAGGCACAAAAAGATCATGGTGAGACCAAACATGATAAAACTCTGCACAGTGCAATTATAAAAATTACTGATAGATTCCGTACCGTGTGGTGACAGTGAGCGCGGCTCCAGCGATGTGGCGTCCAGTAATCGTCGTCTGCAACAGACACAAGCTCAAGTCAATGAGGTGGTGGACATCATGCGAGTTAATGTGGATAAGGTCCAAGAAAGGGACCAGAAGTTGTCTGAGTTGGATGATCGAGCAGATGCTCTACAAGCGGGTGCATCACAGTTTGAGACTAGCGCTGCCAAGCTGAAGAGAAAATACTGGTGGAAGAACTGTAAGATGTGGGCAATTCTTATCGCTGTAGTCATGCTCATAATCATCATCATTATCGTGTGGAGTGTTTTGTGATCTTCTCAGGATCCGTGGATATGAACTGATGCCACGCTGAATAACAAGGCTGCAGTTCTCAATCAAATCTGCTGTATGAAAAGTATATATTCATATACAGCTAAATGATTTTGTTTGTTTTTTTCACCCCGTTAAGCATTGTTTTGCCTTTAGAGTTAAGTGCCTTTACCAGAAAACAAAACACACTCCATATTTTTAAAAGCTTAAAAAGCACAACCAGCACTTTTCACTGTGTCTTAAAAAGGAAGTGTTTTTTCTACATATATTATATATTAATTTTTTTCAACTGTGAATGGTTTTTGATCCTCATTATCTTGTAATGTGCGTTTTTTTTTTTTTATTCACACCTGCAGAAAGCGTGCCTCCAATTTTGTTATCACTATTTGATTTGTATGCAGCAAAAACAAAAGATTAAAAAACATAATAATCCCTTCAAGATCAATAAGAAAGGGGGCGGGGCCGGTCCGCAGAGCTGGACGGTCGCAAGCACGAGCAGCTCCTGAACTACACTACTAAATAATACAACTAAACCATGTTTTTCCGTCTAAAAACAGACCGACAGCAATTGTGCCCTGAACAGAAGGACCACTGGATCCAGGGAGAGGCTGGCTCACCGAGCTGCAGTCCCCTGGAGGAGAACTTCTCGCTACCTCAGCAAAGGCCTTCTCCGGCGGTGAGTGGGGCGGACGGCCGCTGCCCCACTATCCCGCTACACAGTACCCGGCCAGAGGTGCACACTGGAGCGGACTCGGCCCTGTTCCCCCCCCTGTGGGCTGGCGAGGGTGATCCCGGCCCTCACCCTGTGGCCCTGATCGAGACACTACATCTGAGGCTGGGGGGGCCTAACCGCTGCATCCAAGATGGCGGGCGCCATGTGCGCGGAGGACAAGGGGACGACCGGCCCTCTCATGGGGCTCATGGAGGGCACCGCGGCTCCCACCTCACGACCTTGCCATATGGAGGGGCAGGAAAATCCTATCTTACCCCCGCAGCCCCTATCACCATCGAGGTCAACAGCAACACAGAGGAGACGGACATACACCGCGCATCTCACATCCCCACCTAGAAGCACGGAGCCTGCTGCCCAGCAGAACAACCAGACAAGGAGACCGTCCAACCACACTTATCCCTCACAGCCTGCAAGTGATTGATCCGAAATATGGAAAACCCATGCGGACGACACCAACCTCCTTACTATGGCAGCTCACAGAGGGAAAAAAGGGCATCGCCACCACACCACAGCTGCAATCCGTGAGCACCCAGAGGGAAATCCACAGCATGGCCAGGACACTCACTCTCTGCTACCCATGCAAAGCAGGTATCGGTTAGCGATGGGACTACCCCAGCACATAAGAACCCACCATGGTGATGGCCCTCCTCACTGAGACTGTTTGGGCGACCAGGCTGATAACCTAAACGTAGCGATTTAGCTCTATTAAAGCAACGTTTTCAGACCTAGCATAACTGTCACATTATAATCTAACTGTATTAACATGTCTATATACATAGCGTTGTAAACCTGCATTACTTATATCGTTACCAGAATAGCCAAGTTACAGGTCATGCAGCACCACAGGCTAAACGTACCATTAAAGTTAATTTATTATTAATTTTTTTTTTTTTTTTGCAACTTGCTCTCTCAATACCATGCTATAAACTTAAGCGTAGATAACGAAATTAAAGTTCCTGTACCGCGGTGCAAGCTGTGAAGCCGGCCCACGCTTCAGGACAGGTAAGTAATTATGGGAGGGGAAGTACATACACTATGGGAGGGGGAAGTACACTATGGGAGGGGAGGGGGGGAAGTACACTATGGGAGGGGAGGGGGCGGAAGTACACTTTGGGAGGGGAGGGGGGGAAGTACACTATGGGAGGGGGGGGGAGTACACTATGGGAGGGGAGGGGAGGGGGAAGTACACTATGGGAGGGGAGGGGACGGAAGTACACTATGGGAGGGGAGGGGAGGGGGGGAAGTACACTATGGGGGGGAGGGGAGGGGGGGAGAATACTATGTGAGGGGGGGAGAATACTATGTGAGGGGGGGAGAATACTAGGGGAGGGGAGGAGGAGAATACTATGGGAGGGGAGGGGGAGAATACTATGGGAGGAGAGGGGGAGAATACTAAGGGAGGAGAGGGGGGAGAATACTATGGGAGCAGAGGGGGGGAGAATACTATGGGAGGAGAGGGGGGGAGAATACTATGGGAGGGGAGGGGTGGAGAATACTATGGGAGGGGAGGGGGAGAATACTATGGGAGGGGAGGGGGAGAATATTATGGGAGGGGAGGGGGGAGAATACTAGGGGAGGGGTGGAGAATACTATGGGGGGGAATACTATGTAAAAGGGGGGCACTATGGGATGAGGGGGGAACACTATGGGATGAGGGGGGAATACTGTGGGATGAGGGGGGGGAATACTATGGGAGGGGGGAAATTTCCTGGAATTTCTTTCTAAAAATGAGGTGCGTGTTATACGCCGGTGCGTGTTATACGCCGATAAATACGGTAGCTGAGTAACATATGAAGTATTATACAGTGGTAGTACACAATATACTGTGCAAACTCACTTTGTGTGTCAAAAAGGCAGAAAAAACGCTTATTACCACTACACCTAGTACAAGCTAGCGGAAAAATTATCCCACGCTAAGGTTCAAAATATGCCTTTTGAAATAGCCTGGGGTGTCTACTTTAAGAAATGGTAGGCCTTTGTGGGGTAGTTTGAATTTAAAACCTGCGAAGATGCTTGGAAATTGCACATAGGCCCAGCGTCAAAATTCAAAGTTCTGTAAAATCTGATATGGCTTGGTCTCCTATATGGCACTGTAGCTTCACAAAATAGTGCCAAAGACATTCATTGGGGATGTCTTTTTACTCAGAAGACTTAGCTGAGCATAATTTGGGGGTTTTGAACTTAGTAGCACATATGAAATATACAAAATGCCCAGCAAAAATGCAATCCGTATGTAAAAAAAATGCCCCAAATTATTTTTTACCACATACTTTCGCATATATTGGTGAAAAAATGGGGGCATGCTAAGGCACAATATGCACCTTATGATATACCCTGGAGTGTCTACTTTTACAAATGGTAGGCCTTTGTGGGGTTTTTTTGAACAGTCAAACTGTTATAATACCCCAAATGGAAGCATAGGCTCATTAAATCCGTCTCTCAAAATTCTACTGTGAATACTGAAAAGGACAGGTCTCCTATATGGCACTGTAGCTTCACGAAATAGTGCCAAAGACATACAATGGGGGTACCGTTGTACTCAGCAGAAGTAACTGAACACATAATAAAACCTTGTACAGGAATAGCACACACCAACTTTACAAAATACACATGAGAAGTTCTTTGTTATAAGTTTGTGTGCCAAAAACCCCAATATACTAATTTTTACTCCAATATTTAGCAGAGATTGGCGGTGAAATGGCTACTTAGAAAGTGTCAAAACAACCTTAGGACAATAGCCTGTGATGTCTACTTTATATAAATATATACTTTTGTGTGGCAATTTTGTTTTCTTTTATGGCTATTAAGCTTACAAGACAAACATACCAAATTCTAAAATCGCTCCATATTTTTTTTTTAAATTCTTTATTTTTGTGTCGGCACGGAATGCGGCATATCAAAATACAGTGGCTCGCGCAGGGGCCGAGTACAAACATTTTTACAGGTTATACATCAGTAGTCAGATGATGCTTTCGCATATTAGGTGTTGTTTCGTGCCGCTCCGTGTCGCATTTAAGTGAAATATAAAGAAAGAAAAAAGGGGGGGGGGGCCGTTTAAGCCCTGTATTCAGGGGAACAGGAAAAAACAATAGCATAAAAATAGAACAGTACAATACAATGAAAAACATTGAAATGAACCAGAACAATGCAATGTAGATGAACAGTGCTGTAGATAAGTCGCTTCTCATGGAGTAAGTCCTAATAGTGAATTGTGGTCTGTGTTGCATGTGGCCGTATAGGCTTTGTCAACTGTAAGTCGCTTCGGTGCTGAGCTGGCTCTTTGAGGTGTTACGGTTCATACCGAGATCGACCTCCATGGTGTGACGTGTGTCCTACAGTGTGAGCTAGGTGTATATTAGCCTTTACGGCCTTGGAAATTTTGCATTTCCGTATTAACAGTAATCGTCTTGGGTGCCTTTAGGCCGCGTATAAATAGAGAGGACAATGTAATGCATTGTTGTGCTCAAGAGAAGCATAAGAATCTGTTGTAATATGTCCAATTGTTTGTTGTTTGTGCAACCAACAATTGGAAAAGGTGAAAAATAAGAACAGTGGGGGGGGGGGGGGTGGGGTGGGGTGGGGAGGGTGGGTAGGGATGGGAGGCTGAGGGGTGGGGAGGGGGGGGGAAGCACCGGTCGTGGGGGGGGGGACGCGGCGGAGTGAGGCCAATTCGGTAGCCTCTGTCTGTCAGCGTCGTATTGTAAGGTCCCTATTCGTCTAGGTAGTCTTCCCAGGGTTGCCATATTTTTTGAAAAGACTTTTCTGTGTTCCTGATTTGGGCAGTGAGTTTGTCCATTAGATACGTGTCTTTGATTTTTACGATTACGTCTGCGTCTGTGGGTAGGTCAGGTTTTAGCCATGCTTGGGCAATGGCCCTTCTGGCCGCTAGTGTGATTTTGTCAAAGAGTCTTTGTTCTGTCCTGGGGAGGCCGTCTATGGGTTTGGATAATAAGATCGACCAGGGTTCCAAAGCAACAGGTTTCAAAAGAACGTCTGTCAAGAGCGTCTGTATGCGCGTCCAGTATTTGTGTATTTCAGGGCATTCCCACCACATATGTATGAAGGTGCCCTTACCCCCGCATCCCTTCCAGCATATATCGGTCGTGGTTTTACCCATTTTATGTAGTTGCACTGGTGTGGTGTACCATCTCATGAGCATTTTATAGGATTGTTCTTGGTGTAGTACGCAAATGGAGGTTTTGGCAGTCGCTTCCCATATGTCAACCCAATCTTCTCCCTCCAATGTCCCTCCCAGATCCGTCTCCCATTGGTTAATGTATCGTGGGTCTGCGGCGTCTTTGACGGGGGCGCTGAGATGTGAGTAAATAGCGGTTATTAAGCCTTTTTGTACGGTTTCGGCATTACATAGCTGTTCGTAAAACGTCATTGGGGCGTGTGCTGCTTTTTTAACCTCTGGAGATCTGGCGAAGTCTCGTAGTTGCATATGGCGGAATACGTCCTTTGTAGTCAGGGTCGTCAGGAGTTTAAGACTGTCAAATGTTCTGAAGGCTCCACCCTCGTACATTTGTCTGTATCTCTGCATCCCCGTGCTCTCCAGGCCCCTAAAGTCCCTTGCGCTCAGCCCGGGCTCAAACGCCTTGTTTCTCAAGTATGGTGTCAGTGGCGAGGGGGTGTGCTTGAGTGCGTATTTGTTAGCCGTCTTGTCCCAAATTCTTACCGAATTCAGGACGGCCGGGCAGGTGGTGCTTAGGGCGGGTCTGTCTGGTTTGGGGACCCATATCCAGTATTGTGGTAGGTCCGTGCCCATGAGCTTTGTTTCCAGGTCGACCCACCTATGGGAGCCTTCTGGAGTGTGCCACGCCACTATTTGGGCTAGTTGGGCCGCTAAGTAGTAAAGATGTAAATTTGGGAGTCCAAGCCCTCCTCTTAACTTCGGTCGATACAACACCTGTCTGGCTATTCTATGTCGTTTTTGTGCCCATATGAAGTTATCTATGTGTCTTTGTAGTGTGGTGAGGTCTTGTTTACTAACTTTGACCGGCAGAGCCTGGAACAAGAACAATAGACGTGGGAGCAGCGTCATTTTTATGGCATGAAGCCGCCCAATCCATGAGATTGGCTTCTCCTGCCATTTGTCTATGTCCTTGCATAGTTTCTGCACCGTGGGCGTGTAATTCGCGTCGTATAGCTTCTCTGGGTCTGCGGTTAGTTTGATCCCTAAGTATTTGACTTCGGTTCTCGAGAAGTGAAGAGGGTGATTGGCTTGTATGGCTATGATTTCTGCTGTATTCAATTCCAGTGGCATTGCCACTGATTTTTCTAAATTAACTTTATAGCCTGATACCTGCCCGTATTCATCTAGGAGGGAGAGAAGGTGTGGCAGGGATCTCTGGGGGTTGGTGATTGTGACCATTATGTCGTCGGCGTACGCTGAAACTTTGTACTCCTCTCCCCCTGCCTGTATACCTGGGATGTTCCCGTCTTCCCTTATCTGTTGCAGAAGTGGTTCAAGCGCGAGGACGAACAATAAGGGGGAGAGGGGGCAGCCCTGCCTGGTGCCGTTGGCGGGCGTGAATGGGGTCGCAGCCGCTCCTGGGACGGCTGTCTGCGCCCTGGGTGCGGTGTACAGGGCCTTTATGCCCCTTACGAACCTCTCCGGCATTCGGAGGTGCTCCAAAAGCGAGAAGAGGTAGTGCCACAGGACCCTATCGAACGCCTTCTCCGCGTCCAGGGAAAGGATCAGAGAAGGCGTCCGGGTCTTCACTGCCCACCATATGACATCTGCGCCTCTCCTAGTATTCTCGTATAATTGTCGAGATGGCACAAAGCCGACCTGGTCCGGGTGGACCAGTTTTTCCAGCAAGGGGTTGAGACGAGTCGCTAGAATTTTGGCGAACAACTTAACGTCGAAGTTTATAAGCGAAATGGGCCTATAGTTCCCAGCCTCCGACGGATCTTTACCGGGTTTCGGGATGAGGGTGATGTCTGCTGTTAGTGTTTCTGGGTTGGGGTGTCCTCCGTCCAACCATTCCGCATATACCTTAACTAATCGTGGGATTAGGGTGTCTCTGTGGATCTTATAGTAGGAACCATCGTACCCATCTGGTCCCGGGGCTTTATTACCTTTAAGTGCTGAGATGGCCTTATCGACCTCTTCCTCCTCTATCAAGGCATTCAGTGTCAGTATGTTTTCCGGCGTGAGATGTGGCAATTTTGTTTTGTTCAAGTAGTTTGTGACCGTGTTTGCGTATGTCGCATTGTTACTGTTTAAGTCCGGGGAGTGGTCATATATGTTTGCCAGGAGCTCCGTAAAGACCTGGTTGATTTCCGCGGGGTTGTGTGTGATCTGCCCTGTCTTGTTTCGGATTGCCGTTATGGTTTTGAACTGTTGTTTGGGGTTGAGTGCCCGGGCCAGGAGGGTGTCCATTTTGTTAGAGCGTTCATAATAAAGTCGTTTTTGACGGACTAGATCCCTACCAAGCTCCTCAACCGCTATGGCCCTAATCTTGTGACGGAGTTCCCGAAGGTCTTGGAGTCCTTGCTTCGTGGGGGTTTGTTTATGCCTGGCTTCGGCCCTCCTCAGCGCCTTCTGGAGCTCGAAGAGGGTTTCCGCCTTCTGCTTTTTTCGCCTAGTTGCCATAAAATCGCTCCATATTAAAAGTTTATTTTACTCCTTGTGCTTTGTGACCTATAACTACCAAAAAAAACTGAAAATCCCAGACACATTATATATTCTGTAAATCAGAACAACTAAATGAATTGATTTTTAATTACTTTCTTTAACCTGCACTAATTAGGCACACATTATTATTGCAAAAAACTGTACAAAAAACACACAATTTTTCATTTTTTTTGCATTTTTCTGTATTTTTTTTTAATAATAAATAAGCATTTATATATATATATATATATATATATATATATATATGTTACATCAAATTAAAGCCCTTTCTGTCCTCTAAAAAACAGTATATAATATGTGTCGGTGCAATAAACGAGAGAGATGCAAATTGCAGTTGAACGCAAACAGCCAGAAAATGCAAAAATTGCTTGTGTCATTAAGCGTAAGACAAGCTTCTGAAGCTGTGTCCTTAAGGGGTTAATCCATGTGTGCTGTTGTGGCACTTGATATATGCTTGTAACTCCTCATGCACAAAAAATTAAAGAATTCAAACAAAAAAAAGATCAATAAGAAAAAGCAAAGTGCCTTAAAATGTTTAGCATGCGTTTACAGGTGGACTGGTCATCTCAATAAAACAATACAGTATAATTCATTCATGTTGACATTGGGTCAAAATGGAATTGCCAAAAGGTCTTACTTATTTACCAAAGTGCCTTTGCAGATTGTCTCAGATGAGTGCTGAAAAATGCAGTCCTGTAAGAGCAGGAACATTTAAATAATTTAAATAGTTCTCTGATTATCTTGTCCAATAATTTTAGGTGACCTTCAAGTTACTGTGTTCAGTTTGCAATACCATTTTTTGTAATTTTTTTGTTTGTTTATGCATACATAGTATAAGCACATTTTGTATGCATGCTTACTAAAAGCACAATTGGTGTAATTTGACACGGGACTTGGAAGTACCTATTGCAAAAAGCCGCCAGGTATGACATTTGTTAAATGTTATGGTCAGTGGCGATTTGGAGTAATTCTTTTTATGGCTTTGAGTTTTAATATTTTTGGATAAAAAAAAAAAAATAAGAAACAATGTCATGATATAAAAATAAAAAAATTAAAATATGATTGGATTTAATTTGCAAACGTGACTTGCTCATGCAAAACTAATATGATCTCCACTTCATATAGGGTAAAAATCTAAATTTATAGTAACATTAAGCTGTCCACATCACAAGTGAATGTATAAATAAGTTTGTCATTGTGTCAAGTTTATATAATTTGCATGCTTTTGGTGTAGCTCAGGGGCGGGCTGGGCCGGGGGGCAGGGAGGCAATTGCCCCCCAGGCCGCCCGAAATTCTTTTAGGACCGGCCGCGGCGGGCCGGCCCTTTAAATGCTGCAGCCGCCGAGCGCTCTGTAAAGAGCGCTCAGACGGCTGCAGCAGCTTTTCCCTCCCTCCCCTCCCCTGTAGGTGGCCGAGCTGCACTCCGGTCCGCGGTCCCGGCCGGAGTGATGGGAAGGTGCACACTGAGTGTGCACTTCCTGTCAGTCCGGCCGGGTACAGGAAACAGAAACTCCTGTTCCGCGCAGAACAGGAGTTTCTGTTTCCTGTACCCGGCCCGACTGACAGGAAGGTGCTCACTGAGCACCTTCCTATCACTCCGGCCGGGACCGCGGACCGGAGTGCAGCTCGGCCACCTACAGGGGAGGGGGTAAGAAGAAGGGGGGGGGGAGAGTAAAAAGAGGGGAGGGGGTAGAGTAAAAAGAGGGGAGGGGGGGGAGAGTAAAAAGAGGGGAGGGGGGAGAGTAAAAAGAGGGGAGGGGGGGAGAGTAAAAAGAGGGGAGGGGAGGGGAGGGGAGGGAGGGGGAGAGTAAGAAGAGGGGAGGGGAGGGAGGGGGAGAGTAAGAAGAGGGGAGGGAGGGGGGGGAGAGTAAGAAGAGGGGAGGGAGGGGGGGGGAGAGTAAGAAGAGGGGAGGGAGGGGGGGGGGAGAGTAAGAAGAGGGGAGGGAGGGGGGGGAGAGTAAGAAGAGGGGAGGGAGGGGGGAGAGTAAGAAGAGGGGAGGGAGGGGGGGAGAGTAAGAAGAGGGGAGGGAGGGGGGAGAGTAAGAAGAGGGGAGGGAGGGGGGGGGAGAGTAAGAAGAGGGGAGGGAGGGGGGGAGAGTAAGAAGAGGGGAGGGAGGGGGGGGAGAGTAAGAAGAGGGGAGGGAGGGGGGGAGAGTAAGAAGAGGGGAGGGGGGAGAGTAAGAAGAGGGGAGGGGGGAGAGTAAGAAGAGGGGAGGGGGGAGAGTAAGAAGAGGGGAGGGGGGGGGGAGAGTAAGAAGAGGGGAGGGAGGGGGGAGAGTAAGAAGAGGGAGGGGAGGGAGGGGGGGAGAGTAAGAAGAGGGGAGGGGGGAGAGTAAAAAGAGGGGAGGGGGGAGAGTAAAAAGAGGGGAGGGGGGGAGAGTAAAAAGAGGGGAGGGGGGAGAGTAAGAAGAGGGGAGGGAGGGGGGGAGAGTAAGAAGAGGGGAGGGAGGGGGGGAGAGTAAGAAGAGGGGAGGGAGGGGGGGAGAGTAAGAAGAGGGGAGGGAGGGGGGGAGAGTAAGAAGAGGGGAGGGAGGGGGGGAGAGTAAGAAGAGGGGAGGGAGGGGGGGGAGAGTAAGAAGAGGGGAGGGAGGGGGGGAGAGTAAGAAGAGGGGAGGGAGGGGGGGAGAGTAAGAAGAGGGGAGGGAGGGGGGGAGAGTAAGAAGAGGGGAGGGAGGGGGGGAGAGTAAGAAGAGGGGAGGGGAGGGAGGGGGGGAGAGTAAGAAGAAGGGGGGAGTAAGAAGAGGGGAGGGGGAGTAAGAAGAGGGGAGGGGGCAGTAAGAAGAGGGAAGAGAGGGAGTAAGAAGAGGGAAGAGAGGGAGTAAGAAGAGGGGAGGGGGGATAATAAGAAGGAGGGTAAGAAGAAGGGGGAGTAATAAGAAGAAGGGGGTAAGAAGAACAAGGGGGGGAGTAAGAAGAACACAGGGGGGGGGTGAGAACACACAGAGGGAGGAGTGAGAAGAACACAGGGAGGGTGGAGGGGGGATGAGAAGAGCACAGGGAGGGTGGGTGAGTGTGAGAAGAGACCGCTAGGGGAGGGTGGGGGAGAGGAGAGACCACTAAGGGGCAGGGGAGAGCTCTAAGGGACAGAAGGGACAGCTCTATAGGACAGGGGGCAAGACAGGGAGCTCTTTAACACTACGCGCACACACACACACACACACACACAATGCATCCCTATACATACACAGAAACACACAATGCATCCCTATACATACACAGAAACACACAATGCATCCCTATACATACACAGAAACAGAACAGGCTTCCCTTACACACAGAGAAACACACAAT